>NC_041393.1:87246688-87247452 GCF_002162155.2 Triticum dicoccoides | reverse complement strand
GCTAGGTGAACCACGGTTGGGGGGGAATCATTCATAGCTTAGGATTCCCTTTGTGCCGACACGAGGGAGGGGGGCTGCTAGGTACTTCGCACTTTGCTACGTGATCCTTGGTTGGGGGGCATGCATTCATAGCTTAGGATTCCCTTCGTACCGACATGAGGGGGGGGTAAGAAATAATGTGCCCTTTGCGAGATAGGTGCGACATCGAAGTTACATTTGGTATTTGAAATAAAACCACCCTTTTCATACATAAATTTGGTCCACATGCAAGTGTGTTCGTGTTCTGACCCTCTCCCACGTCATTTTTCGCCAAATTTATGAACATTAGACAAGTCGGATGAGGCAACAGACACGGTTCACTCAAACTAACTGTGTGCCACGCCGGTGCCCCTGTCACGCACACATCCGCACAGTACATTGGGCTCCACGAGGCTCCCCCTCTCAAAAATATCTGCCCGTCTCGAGGATTTTTCTGTTTCATAATACATGGTTGTTATCTCCGGACCGTGTGTGATGTTTCTTGTTCCCAATCCCACATGTATCCCTAGAAAATATATGACCACCTCGAGGAGGGTTTTTCTGTTTCATAACACACAGTTGTTATCTCCGAACCGTGTGTGATGTTTCTTGTTCCCAATCCCGCCTGCATCCCTAGAAAATATCTACCGCCTCGAGGGTTTTTCTGTTTCATAACACACGGTTGTTATCTCCGGACCATGTGCCATGTTTCTTGTTCCCAATCCCGACTGCCCCTGGAAAATATA
>NC_041393.1:87134444-87245675 GCF_002162155.2 Triticum dicoccoides | reverse complement strand
CACGAGACCTCCATTGTCAACATCTGCCAGTTTGCCCGTGCAGCTTACGCACCGATATCCATACCAAGGCCGCCCTAAGTTTCTTAGAAGACGCCTGCCAAACGCCACTTTCCCTCAGATCCCCATCCCCATCGCCATCGCCATCCCCCACTCTAGAGCGTCATAGCCTAAGTCCGGCTATGCTTCTCGTGGAGCTCGAGGAGCGACTGACCCAAAAGAGGTGTATCACGGTCTCTTTGCCCGACGTCGCCGAGGAAGCTGATGACCATTAATGGCGGCAGGCACTCAAGCAATGGGCTACAGTATGCGGGTATGTCGCGGACGCCGGCTACGACATCGAGGTCATTGAAAGCGACGGCCTGAGGTGGGTTGTGTCACAGGTTAAGTGGACCACCCTCAACCCCTCGGGTTCAACGGCCGGCGATCTCATCCATGGCCCCGCTGCTGATCTCCTCTGGCTAGCTGTCAACAACTTTCCATCCTACATCGCCATCAAGCCCCTTTTGTCATTTCTAAAGGACACGTTCTGTGATGCTAGCTTGGGATCCATAGCTTCCAAGTCAGACCTCATCAACGGAGACCACGAGGAGGGCACCCTCTCCGGCTCTTCCATGGGGAAAGAGACCATCTTCTCTTCCAAGGGGAAAGAGCCCATCTACGACATCAGGGAGGCACCCTACAGCCGCGCTCTTCCAAGGGGTAGGAGCCCATTTGCGACAACATGGAGCGCATCCAGGGTCTATGCTCTTCCCACGGGAACGAGGCCATCTGTGACTAGTGAGGAAACCCATGATTTGTTTTGCCGTGCCTCTTCATAGGGGGAAACCCATGATTTGTTTTGTCGAGTCCCTTTTGTAGTGTAGTGAGAATATGTCCAGTTTTAATTGCTATATCTGGTTGTTTGCAGTATGCCTTGTTTATTTTAGTTGTTCACAATGCAATGCTCTGTATGTGCAATTATTTACTATGCGGTACATTTCATCAATCCAGTTTTAAACATACCAATAGGAATGCATATATTTGCTTGCTATTAAGCCTGATATAGCTAGCATATGCCTCTTTTAAAGTTTTTTGATTGTTCTGTTGTTTGTAGTTAGCATATGTCTAGTTTCGAATGCTATCTTTGGTTGTTCGTAGTATGCCTTATTTATTCCAGTTATTCACAACGTGATGCTCTATATGTGCAAGTATGAACTATGCAGTTCAAATTCATTAGTACCAGTTTCAACAATACCACTATGGCCTTGTTTGTTTTGGATCCCTGGGACCAGATTCAGCTTTGCTAGTGAAGCCGAATTTGGATTCCGAAACAAATAGCTATTTGCAATCAGCTTTGCGAGTGAAGCTGAATATGGATTTGGGTCATTTTTAGTTATATTTCCTGAACCACCTCAAAGGGTACTTCGGTCGTGAAGCTGATTCGCAGAAATAGCTTCCTCACTGAAGCAAATCCATAGGTGAGTAAAATCCAAGTGAAGCTAAAACAAACAGGGCATGAATGACTACATTTGGTTGCTGCATCTTGTATTTAAACACGCCTTTCCATTTTTATTTAACAATAACCAGCGTACTTAGACCCGCACAGTACCAGTTTGAATGACTATGTTTACTTATTGTTAAATGTTAGGCATGTTGCAGTTAACACACCTTTCCACTTGTTTTGCTTTACTAGCGTGCTTAAACCTGCACACTGAAACTATCTTTTGGAGATTATTTTGTCTACCATGGATAATTTTGGTTGATGTTTAGCCTGTTGTGCTTAACATGCTTCTTGATGTACCTACGCAGGACAATTTTGGGAACGACTGCTGTTTTCCATCGAGGTTAGTTTCATCCCATGGCTTATATATGCTCACTGTTCAGGATGTCGGTAGCTGGTACCATATAGGCCGGGGGCTAATAAGGGACTAACCGGTGAATCAGACTTTTAACTGAATATATCTGCAACCCATTTATCGTTAGGTTCACTAGGGACATATGTAATATATCTGAGGCTACATAGCAACATGCACTGCTCTTAATGTATACATATGCAATCCTAGGCTACATAGCAAAAAGGAAGAGTTACGTTAATGTTCTGATGATGTCTAGATACACGTAGAAGAGCAACTAGAACAACAACAACAGCACATCCCTGTTTGGATACTCAACTTAGCTAGAGGTTAGAGTTAGTTTCTAGCTCATGACTAACCCTGAACTAACTCCATCCAAAGATGTGTTTGGATGACAGGGTTAGATACTTAGTTTGACAATAAATGCACTAGGAGAACTAGCTCCAATTAGCACCTCTTGGGTTGGATAGTTTTTTTGGGTGGGTGATGTCTACTACACAACCTTCTTCTTGTAGACATTTTTGGGCCTGCAAGTGCACAGGTTTGTAGGACAGTAGCAAATTTCCCTCAAGTGGATGACCTAAGGTTTATCAATCTGTAGGAGGCGTAGGATGAAGATGGTCTCTCTCAAACAACCCTGCAACCAAATAACAAAGAGTCTCTTGTTTCCCCAACACACCCAATACAATGGTAAATTGTATAGGTGCACTAGTTCGGCGAAGAGATGAAGATACAAGTGCAATATAGATAGTAGATAAACGTTTTTATAATCTGAAATTATAAAAACAGCAAGGTAACAAGTGGTAAAAGTTGCAATGGTAGGAAACAAGGCCTAGGGTTCATACTTTCACTAGTGCAAGTTCTCTCAACAATAATAACATAGATAGATCATATAACAATCCCTCAACATGCAACAAAGAGTCACTCCAAAGACACTAATAGAGGAGAACAAACAAATAGATTATGGTAGGGTACAAAACCACCTCAAAGTTATTCTTTCGGATCAATCTATTCAAGAGTTCGTACTAGAATAACACCTTAAGACACAAATCAACCAAAACCCTAATGTCACCTAGATACTCCATTGTCACCTCAAGTATCCGTGGGCATGATTATACGATATGCATCACAGAATCTCAGATTCATCTATTCAACCAACACAAAGTACTTCAAAGAGTGTCCCAAAGTTTCTACCGGAGAGTCAAGAACGTGTGCCAACCCTTATGCATAGGTTCATGGGCGGAACCCGCAAGTTGGTCACCAAAACATACATCAAGAGGCACATGATATCCCATTGTCACCACAGATAACCACGGCAAGACATACATCAAGTGTTCTCATAAAAGACTCAATCCGATAAGATAACTTCAAAGGGAAAAATCAATTCATCACAAGAGAGTAGAGGGGGAGAAACATCATAAGATCCAACTACAATAGCAAAGCTCGGGATACATCAAGATCGTGCCATAGAGGGAACACGAAAGAGAACACGAGAGAGAGATCAAACACATAGCTACTGGTACATACCCTCAGCCTAGAGGGTGAACTACTCCCTCCTCGTCATGGAGAGCGCCGGGATGATGAAGATGGCCACCGGTGATGGACCCCCCCTCCGGCAGGGTGCCGGAAAGGGCTCACGAGAGGTTTTTAGTGGCTACAGAGGCTTGCGGCGGTGGAACTCCTGATCTATCTTCTCCGTGGATGTTTTTAGGGTACGTGGGACTATATAGGCGAAAGAAGTCGGTCGGGGGGTGCTCGAGGGGTCCACGAGACAGGGGCCACACCCTGTAGGGGGGGGCTATCTCCTGTGCTCCTCGAGGATCTTCTGACTTGATCTCCAAGTCTCCAGGATGATATTCTTCCAGAAAATCACGATGTTGAAGGTTTCATTCCGTTTGGACTCCGTTTGATATTCCTTTTCTTCGAAATACTGAAACAGACAATAAAACAACAATATGGGCTGGGCCTCCGGTTAATAGGTTAGTCCCAAAAGTAATATAAAAGTGTATAATAAAGCCCATAATCATCCAAAACAGATAATAATATAGCATGAATGCTTCATAAATTATAGAGACGTTGGAGACATATCAGCATCCCCAAGCTTAATTCCTACTCGTCCTCGAGTAGGTAAATGATAAAAGAAAGAATTTATGAAGTGTGAATGCTAGAAGGTGAACAAGTTTGATCAATGATAATTTCAATCACCTTTTCTAGCATGATAATATGCCATAACAATAGTTCATCTCATAAAACTTTTCACAATCAAGTAACAAGCAATTCACATGTTAAAGCATAGACCATAAACTTTCTTGAAAAATAGCAAACTTCATTCTTAGTCATCAAAACAATTGCAATTCATCTTACTTTCAGGAAGAGTCTATGTCAGAGCTTTGGTTTAGCAAACTTCACATACTCAACTATCATATAGTCTTCTACAATTGCTAACGCTCACGCAATACTTGTGGTTATGAAGTTTTAATCAGACACAGAGAAAGATTGGGGCTTATAATGTTGCCTCCAAACGTATTCACCTTTGGGTGATGTCAACAATAATAGTTTATGCTAAGTACATCCAATTGGATATATATATATATCAGGATCACCCTAACACAAAGTGCTTGCCAAAGGATAAAATGAAAAAAGGGAAAGGTGAAGATCACCTTGACTCTTGCATAAAGTAAAAGACATAAAGTAAAAGGTAGGCCCTTCGCAGAGGGAAGCAGAGGTTGACATGGGCTTTTAGGGTTGGATACACAAAATTTGAATGCGAAAGAATGTCACTTTATATTGCCCCTTGTATATGGACCTTTATTATGCAGTCCGTCACTTTTATTGCTTCCATAACAAGTTCGTACAAAGCTTATTTTCTCCACACTAATAAGTCATGTATATTTAGAGAGAAATTTTTATTTCTTGCACTGCTGACAACTTACTTGAAGGATCTTACTCAATCCATAGGTAGGTATGGTGGACTCTCATGGCAAAAACTGGGTTTAAGGATATTTGGAAGCACAAGTAGTATCTCTACTTGGTGCTAGGAATTTTTGGCTAGCATGAGGGGGAAAGGCAAGCTCAACATGTTTGAATGATCCATAACAATATACTTTAACTGAGATGCGAGAAAACATAACCCCTTACATTGTCTTCCTTGTCCAACATCAACTCTTTAGCATGTCATACATAATGAGTGATCACAATTATAAAAGATGTCTATGATAGTATATTTATATGTGAAATCTCCCTTCCTTCAATATTCTTTCATGAATTGTTCAAATGACTAATACAATGCTTGCTAACCATCAATAAATTTACAACCTATACTTCTTAGATGTGAAGTAATTACTCGCCATGGAATAAGCAAATGAGGCATATATAATTTCAAATTTATGACAATCAACTCATTCAACAATTTACTCATAGGATATAAGTGAAGCACACGAGTAAATGAAAAGCTACTCCAAAAAGATATAAGTGAAGATCAGTGAGTAGCTAAATAATTATGCAACTATGTGAAAACTCTCTCTCATTAAAGAATTTCAGATCTTGGTATCGTATTCAAGAAGCAAGAAAAACAAAATAAAATGACATTGCAAGGATAGCACAACTCATGTGAAGAAGCAGAAACTTAGGTTCAACCGATACTAACCGATAGTTGTCGAAGAAGAAAGGTGGGATGCCTACCGGGGCATCCCCAAGCTTAGATGCTTGAGACTTCTTGAAATATTATCTTGGGGTGCCTTGGGCATCCCCAATCTTGAGCTTTTATGTCTCCTTAATTCATCTCATATCATGGTTTCTCTTCTTTTTATCAAAAGCTTCATTCACAACAAACTCAACAAGAACTCGTGAGATCGGTTAGTATAAACCAATGCAAAACCTTATCACTTTCTACTGTAACAAATCACTAAAAATTACTATTCAACATTGCATACTAAATTCCTCTGCATATTTAATACTCCTATCCTCAAATAGAATCATTAAACAAGCAAGCATATGCAAACAATGCAAACATAACAGCAATCTGCCAAAACAGTATAGTCTGTAAAGAATGCAAGAGTAACAATACTTCCCTAACTCCAAAAATTATGAACTAAAATTCCCACTGTAATAAATTTAACATATATTAATATGCAAAAATATTAAACATTATATCGTGCTCTTACTTTTCTAGGGAATTTTTGCAACAGCGGTAAACTTTCTGTTTTCAAACAGCAACATGAATACTAGCAAAACAAGCATGGTAAAGGCTATCCTTGACTTTTTTATTGAAACTAAAGATGAAAAACATTATTCTAAATAACATCAAGCAAAAACTAGCAAAATAAAATGACGCTCCAAGCAAAACACATATCATGTGGCGAATAAAAATATAGCTCCAAGTAAAGTTACCGATGAACGAAGACGAAAGAGGGGATGCCATCCGGGGCATCCCCAAGCTTAGGCTCTTGGTTGTCCTTGAATATTACCTTGGGCTGCCTTGGGAATCCCCAAGCTTAGGCTCTTTCCACTACTTATTCCATAGTCCATCGAATCTTTACCCAAAACTTGAAAACTTCAACCACACAAAACTCAAAACAAAACTCGTAAGCTCCGTTAGTATAAGAAAATAAAACCACCACTTAGTTACTGTAATAAACTCATTATAAATTCATATTGGTGTAATATCTACTGCATTCTAACTTCTCTATGGTTCATACCACTTAATACTAGCCATAGATGCATCAAAATAAGCGAACAACACAATGAAAACACAATCTGTCAAAAACAGAACAGTCTGTAGTAATCTGTATAAAATGTATTCTTATGGAACCCCAAAAATTATGAAATAAACTGCTGGACCTGATTAGTTTGTTTATTAATCATCTGCAAAATAATCAACCTAAAATCACTCTCCAGTAAAAAATGGCAGCTATTCTCGTGAGCGCAAAAGTTTCTGTTTTTTACAGCAAGATCACATAAACCTCATCCAACTCTTCCCAAAGGTTCTACTTGGCACTTTATTGAAACAAAAGCTATAAAACATGATTAATTCAGTATAATAATCATGTGGACACACAAAAACAGTAAGGATAAATATTGGGTTTTCTCCCAACAAGCGCTTTTCTTTAATGCCTTTCTAGCTAGGTATGATGATGACAATGATGCTCACATAAAAGATAAGAATTGAAACATAACGGGAGCATCATGAAGAATATGACTAGCACATTTAAGTCTAACCCAATTCCTATGCATAGGGATTTTGTGAGCAAACAACTTATGGGAACAATAATCAACTAGCATACGAAGGTAAAACAAGCATAACTTCAAGATTTTAAGCACATAGAGAGGAAACTTGACATTATTGCAATTCCTACAAGCATATGTTCCTCTCTCATAATAATTTTCAGTAGCATCATGAATGAATTCAAAAATATAACCAGCACCTAAAACATTATTTTCATGATCTACAAGCATAGAAAATTTACTACTCTCCACATAAGCAAATTTCTTCTCATGAATAGTAGTGGGAGCAAACTCAACAAAATAATTATCATGTGAGGCATAATCCAATTGAAAACTAAAATCATGATGACAAGTTTCATGTTTATCATTATTCTTAATAGAATACAAGTCATCACAATAATCGTCATAGGTAGCAACTTTCTTCTCATAATCAATTGAAACCTCTTCTGAAATAGTGGAATCATCACTAAATAAAGTTGACACTCTTCCAAATCCACTTTCATGTTCATCACAATAAGATTCAACATCCTCCAAAATAGTGGGATCACTACTTCCTAAAGCTGACACTCTTCCAAACCCACTTTCATCAATATAATCATCATAAATAGGAGGCATGCTTTCATCATAATAAATATTCTCATCAAAACTTGGGGGACAAAAAATATCATATTCATCAAACATAGCTTCCCCAAGCTTGTGGGTTTGCATATCATTAGCATCATGGATATTCAAGGAATTCATACTAACAACATTGCAATCATGCTCATCATTCAAAGATATAGTACCAAACATTCTAATGCATTCTTCTTCTAGCACTTGAGCACAATTTTCCTTTCCATCAAACTCACGAAAGATAGTAAAAAGACGACGCGTATGAGACAAACTTAACTCCATTTTTTTGTAGTTTTCTTTTATAAACTAATCTAGTGATAAAACAAGAAACAAAAAGATTCAATTGCAAGATCTAAAGATATACCTTCAAGCACTCACCTCCCCGCCAACGGCGCCAGAAAAGAGCTTGATGTCTACTACACAACCTTCTTCTTGTAGACGTTGTTGGGCCTGCAAGTGCACAAGTTTGTAGGACAGTAGCAAATTTCCCTCAAGTGGATGACCTAAGGTTTATCAATCCGTTGGAAGCGTTGGATGAAGATGGTCTTCCTCAAACAACCCTGCAACCAAATAACAAAGAGTCTCTTGTGTCCCCAACACACCCAATACAATGGTAAATTGTATAGGTGCACTAGTTCGGCGAAGAGATGAAGATACAAGTCCAATATAGATAGTAGATAAAGGTTTTTATAATCTGAAATTATAAAAACAGCAAGGTAACAAGGGGTAAAAGTGAGCTTAAGCGGTATTGCAATGGTAGGAAACAAGGGCTAGGGTTCATACTTTCACTAGTGCAAGTTCTCTCAACAATAATAACATAGATAGATCATATAACAATCCCTCAACATGCAACAAAGAGTCACTCCAAAGACACTAATAGCAGAGAACAAACAAAGAGATTATGGTAGGGTACGAAACCACCTCAAAGTTATTCTTTCGGATCAATCTATTCAAGAGTTCGTACTAGAATAACACCTTAAGACACAAATCAACCAAAACCCTAATGTCACCTAGATACTCCATTGTCACCTCAAGTATCCGTGGGCATGATTATACGATATGCATCACACAATCTCAGATTCATCTATTCAACCAACACAAAGTACTTCAAAGAGTGTCCCAAAGTTTCTACCGGAGAGTCAAGAATGTCTGCCAACCCTTATGCATAGGTTCATGGGCGGAACCCGTAAGTTGGTCACCAAAACATACATCAAGAGGCACATGATATCCCATTGTCACCACAGATAAGCACGGCAAGACATACATCAAGTGTTCTCATAAAAGACTCAATCCGATAAGATAACTTCAAAGGGAAAACTCAATTCATCACAAGAGAGTAGAGGGGGAGAAACATCATAAGATCAACTACAATAGCAAAGCTCGGGATACATCAAGATCGTGCCATAGAGGGAACACGAAAGAGAACACGAGAGAGAGAGAGAGAGAGAGAGAGAGATCAAACACATAGCTACTAGTACATACCCTCAGCCCCGAGGGTGAACTACTCCCTCCTCGTCATGGAGAGTGCTGGGATGATGAAGATGGCCACCGGTGATGGATCCCCCCTCCAACAGGGAGCCGAGGAGGGCTCCCGAGAGGTTTTTGGTGGCTATAGAGGCTTGCAGCGGCGGAACTCCCGATCTATCTTCTCCGTGGATGTTTTTAGGGTACGTGGGACTATATAGGCGAAAGAAGTCGGCCGGGGGGTGCTCGAGGGGTCCACGAGACAGGGGGCCACGCCCTGTAGGGGGGGGTGCACCCCCCTATCTCCTAGGCTCCTCGAGGATCTTCTGACTTGATCTCCAAGCCTCTGGGATGATATTCTTCCAGAAAATCACGATGCCGAAGGTTTTATTCCGTTTAGACTCCGTTTGATATTCCGTTTCTTCGAGATACTGAAACAGACAATAAACTGCAATATGGGCTGGGCCTCCGGTTAATAGGTTAGTCCCAAAAGTAATATAAAAGTGTATAATAAAGCCCATAATCATTCAAAACAGATAATAATATAGCATGAATGCTTCATAAATTATAGATACGTTGGAGACGTATCACTGGGTTATAGATGCAACTAGCTCAAACTAGCCCTCATGTTTACATATACTTTAGGGCTATTTGAGCCCGAACTAGCTCAAACAATCTCTAGCCCATGGATATAGTAGCAGTTAATCAGCTGATAATTTGTAAGAATGCAATAAACTCCTTCCGGCCCATAATATAAGATGTTAATTCATCTAATATGTGAGTATATTTGATGTTATAAGATATTATAAAAGAGTGTTCGACTACATCATTGTGCAATTGGTGTTTATCTTCTCACATTAACTTGGTGATTTTAGGTACGTATGTCATTGGTAAAGATCCGCGCTTCGATCATTTTTGCGTATGGGGAAATGAGATATCGATGAACTAGCATCAAGTGAAGAAGCTGATAAAGATTGTTAGTAAAAGGGGTCAAAAGATGGCAACTAAACTATTTGTTTACACTTTATCCAATACAATAGCGAACCACAGGATGGTAAGTAAGAACTCTCCAGCCTTCTTTTTACTGCCCATAATGAGTTGTCTTAGATGACAATATCTGAATCGTTTTCCCTTTGCAGTGGTTTCCAAAGCAGTTTACTAAAGATTACATCTCAAACTACATGATTGGTGGGCATGCAAAGGTTAAAGTACTTCTACCAGAACACAATGATTATCTAGATATTTTCATGAAGAACGTGAAGGATGAGCGGTCGACCATCAGAAGGGGTTGGAATAGAGTCGTGTGTTCCTTCTGCATGGAGGAGGGAACAATATGGGCATTCCGCTTCACCTTGTTCAGCAACCAGAATGTATTTCGCCTCTTTCTTTACAGTCTTTAATAATACAAGTATACAACTATGGTTCATCATTCTTTATTTGGTCCGTATGCAATTCTTGATGTGTACCTATCAATCGAATAATGCATTGGTTGTCTGAACCTGATGGATATGAATAAAGCTAGAGCATACATTCAAATTCAATTTTAATTTCAATTTGATATAGCAACAATTAAATTATGATGAAATTATGCTCTCCAGGTTGTTACGGCACACACGGTTGGTAAAACACAAATGTTTGCAATATACACCATAATCCGAGACAGTTCACAGAGAGGAAACATGTGCAAGCGTGCACACAGTTGCCGTTTGCAAAGCGTGTGCGCTGTCAGACAATATCACAAACGGTGCTGGCAAACTAACCGTTTGCGATAGTTGCCTTGTCATACACGATTCGCAACCATGGACTGTCTGTGATGAAGTATGCATCGTAAATGTTGCACCACAGAATAGCGTGTACGATAGTTGCCTTATCGTACACGATTTGCAACCATGAACTGTTTCTGATGAAGTATACATCGTAAATGTTTCACCACAGAATAGCGTGCGTGATAGTTGTCGTGTACGGCGATGTTACAACGGTCCGACATTTTGTAATCCTATCCGACACTCGTACGACGATTAGCTAATCTTCTTAATTAGTTATCGCATACGGTTTGTGAAAAGCGAATGTGTGTGATTGTATGCCTATCATACAAATTCTATAATAGTGAACCGTTTGTGATGGGACGCACATCGTAAATGTAGCACCACAGAATACAGACCGCGATGGCAATGCACAATCGAGTAGGTGTACTGTATATGCATCTTGGCTCCATATCCCCGATGGTTTCTAGGTCGTGTGGGAAGGACCACCCTATTGCCCACACTCACTTGACGATGGTTTCAAAAGTCATCGCAGAAAGGGTTTAAAAACCGTTTGTATAGCACCGACGCTTACCAGTGATAAGCCGGCTGCCCAAACAAGGCGTGATACAAGATTTTGATCTTGACCACCTCAAAGGTCAATTTCTCAGCTCTAGAATCATGGTCATCTCCAAAGGCCACCTCCAGGTTTATTTTACCCACTGGATACACCGACTTACCAGGCAGCGCCCCAAGGAAAACAGTGGAAGACGTCTTAAGATCTTTGTCAGTCAAATTCATATGACGAAAAGTATCATAGTAAAGGATATTGATACTACTACCCCCATCCATGAGCACCTTTGTAAGCTTATACCCTCCTACTTGAGGAGCCACCACCAATGCCAATTGACCCAGATTGTCAACTAAGGGCGGGTGATCCTCACGGCTCCATATGATAGGCTGCTCAGACCACCTCAAATATCGAGGTACTGCCGACTCAACTGAGTTCACCGCCCTCTTATGGATTCTCTGATCTCGTTTGCACAGACTTGTGGTGAACACAAGATGTTGGACACTATTCAATTGCTTTAGATTGCTTTGATAACCATACTGCTGCTACTGATTCCCTTGGCCAGATTCATGATTAAAACCGCCTTGATTGCCTTGGCCCTGAAAACCAGAGCTTGAACCGCCACCTCTAAACCTAGGTCCATGAGGGCCGGATCCTGAACCTCCATGTGGGCCATGATTATTCTGGAAAAAATTAGAGTTTCTATACCCCCCTCATGATGATGCAATCCTTCCATAGATGGCTGGTCGTCTTCTCCTGAATTCCGTGCTTTGGACAAGGCTGATTCATCATGGCCTCAAGGTTGAATTTTGGCCCTCCAAACCGGGGCCGCTGATGTTTTCCCCTTACAATGCTGATTATTACTCTGAGTATTGGTGATAGCCACAAAGTCTAAACCTACGTCAGTCGTGCCCTTACCATTGCCACCTTGACCCGCCGTGTTATGCTATCCTTTTGTATTGCCACTCTTTTTCCCTTTACTAGCTTTCTCCTCATCAGACTCAGGGTCTTTAGTGCTATCAGAGTCGGCATATTTGACGAGAGCCGCCATGAGCTCCCCCATATCATTGCAATTGCGCTTAAGCCGCCCCAATTTCTGCTTAAGGGGAAGAAAACAACAATTCTTCTCCAACACCAGGACTGCTGAACAGGCGTTGATACTGTTCGATGAGTGTATAACGGCTGAGATCTGGCGTACCCAATTGGTTGTTGACTCGCCTTCACCTTGGACGCAAAATTCCAAATCCAGAATCGACATAGGCTACTTGCACGTGTCTCTAAAATTTTGGATAAAATGCGCTTTCAACTCCGCCCATGATCTGATAGAGTTAGCAGGCAACCCTTTCAACCAAGTATGAGCCGGCCCATCCAACATCATGGTGAAATACTTAGCACATACAGCATCACTAACATCCAACATCTCCATAGCCATCTCATAGCTTTCAATCCAAGCCTCCGGGGGTTGATCCACCGTGTAGTTAGGCACCTTACGGGGGCCCTTGAAATCCTTAGGCAAGCGCTCGTTGCGTAGAGACAGTACTAAACATGGCACACCCAAGGTTCTAAAAGTCACCCCTTTCTCCATAGATGCTGATGGATAAACTGGAGGTTGCTGTTGAGCTACCAACTGAGTTGCCAGCTCATCCTCACACCGCGCCCTGCCCTGGTCCACCAAAGCCTGAGCATCATTACCAGCACGCGGCGGGTCAGGCCTACGAGGCTGATTGCGGTGCTGCTCACTACTCGATACAGCTGGTTCATCAATGTGTCTGCTATAACTCCGGCTTGGACGCGGGGTCGAGTGAATCCATTCACGGCTATATGAATAAGCTGCATGTTGAGCCATAGCCATCTGAAGAAGTTCTCCGGCTCGCCGTATTTCCACCACCGCTGGTAACTCATCCTGAACCGGGAGAGCCGCCAATCGAGTAGCCGCAGCTATCATGTTATCCAGAGGATTAGAATAGTGACCCGGGGGTGTCGGAACATGCTGAGGAGGGGTTAGATTCAAACGTGGGGGGTCTGCAGCACGTGGCTGAATCGGTGCACCAGCCGTCGGTGCCTGAATGGCCCGATCCACAACAGGCGGGTTACTGGTTCCTGCGCTAGGCATGTTGAAAAGATTTCTTGCATCATCAACCGGGGGTAAACGGCTCCCATGCCTTCTGTTAAAGACAGTGTTTGATGTGTTCCGGTCCAAGCTCAAACAAAAAATTTCTGCTTGAAGCCATTCTGCCTCCCTCTCCAAGGGGGCTCGCTCCGTAGCCATCTGGGTGTTCTTAGTGTTTAGATCCTCCTTTGCTTGAGCTATCCCATCACGTAACTTTGCAACGTCCATGTTATGTTGTGTTTGGTTCGCCGGGGTTACCTCTGCCGTCAACAACGTCACCAGAGCCTCCAACAATTCGGATAAAACTTGAGTTGGCGGGCGCACATGGCCTCCTGCTCCGGCTGCCGTAGCAGTCGCTCAACAGAAATCATTGCTGCATAGTTGAAGAATTCTTCCCTGGCTGCATGCCGGCCATGAAGATTGTAACCCGGTTTGGCGGCTCATAGGGGTCCGGAATACTGTTTCCCTCAGAACAGCCCCTAAGCCTACCATCCTGCACTTGATACATGGTGTTGGTCTCGCCGGTTGAAGACTCGTCACCTAAATAGACAACCGTTTCTCCACCGGACTCGGATCCTCCTTCCAGATCTACTCCTTGAGTAAAGCCAACAAAGACATGCTTCAGGGCGGCTTGAACCTTGGCGGCTCGCACGCGCTCAGCCTTCACGACGATGTCGATGTTGATGTCCAGCTCAGCTTCCGACTCACCAATCGTGCCAATGAAGACATGAACTCTGCCAAAGAGGACCACGTACTCGTACTCGATTGAGCCAGCCTCAGGGCCCCAGCCCGTGTCATCGATGTAGAGCTTACAGCGACAACTTTTAGTCATCCGGCCCACAAGGTATCCCTTTAGCCATGCGAAGTTGCCCTTCAAGAACTCGAAACCATCGTGCGTTCGCCCCACGATGGGCGCCAACTGTCGTGGAATTGTCACGACAGATGCCCTAGCAATAGGACTTAGGTGTGGAGCCATGCCAACGTAATTAGCTTGAAGGGGTTAAACGGGACAAAGGACACAGAGAGTTTTGCCCAGGTTCGTCCCCTCTCAACGAGGTAAAGGCCTACTCCTATTGTAGGTTGTATTTTTTTGACTGTAAAGACAGTAGGAAAGGCTCCTACTACATCTATATTAAAATGACGATGTTGTACAATTTACATGGAGTAATGTTACATGGGGGGGAGTAGAAAAGTACCAAGGATAACCAATCAATGTATGGTAGCTAGAAGGGTAGTAATGAACTGCACTTTTGAGTTGTGCACTCTATGTCTGAGGTTGTAGAAGTCAGACTTGAATCTTTGTTTCTAGGCAGCCACAGTAGGCTTCACTTTCCTGAAATGGTGGTTGTTGTGTTCTTTCCAGAGACTCCAAGCAGAGATCAGGAAAATATCCATCCACAGCCTCTGAGGGTGCTCGTTTATCTGGTGGCTTATCAGCTGCAATATGTGGTTATGTGTGGACCGATGGAATCCAAGAGTTCTCCAACATTCTTGGCTGAAAGCACAATGAAAGAACAAGTTTTTCATGGTCTCTTCAATATGTTGGCCATAGAGGAGGCAGTCCAGGTTGGAACCAATGTTATAATGTCTTCTGTTTAGCAAGTTTCTAGTGTTTAGACGACCAGACAGTAGAAACCATCCAAAAGCCTTGATTTTGGGTATGCATTTGGCTTTCCAAAGCCAGTTGAAAGCCTCATGAGCAACCACATCTCTGAAGAAGAAGCTGTAGTATGCAGTGGTTTTGAAAGTTTCACCGCCCCAAACGCATTTCCATGTGTCATGCATGTCAAGTGGGGCAATCGTGGCCACCTCAGATTGAATTTGCCTCAGGTCTTCTCTTGCTTGGATTTAGAGCGGAAGGTGAAAGTTCACATGCAGGTCAGCTGCTTTCAGGAGATCTTTGACCGAGACGTCTTCATTTAATGTGTAGGAAAAGCCCCTGGGATACTGTTTGGCGTAAATTGATTGGTTCCAGTTGTCTTTCCAGAAAAGGGCCAAAGATCCATTTCCTATCTGAACCTTTGTTACTCCATTGTAGGTTGGCATGAGTTGGATTAGATCCTTCCACAAAAAAGAGCCACAAGGGTCCTGGGCATGGGGGACTGAGTTGTTATAGTAGGATTCCCAAATTAGGTTTACCTAGGGTATATCATGTCTGTTGTAGAACTTGTGCAGAAACTTGAGCAGAAGAGCATCGTTTTGAACACGTAAATTAATTGTCCCCAAGCCTCCGCTCTTCTTCAGTCTGCACACCATGTCCCAAGCCACCAAAGAGTTGCATTTAACCCCACCATCAGTCTTTTTCCTCCACATTCAATGTCTTCTGATCTTATGTAGTTGAGCCACACTTTTGGGCGGTAGTTTAATGGTGCCCATTGAGAACATAATCAGGGAGGTGACCATTGAGTTCATGAGGGCCAGTTTGTATGACATCGGGGACATGGCAGCTGTAATATTCCTCTCTGCTTTGCTACCCAGAGGGGTCATGTCTCGGATAGATGGTCAGGTGGTGCCTGGAGGGAGCCCAAGGTACGTGAAAGGCATGGCACCCATAGTACAGCCAAAAAGAGCAGCCAGATCATTGCATTTGTTAGCAGGAGTATTGATTGGCACAAGTGTAGATTTATGAAAATTGATCTTGAGCCCAATGGTCCTGGCATAGTCAACAAGAATGTCTTTTATCGTTTGTGCTTGGTTCAAGCAAGCCGGCATGATTATGATTGTGTCGTCGGCGTACTGGATGACTGGGTAGTCACCATTGTTAGATGGTCGGATGGGTAGTCCAAGAGGTTCCTACCTAGAGCATCATTGATTGCTGTCTGGAGAAGATCCGCGGCAAGGACAAAGATTAGAGGAGATGAGGGTCGCCTTGTTGGACACCACAAAAGCAATGAAATTTTTTCCCCGGGGTGCCATTGAGCATAACCAAAGATCATTCAAAAGAAAAGATGCATTGAATCCATTTGAGCCATGTGTCATTGAACCCCATGTTCTTCACAATCTGTAGCATGGCAGAGTGGTGGATGGTGTCAAATGCCTTGGAAAATCGAGTTTTAGTAGAATCACCTCTTTTTGCGGTGTCTGGCACTGATGTATGTATTCAAAATCCCACGCTAGACAGTCATGAATAGACCTCGCTTAGAGGAATCCATATTGGATGCGATGAACTATCTGCAAGATGATCTTCTAAAAGCGATTAGCCAGAATCTTGGCTATCATTTTAAGGAAGCATTTGAGCAATGTGATCGACCAGAAGTCATTGACTGTTTATTGCAAGTTGTTCTTGGGTATTAATGTGATATAACCATAGTTCAGACTTTTGAGGTCAAGTCCTCCTTTGTGGAATTCATCACACAGCTGATATAAATCTGACTTGATGATTAGCCAGCAAGCTTTCTGAAAGGCTCCATTAAAGCCATCAGGGTCGGGAGCCCTGTCAGGAGGCATTTCATTTATTGCTACATCTATCTTGGCATGGGAAAAGGGGGTGGTCAGCCTGTCGAAGTCCACATTTTATTTTAGAAGGGCCGACAGATCGAATTTCATGTGTGGGGTGGAACGGGTACCTAAACGTTGCTTGAAAGCCTAAAAAAGGATGGCTTCTTTTCCAGCGTGATCGTCCACAATAATTCCTTGATCAAATTTCAGTGTTGCAATACAGTTATGCCTAAATCTCTCTGTTGCCATTGTCTGAAAAAACTTTGTGTTCTCGTCTCCAAATTTGATCCATCAAATGGTACATCTTTTCTTCCAGTAATCTTTTTGATATTGAAGTAATCTAAGGAGATGATGCTTAAGAATGTTCCTAAAGTTACCTTCAGTTAATGTAAGAGGCCTGCGTTCCTCTATGGCATCTAGCTCGAAGATGGCTTTATTGGTGTTTTCTATTGCAACCTTGAGACGAGAGATCTTCTTGCTCCATTGGCTGAGCGCATGTTGTACTGCTTTGAGCTTTTGACAGAGAATGGAAGTAGAGTTTTTATTTTTGTCCAAACTTTATCGGTTTATTCCAGGCCCGTTCAACTACATCCATGAAACCCGGATGGGCAATCCAATACGACTCAAATCTGAATATTTTGATCTTTGGTATTTTGGTTTGTATAACCACAGTGCATGGAGTATGGTCAGACACCGGGCGGCCCAAAGGATTTACCATGGTATTGGGGAAAGAGATGGTCCAGTTCAGGGTGGTGAAGAACCAATCAATTTCTTCAAGGAGCGGATTCAGTAGCATATTGGACCAGGTATAGGCTCGACCTTTGATTGGAAGTTCAGTAAGTTCTTGGGCACGAATGAAATCATTGAAGGTGAACATGTCTTGCGAGTTACCACCAGGCATATTATGATTGTTAGGGGCGCAGATATAGATGAAGTCATCGAGGAGTAGTCAATCTTCAGAAGAGGGGATGGGAAGATCAAAAATCCATTGAGTGAACTTAGCCCGTTGCTCCCCTTGGTATGGACTCTATATGTTAACTAGGTTCCAACTATGGGCATTTTGGGTGGAAGTAAAGTTGATTCCTAGCGCAAATTGCTCTTCAATAATAAGAGAGCCAGTGAATAAACTACTATTCCAGATCGTCACTAAACCTCCCGAGGCGCCAATAGAGGGAATGGAAGCATATGTATCAAAGCGTTTAGGGCATAGAGATTTAAGCGTTGTAGCATCAAAACCTCATTTTTGTTTCTTGCAAGAAAATGATCGCACATCCACTACTTTGGATAGAATTCGAAAGCGCTAACTGTTTTTTGGGGGAATTAAGACTGCGAATATTCCAACACAAACAATTCTAGTTCTGAAAGAGTGCCATTAACTAAAAGTAAAAGAAAGGCAAATCAGCACTTAACCATAGGCAGTAGACCCAGACTTGTCTTCAGTGAGAGCGGCAGTAGAGATCTCCTCAGCAGGGATGGCACAAGGCTGTGTACCGCTGGCCTACATAGTGGGGATAGCAGTAGGAGGAGGAACTTCTTCAGAAGGCGCCTGCAAGGACGAAGCCACAGTTGTGGTAGCAGCAGAGGGTATGACACGCGGCTTCACCTTAGACTTGTTGGGATGAGCTTCAAAGAGAGAAGTGGTACGAAAACCATCATATTTGTTCAAGCGATTGCTGCGCCTGAGAGTGGAGATATCAATAGGAGGAGCCGACAATTTGCCCTTGCGCTTGCGAGCAGCTGAACTTTCAGTTTGCTGATGATCAGATATCATACCAGAAGTGAGCTACAGAAGACCAGTCTGAGTTTTAGAGTGCCGAACCACCAGATCGTTAAGAGGAGATTTAGTTTCATCGTCAGAGTAAGAAGCAAGGGTGTCATTTGGTTCAAGCAGAGGATTAGCAAAAGAGTCAGTCTCAGCAGTCATGCCATCAACTACTTCATCTATAATCACTAAAGATTCAGTACCAGCGGCCATCTCCACAGTGGTGCCATCAATAACTTCTTCGATGGTCACTCAACAATCAGTACCAGAGACAGGGAGTACGGTCTTAAGACAAACCATCAGTGTTAGCCGACACCTGAACCTCAACATGATAAACCTCTTGACGAAAACCATAACCAGCATCCCACGGACCCCTTGAAGCAATACAAGGACGAAGCACGTGAAAAAAGGCACTGTTAAGTTGCTGACGAGGAACTGGATCAGACAACATAATGGCCAACAGATCATTGCCCTGGGCAGAAATACCAAACCTCAAACCTTGTCCATGAATATCCACTAAGATTGTAAGCACATTGTTAGATTGTTGCCCAGGAACGAGCTGGTCGGGTAGTGCAGCAGAAATACTTCCATCAACAAACATTGGGACAGTGAGCAAATCTGACTGAGTGGAGGAGCTGTCATCAGAGACAGAAACTGAATCATGCTAGGCTTGCATTGGATTGTCAGAGATATTATTCTCGGGAACCACTCCATGCATCACAGTGAGACCCTGGGAGGCGAGCCAGGCTTGATAATTCATAAGGTGAGGTGGCATGGGAGGGGCAAGGGGTTCTGGACAAGCACCCCAGCCACCATTGTGAGCCTGTCTAGCATGATGAGCAACATTGTTGGGTGGAGCTCCATTGGGGGGAGCAGCATTTTGAACCAGCCAGTTGTGAACCTGCTGCTGGTACAATTGTTCTGCTGTAAGCTCTGGTCCGAGCTATGAATGTAGATTGTCGTCAGGTGGTGGTGGTTCCTCTCCACCAGGGAGCAACTCAGGTAGCAAGCTGTTCCAATCATTGCTGCGTAATATAGTGATCTGAACTATCCAATAGTCGCGATCTTCTCCTAATTGCCAAACCACAAAACTCTTAGGGATCAAATTCAGATGGATCGCCTTGAGAAGGATGAAGCATCTATCCTGATGAGGATTGTACCAGGAAACCAGAGAACCATATACCCTAATGCCTTTTCTATATAGTAGTGTGTTTGGTAGTCGTAAGGGAAACCAAAGAACATAAGGCAAATCTCAGGACCAAAAGAAGTGGTGCGTCTATTCCGGGATTCATTGTGAGGCACAAAAGAGATCAACAGATCTTCATCTTCCAATTCCAGGGGTAGGTTGTATTGCTTGGGTTTTGATTACCAGGGAGCAAATATGCTTGACCTACTTCTCGACTTGTTGTTTCTTGCCCTAACTCGCCGCCGGGTCACCCCTTTATATACACATGTTGATGTCGGCGGCTTACGGAGTCCCGGTCGGCTCATACACAACATGTCCGGATCGGTGACCAAACTAAACTTTCCTTAACATACAAGTTAAACCTATGGCGGTTTATGCCTGTGGGCCTCAAGTCGCCTCCGGGTCTTGGGCCTTCAACAAGCTTGCTTCATGAACCGCCATCTTCAACATCTTCTTTGTCCTTCTCCTTATGAACCGCCAATGGGATGATCCGGCCCCTCCTGCGCGGGTCATACCCAATAGCTATGTCCCCAACAGGAAGACTTGGCCCTTTTAGTCAAAAAGTACTCCCAGACCATGGCAAACAAAGAAAGAATCTTCATTGAAGATCGTTTGGACGAAGGAAATGCTACAATTGTGATAGCCCAAGACACTTTGTACATGATTGTCCGTATGAGAGACGTGAAGACAAGTCCGAGAAGCTTGCGCTCAAGAAGAAGAGGTTCACCAAGTTTGCAAAGAGGAAGGATGATAAGGCTCTTGTTCATGAAGAATACATGTGCGGAGATGAAGATGACGGTGATGATGATCAAGTGGGAACGACCGCCATTGCCATGCATACCACTACCTCCTCCTCCTCCACCACCGGCCTCTTCGACTCTCCAAATGAGGACACGCCTTTCACTAATTGGTGCCTTATGGCCAAATAGATAAAAACAAAGTCCAAATCCCAAGAATTTTGCTAGCAAGAACAATCCATCTTATGTCCTCATGAGTGGAGATGGTGGCTATACATTTGCAAAATTTGTTGGCACTAGCTATGATGATTATGCTTGGACTATTTGGGTTCCCAAGACCCTTGTTCCTAACTCTCCAAGACCCATTGCAAATGGGTACCTATAGCAAAAGCTTGATTCTTGTAGGACTATGTCTCCGGTGGAAAACAATGGGTGATCGATAGTGGATGCACCAATCATATGACCGAAGAAAGGGATATGCTTGTGGAGTTCGTTGATTCACACAAGGCCTCTTTGAACATCTCTTTTGGTGATAATAGAAAGGGCAAGGTATTGGTTTTGGGCAAGGTGGTAATCTCTAATGATTCCTCTCTTTCAAATGTCATGATTGTCCAATCCCTTCACTACAATTTACTTTCAACTATTCAATTGGCATGTGCCGGTTATGGTTTGCATTTCAGTGAATTCCATGTGGCCGTCCTTAAGAGAAGCAATCTCAAAGTGGTATTTGTTGGGAATGTTGAAGACAACCTTTACGTGGTTGATTTCTCAAAAGAGAAAACTCATCTTACAACATGCCTAATGGCCAAGGCCGACGTGGGGTGGCTATGGCACCGTCGGCTACACTGGTATGCATCGGTGCTATACAAACGGTTTTAAACCCCTTTCCGCAATGGCATTTGGAATCGTTGCCAAGTGAGTGTGGGCGATAGGGGGTCCTTCCCACATGACCCAGAAATCGGCGGGGATAGGACCTCCTGGGACACCAGATGAGTTTGTGTGCGATCGGGTGACCCATGGAAACCCAATCATTTCTGTAGGTATGTACATCCCACGCGGTGAATCCCAGAAAACATTTCCGTAGGTATGTACATCCCACACGGTGAATCCCAGAAAAACATTTCCGTAGTCAATCCAAGGAATACGTTTCCGTTCATATGTACATCCCACACAATCAATCCAGGGAAAATGTTTCCGTTCGTATGTACATCCCAACAGGTTTATGTATAGGCTCGTGTGTGATATGTGTGACTATCACACACGCTCTGCCTTGGTTAATGATACGTCTCCAACGTATCTATAATTTATGAAGCATTCATGCTATTTTATTATCTGTTTTGAATGATTATGGGCTTTATTATACACTTTTATATTACTTTTGGGACTAACCTATTAACCGGAGGCCTAGCCCATATTGTTGTTTTATTGCCTATTTCAGTATTTCGAAGAAAAGGAATATCAAACGGAGTCCAAACGGAATGAAACCTTTGGCAGCATTATTTTTCGGAAGAATATCATCCTGGACACTTGGAGTTTACGTCAGAAGATCCTCGAGGAGGCCAGGAGATAGGGAGGTGCCCCCCCCCCTACTGGGTGCGCCCCCTCTCTCGTGGGCCCCTCGAGCACCTCCCGACCAACTTATTTCGCCTATATAAGCCTACGTACCCTAAAAACATCGAATATCAAGATAGATCGGGAGTTCCCCAGCAGCAAGCCTCTGTAGCCACTAGAAACATCTCGGGAGCCCTTCCCGGCACCCTGCCGGAGGGGGGATCCTTCACCGGTGGCCATCTTCATCATCCCGGTGCTCTCCATGACGAGGAGGGAGTAGTTCACCCTCGAGGCTGAGGGTATGTACCAGTAGCAATGTGTTTGATCTCTCTCTCTCTCTCTCGTGTTCTCTCTCATGTTCCCTCTATGGCACGATCTTGATGTATCCCGAGCTTTGCTATTATAGTTGGATCTTATGATGTTTCTCCCCCTCTACTCTCTTGTGATGAATTGAGTTTTCCCTTTGAAGTTATCTTATCGGGTTGAGTCTTTTGTGAGAACACTTGGTGTATGTGTTGTCGTGCTTATCTGTGGTCACAATGGGATATCATGTGCCACTTGATGTATGTTTTAGTGACCAACTTGCAGGTTCCGCCCATGAACCTATGTATAGGGGTTGGCACACGTTCTTGACTCTCCGGTAGAAACTTTGGGGCACTCTTTGAAGTACTTTGTGTTGGTTGAATAGATGAATTTGAGATTGTGTGATGCATATCGTATAATCATGCCCATGGATACTTGAGGTGACAATGGAGTATCTAGGTGACATTAGGGTTTTGGTTGATTTGTGTCTTAAGGTGTTATTCTAGTATGAACTCTATGATGGATTGAGGGGAAAGAATAGCTTCACGTTATTTTACTACGAACTCTTGAATAGATAGAACAGAAAGGATAAATTTGAGGTGGTTTCGTACCCTACCATAATCTCTTCGTTTGTTCTCCGCTATTAGTGGCTTTGGAGTGACTCTTTGTTGCATGTTGAGGGACTGTTATATGATCTATCTATGTTATTATTGTTGAGAGAACTTGCACTAGTGAAAGTATGAACCCTAGGCCTTGTTTCCTACCATTGCAATACCGTTTAAGCTCACTTTTATCGCTTTCTACCTTGCTGTTTTTATAATTTCAGATTACAAATACCTTTATCTACCATCCATATTGCACTTGTATCACCATCTCTTCGCCGAACTAGTGCACCTATACAATTTACCATTGTATTGGGTGTGTTGGGGACACAAGAGACTCTTTGTTATTTGGTTGTAGGGTTGTTTGAGAGAGACCATCTTCATCCTACGCCTCCTACGGATTGATAAACCTTAGGTCATGCACTTGAGGGAAATTTGCTACTGTCCTACAAACTTGTGCACTTGCAGGCCCAACAACGTCTACAAGAAGAAGGTTGTGTAGTAGACATCAAGCTCTTTTCTGGCGCCGTTGCCGGGGAGGTGAGTGCTTGAAGGTATATCTTTAGATCTTCCAATTGAATCTTTTTGTTTCTTGTTTTATCACTAGTTTAGTCTATAAAAGAGAACTACAAAAAAATATGGAATTGAGTTTGTCTCATACGCTTCATCTTTTTAATATCTTTCGTGAGTATGATGGTAAGGAAAATTGTGCTCAAGTGCTAGAATAAGAAATCTATAAAATATTTGTCACTAAATATTTGAATGATGAGCATGATTGCAATGTTGTTAGTATGAACTCTTTGAATATCCATAGTACTAATGATGATTGCACTAGTCATGATGAAAATATCTCTTATGAGCATGTCAACTTTTGTGGAGTGCATGTTTGCATGAACACACCGAATAGAGAATATATATATTGCAAGAGGCATAAGTATTTAGAAACTAAAAGGTTGCAAGAAATTCTTGATGTTTGTGCTGAAAAATTCAATATTTTTCACGCTTCTTATGAACTTTGCAATGAACGTGGTCATTTAAATCTCCAATGCAAATTGTTTCATGACTAAATCATATCCAAAAATTGTGATAATTTGATTACCCTTGAGCATCATAAACAACTTAGTCTTCTTTTCGGGTATGAATAAATGAAACGGATAACTGAGGGTATTCCAAAGTTTAATCTTGATAGATTTCTTGATTTTGATCTAGAGAAGATTTATTTGTATTGTGCGGTGAATTGCATTGGAAATGCTTATATTGCCAATTACATAAAGAAAAGAAAGCAAATAGAAGATGATGATAATACTAATGAAAGGGAAGAGACTTCCCAATCTCCTCCTATTATTTCTTATGATGATTCAGGTAACGAGGAGGAGCTTTTTATTCAACCAATCCCATCAATAACGAAGGTTGAAGCCACACATAAGGTAAAGAAGAAAAGGAAGAAAAGGAGCAGCAAAGGTAAAAAGGTATCTCTCCCAAATGATGTTGCTCCTACTACTCATTGTGATGATGATAATTGCTATATTATTGGTGCTATCCATACTATTGATGATGAGAGTGATTATGCTTATGATATCAAAAGGCCCAAGCTTGGGGAAGCTATGTTTGATGAGGATGAAATATCTGAGAATACATTTGCTGAAATTAATGTTTGTCCCAAGCTTGGGGATGCTATGTTTAATGAAGATGATATTTTTAGCCTCCCAAGTTTTGATATGCAAAGTTGTTATGATGATAGCATGCCTCTTTATGATGATTATATTGATGAAAGTGGGTTTGGAAGAGTGTCAACTTTAGGAAGTAGTGATCCCACTATTTTGGAGGATGTTGAATCTTATTGTGATGAATATGAAAGTGGATTTGGAAGAGTGTCAAATAGTGATTCCACTATCTTGGGAGAGGTTTCAATCGATTATGATGAGAATGAAGTTGCTACTTATGATGATTATTGTGATGAAACTTATGCTATAAAAGTAGTGATGATTATATTTATAAAACTTGTCATGATTATGATTACCCTTTTTCTGAACATTACTCTTTTAATGTGGAAACAATTTTTAGTGTTCAAGTCTCTTATGATACTCCCACCATTCCGAATGAGAAGAATTTTGCTTATGTGGAGAGTAGTAAATTTTATATGCTAGTAGATCATGAAAATAATGCTTTAGGTGCTGGTTATATTGTTGAATTCATTCATGATGCTACTGAAAATTATTATGAGGGAGGAATATATGCTTGTAGGAATTGCAATAATATCAAGTTTCCTCTCTATGTGTTGAAAATTTTGAAGCTATGCTTGTTTTACCTTCCTATGATAAGTGTTTATTGTTCCCATAAGTTGTTTGCTCACAAAATCCCTATGCATAGGAAGTGGGTTAGACTTAAATGTGCTACTCATATTCTTCATGATGCTCTCTTTATGTTTCAATTCTTATCTTGTATGTGAGCATCATTGAAATCATCGTGCCTAGCTAGACAGGCATTAAAGAAAAGTGCTTGTTGGGAGACAACCCAATATTTACCCTTACTGTTTTTGTGTGTCCACATGATTATTCTACTGTAGTAATCATGTTTTATAGATTTTGTTTCAATAAATTGCCAAGTAGAGCCTTTGGGAAGACTTGGGTGAAGTCTTTATGATCTTGCTGTGAAAAACAGAAACTTTAGCGCTCACGAGATTAGCTGCCATTTTTTACTGGAGAGTGATTTTAGGTTGATTATTTTTGCAGATGATTAATAGACAAATTACTCAGGTACACAAATTTAGTTCATAATTTTTGGGGTTCCAGAAGTATACGTTTGATACAGATTACTACAGACTGTTCTGTTTTTGACAGATTCTGTTTTCATTGTGTTGTTTGCTTATTTTGATGAATCTATGGCTAGTATGTAAGGCTATGAACCATAGAGAAGTTAGAATACAGTATATAATACACCAATATGAATTTATAATGAGTTAATTACAGTACCTAAGTGGTGATTTATTTTCTTATACTAACGGAGCTTACGAGTTTTGTGTTGAGTTTTGTGTGGTTGAAGTTTTCAAGTTTTGGGTAAGGATTCGATGGACTATGGAATAAGGAGTGGTAGGAGCCTAATCTTGGGGATTCCCAAGGCACCCCAAGGTAATATTCAAGGACAACCAAGAAACTAATCTTGGGGATGCCCCGGAAGGCATCCCCTCTTTCGTCTTCGTTCATCGGTAACTTTACTTGGAGCTATATTTTTATTCGCCACATGATATGTGTTTTTCTTGGAGCTTCATTTTATTTTGTTAGTGTTTGCTTGCTGTTATTTATAATAATGTGTTTCATCTATATTTTCAATAAAAATGTCAAGGATAGCCTTTACCATGCTTATTTTGCAAGTATACATGTTGCTGTTTCAAAACAGAAACTTTACCGCTGTTGCAAAAATTCCCTAGAAAAGTAAGAGAGTGATATAATGTTGAATCCTTTTGCATAATGAGATCTGATAAATCTTTTACAGCGTAATATTTTTGTTATAATTTTTGGAGTTAGGGAAGTATGATGAATCTTGCATTCTTTACAGACTATACTGTTTAGACAGATTGCTGTTATGTTTGCATTGTTTGCATATGCTTGCTTGTTTAATGATTCTATTTGAGGATAGGGGTATTAAATATGCAGAGAGATTTAGTATGCAATGTTGAATAATAATGTTAGTGATTTGTTACAGTATAAGATGATATGGTTTTGCATTGGTTTATACTAACCTATCTCACGAGTTCTTGTTGAGTTTGTTGTGAATGAAGCTTTTGATAAAAAGAGAAACTGTGACATGAAAGGAATTAAGGAGACACAAAAGCTCAAGCTTGGGGATGCCCAAGGCACCCTAAGATAATATTTCAAGAAGTCTCAAGCATCTAAGCTTGGGGATGCCCCGGTAGGCATCCCACCTTTCTTCTTCAACAACTAACAGTTAGTATCGGTTGAACCTAAGTTTTTGCTTCTTCACATGAGTTGTGCTATCCTTGCAATGTCATTTTATTTTGCTTTGCTTGCTGTTTGAATACAATACCAAGATCCGAAATTCTTAAATGAGAGAGAGTCTTCATATAGCTACATAATTATTTAGCTACTCATTGGTCTTCACTTATATCTTTTTGGAGTAGTTTTTCATTTACTCTTGTGCTTCACTTATATCCTATGAGTAAATGGTTGAATGAGTTGAATGTCATAAATCTGAAATTATATATGTTTCATTTGCTTATCCCATGCGGAGTAATGACTTCACATCTAAGAAGTAGGGGTAGTAAGTTTATTGATGGTTAGCAAGCATTGTATTGGTCATTTGAACAATTCATGAAACAATATTGAAGGAAGAGAGATTTCACATATAAATATACTATCATAGACATCTTTTATAATTGTGAGCACTCATTAAGTATGACATGCTAAAGAGTTGATGTTGGACAAGGAAGACAACATAATGGGTTATGTTTTCTCGCATCTAAGTTAAAGTTTATTGTCATGGATCATTCAAACATGTTGAGCTTGCCTTTTCCCCCTTGCTAGCCTAAATATCTGTACTAAGCGGGAATACTACTTGTGCATCCAATATCCTTAAACCAAGTTTTTGCCATGAGTGTCCACCATACCTACCTATATGCGGTATTTACCTGCCGTTCCAAGTAAATTTGCATGTGCCAAACTCTAAACCTTCAAATTATAATCTGTTTTGTATGCCTGAATTGCTCATGTAGCAACTAGGGGTTATCAGTGTCTTCCATGCTAGGTGGGTTACTCTCAAGAGGAGTGGACTCCGCTCCTCATTCACGAGAAAGTGGCAGTAACCGGGATGCCCAGTCCCATGATCAAAAAGATCAAAATCAAATCAAAATAATTGCAAACAAAACTCCCCCAGGTTTGATGTTAGTTGGAGGCACCCGTTCTTTCGGGAAAGTCATGGATTGATGATTGTTGGTGGAGGGGGAGTAAAAACGTTTGCCATTCTGTTTGGGAACCGCCTATAATGTATGTAGTATGGAAGATATTTGGAACTCTTGGTTGTTATGTTGACAATGAGATCATACCTCTCAAAATTATTTATCTCTATTTCAAAATCGAGCTCTGGCACCTCTACAAATCCCTGCTTCCCTCTGCGAAGGGCCTATCTTTTACTTTATGTCTTTTACTTTATGCAAGAGTCAAGGTGATCTTCACCTTTCCCTTTTTCATTTTATCCTTTGGCAAGCACTTTGTGTTAGGGTGATCCTGATATATATATCCAATTGGATGTACGTTAGCATGAACTATTATTGTTGACATCACCCAAAGGTGAATATGTTTGGAGGAAACACTATAAGCCCCTATCTTTCTCTATGTCTGATTAAAACTCCATAACCAGAAGTATTGCATGAGTGTTAGCAATTGTAGAAGACTATATGATAGTTGAGTATGTGGAGTTTGCTAAATCAAAGCTCTGACATAGACCCTTCCTGAAAGTAAGATGAATTGCAATTGTTTGATGACTAAGAATGAAGTTTGCTAGCTTTCAAGAAAGTTTTTGGTCTATGCTTTAACATGTGAATAGCTTGTTACTTGATTATGAAAAGTTTTATGAGATGAACTACTGTTATGACATATAATGATGCTAGAAAAGATGATTGAAATTATCATTGATCAAACTTGTGCACCTCTAGCATTCACACTTCATAAATTCTTTCTTTATCATTTACCTACTCGAGGACGAGTAGGAATTTAGCTTGGGGATGCTGATATGTCTCCAATGTATCTATAATTTATGAAGCATTCATGCTATTTTATTATCTGTTGTGAATGATTATGGGCTTTATTATACACTTTTATATTACTTTTGGGACTAACCTATTAACCGGAGGCCCAGCCCATATTGCTGTTTTACTGCCTGTTTCAGTATTTCGAAGAAAAGGAATATCAAATGGAGTCCAAACGGAATAAAACCTTCGGCATCGTTATTTTTGGGAAGAATATCATCCTAGAGACTTGGAGTTTATGTCAGAAGATCCTCGAGGAGGCCAGGAGATAGGGCCCCCCCTACTGGGCGCGCCCCCCTGTCTTGTGGGCCCCTCGAGCACCTCCCGATCGACTTCTTTCGCCTATATAAGCCTACGTACCCTAAAAACATCGAATATCAAGATAGATCGGGAGTTCCGCCGCCGCAAGCCTGTGTAGCCACCAGAAACCTCTCGGGAGCCCTTCCCGGCACCCTTCCGGAGGGGGGATCCTTCACCGGTGGCCATCTTCATCATCCCGGCGCTCTCCATGACGAGGAGGGAGTAGTTCACCCTCGAGGCTGAGGGTATGTACCAGTAGCTATGTGTTTGATCTCTCTCTCTCTCTCTCTCTCTCTCGTGTTCCCTCTATGGCACGATCTTGATGTATCCCGATCTTTGCTATTATAGTTGGATCTTATGATGTTTCTCCCCCTCTACTCTCTTGCGATGAATTGAGTTTTCCCTTTGAAGTTATCTTATCGGATTGAGTCTTTTATGAGAACACTTGATGTATGTCTTGCCGTGCTTATCTATGGTGACAATGGGATATCATGTGCCACTTGATGTATGTTTTGGTGACCAACTTGTGGGTTCCGCCCATGAACCTATGCATAGGGGTTGGCAAACGTTCTTGACTCTCCGGTAGAAACTTTGGGGCACTCTTTGAAGTACTTTGTGTTGGTTGAATAGATGAATCTGAGATTGTGTGATGCATATCGTATAATCATGCCCACGGATACTTGAGGTGATAATGGAGTATCTAGGTGACATTAGGGTTTTGGTTGATTTGTGTCTTAAGGTGTTATTCTAGTATGAACTCTATGATGGATTGAGCGGAAAGAATAGCTTCACGTTATTTTACTACGAACTCTTGAATAGATAGAACAGAAAGGATAAATTTGAGGTGGTTTCGTACCCTACCATAATCTCTTCATTTGTTCTCCGCTATTAGTGGCTTTGGAGTGACTCTTGTTGCATGTTGAGGGATAGTTATATGATCTATCTATGTTATTATTGTTGAGAGAACTTGCACTAGTGAAAGTATGAACCCTAGGCCTTGTTTCCTATCATTGCAATACCGTTTATGCTCACTTTTATCGCTTGCTACCTTGCTTTTCTTATAATTTCAGATTACAAATACCTTTATCTACCATCCATATTGCACTTGTATCACCATCTCTTCGCCGAACTAGTGCACCTATACAATTTACCACTGTATTGGGTGTGTAGGGGACACAAGAGACTCTTTGTTATTTGGTTGTAGGGTTGTTTGAGAGAGACCATCTTCATCCTACGCCTCCTACGGATTGATAAACCTTAGGTCATCCACTTGAGGGAAATTTGCTACTGTCCTACAAACCTGTGCACTTGCAGGCCCAACAACATATACAAGAAGAAGGTTGTGTAGTAGACATCAGTTAACCATTTGCTTTTATCAACTACATCACACACGATTTGATGAAGAAAACTATGTGGCATTGGGCTATCCATCACAGGCGCTTTTACTTCTAGAACCGTTTGCAAAGTTCCATGACCCATTTCGCAGATTTATTTGTTTACAATTAATAATGACACTATTACGGAAATTCACATTTCATATCGAATAGTTGTTTGCCAATTTAATATCAAGCACATAGATAAATTTTAACATCACAGTACGATAGCTACCGGAAAACAACATAGTACAACATATAGATAGTTCAACATCATAAGAACAATATTAGAACAATATATTCAATTCCCTAATCGAGATCATCTAGGCTCTCCTTATCCACCTCTGCTTTCAGTTCAATAAGAACACGTTTTGCACTGGCCAATTGGGAAAGTGCCTCCTCCTTCACCAACATCATCTTAGCAAAGTCCGATTTAAAAAATCTGAGCTCATTCTCCACCTTCCTCTTGTTATCGCGCATCTTCAAATATTCTTCAGCGTTGACAACACTATCTATCAGCCTACCTCTGTTCTCTTCCAGATACATGCTCTAGAGCTTTTCTAGGCACATCTTCAAAGACTGTGGCCACTCTTGATCAACCCACTCCAAGTAAGAACACTTCCGTTGATCCAATAATATTTAAAACTAGATCAGTAACAATTGTAGGGAAAATGAGTTTATAGCAACATAGAAAATCACCAATACTTATTTTGCAAAACTGAAGAAACAGGTTAATTATGACATATCTTCTCAAAAAGATCAATGTTCAAATGAATTAATTGCTACTGACACAACAACCAAGTTCTGAAACATCATAAGCCTATCAAGAATCTTGATGTCGGCACTGCTATCAGCTTCATTAGAGAGTTGAGATTCAGATATGGAGTTCCGCATAGCATCATCACTGATAATGGGTCAAACTTTGATTCCGACCAATTCAAAGCCTTTTGCGCTTCTCAAGGCACACGAGTCGACTACGCTTCGGTCGCTCACCCCCAGTCGAATGGACAAGCAGAAAGAGCCAACGGCCTAATTCTCAAAGGACTGAAACCCCGGTTGATGCGTGACCTCAAACACGCAGCAGGCGCGTAGGTCGACGAACTTCCATCAGTTCTTTGGGGATTCAGGACTACTCCAAATCGGTCGACTGGGAGAACTCCACTCTTTCTGGTCTATGGAGCTGAAGTGGTTCTTCCGAGTGATCTGCTTCACAATGCACCGCGAGTCGAGCTCTACTCTGAAGTTGAAGCAGAGCAAGCCCGGCAGGACGCAGTCGACCTTCTGGAAGAAGAAAGAGAGATGGACATGATCCGATCGACCATCTATCAGCAAGACATGTGTTGATTCCACGCCAGAAACATGAAGAGTCGGGCCTTTCAAGAAGGAGACCTGGTCCTCCGAGTGGACAAACATAATCCACACAAACTTGCCCCTACTTGGGAAGGCCCCTTCATCGTCACCAAAGTTCTCCACAATGGAGCATATCGTCTTTACAATGTCGGCCGACAGGTTGATGAGCCACGAGCTTGGAATGCGGACCTGCTCCGCCCCTTTTACACTTAAGTACTCACTCGGATGAGTTGTAACAAAACTACTCCTGTAGTTTGCTTATTAAAGACAAAAGTGTTATAATTTTCTCATTGATTGTTGTTGCTTTTGTTCATAAGAAAAATCCCCCAGTGGGTGGCTTAGTTGCGAATTCGTTTCGCCTAAGTTTGTAAAAAAAATTCCTACCGAGTGACGAGCAGGCCTCTCACTTGGGGTGCTTAGCTGCGAATCCGTTTTGCCTAAGTATTTGAAAATCCTACCGAGTGATGAGCAAGTCTCTCACTCAGGGGCTTAGCTATAGTCCAGTACTTGCCTAAGTATTTGAAAATCCTACCGAGTGACGAGCAAGTCTCTCACTCGGGGGCTTAGCTACAGTCCAGTACTTGCCTAAGTATTTGAAAATCCTACCGAGTGAAGAGCAACCTCCCACTCAGAGGCTTAGCTGCAGTCTAGTACTCGCCTAAGTATTTAATCCATTCCAATCCGCAAGGACGACGAGGTGCAGGTCAACTGCCACCTTCTCCTTCGGAACTACACCACAAATACAAAAATTCTACCGAGTGGAGAGCAACCCTCCCACTCGGGGGCTTAGCTGCAGTCCAGTACTCGCCTAAGTGTTTGAAAATCCTACCGAGTGGAGAGAAACCCTCCCACTCGGGGGCTTAGCTGCAGTCCAGTACTCGCCTAAGTGTTTGAAATCCTACCGAGTGGAGAGCAACCCTCCCACTCAGGGGCTTAGCTGCAGTCCAGTACTCGCCTAAGTGTTTGAAAATCCTACCGAGTGGAGAGCAATCCTCCCACTCGGGGACTTAGATGCAGTCCAGTACTAGCCTAAGTATGAAATTCATTCCGCTCTGCAAGGACGACGAGGTGCAGGTCGACTGCTACCTTCTCCTTCGGAGCTACGGCACAAATACAAGGTGCTCTGCAAGGATGACGAGGTGCAGGTCGACTGCTACCTTCTCCTTCGAAGCTACGGCACAAATACAAGGTGCTCTGCAAGGACGACGAGGTGCAGATTGACTGCTACCTTCTCCTTTGGAGCGACGACACAAATACAATGTGCACTCTGCAAGGACGATGAGGTGCAGGTCGACTGCTACCTTCTCCTTTCGAGCTACAGCACAAATATAATGTGCGCTCTACAAGGACGACGAGGTGCAGGTCGACTGCTACCTTCTCCTTCGGAGCTACGGCACAAATACAATGTGCACTCTGCAAGGACGACGAGGTGTAGGTCGACTGCTACCTTCTCCTTCGGAGCTCCGCCACAAATACAATGTGCGCTTCATCCCGATCCGCAAGGACGCAAGTCGACTGCAATCTGTGCTCCATCCCTACCTGCAAGAGTGCGTCACAAGCACTAAAATATATTCCGAGTGAAGAACAATGTTTGCTCGAAGGCAAATGCAAACATATTCAATGGCAAAGCCAAGTTCATCTAGCATCCTACGGATTCAGAAGTGCTCAGGCATCGAGCCTGTTAAAGTTTATCGGTTACAAAATCACTCGGCATTCCGAGGAAAATTCAAGGCACCAAGCATAGAAGATTTTTACTCCTCCGGTGGAGGACTGGAAGGCGCGACGAACTGATCTAGGTCGATTCCATCTGCAATCCGAGTGGCAGTGGCAATGAAGGTCTTCATGAAAGATTGGAAGTCATGCTTCTTGGTATTGGCCACTTTGAGGGACGCCAGCTTGTCCTCTCACGCATCCTTGAAGTGAACACGGACCAGAGATAGAGCAACATCAGCACCGCACCTGGCAGAGGACTTCTTCCATTCTTGCACTCGACCTGGAACTTCATTCAGTCAAGTCATCAAAGACTCGAGGTCAAGTTGAAGCGTCTCTCTCGGCCAGAGTGTCGTGTCGATCCACGACGCCGCAACTTTCAGTCGAGCAAGATAGTCGACCACACCAGCGACACGAGACTCCAGTCGGAGCACGTTCAAGGCAGTTTCATCCTTCACAGGAGAGTTGATCGGATCCAAGCCTGTCTCCACTCGACTGGTCTCCTCCTTGAAGTTTTGGAAGAATTCTGTACACACAAGTCAAAGATAAACCAGCGGTTCTACGACGAGTCGACGATAACAAGTCAGTCGGGTGGGAGAGGTTACCTTCAAGCATGATGAACAACTTCTTGGAGAGCCCTCCCAGATAAGCCTCCAGATCATTCTTCTTCCCCACCAGCTCACTAGCCTTGTCACTCAGAGCAATCTTGTCGTTCTTTAGACGGCTGACTTCCTTGTTGGCCACGTCGAGAGCAGCTTTCAGGTTGGCGTTCTCTTCTTCAAGTTTACCGACTGAAGCCAGCTTCTCTTCCGCAAGCTTCGTTTTGTCCAGAGCCACCTTCTGCGCCTCGGCAAGTTCCTGGTCCTTCTTCTTCAGAGCCTCCTTCGTTTTATCTGCAAAATGACAATGAGATCAGAATCAAGAATGGGCAGAAGGATAAGAACAGTCGTCAAGTTCTCACCAATCATACCTTTTGCCTCATCCTTTGCCTTCTGGAAGTTCTCCTGAACAAGCTTCAAGTCAAGGTCGAGCTGGATATGTTTTTCCAATTCAGTATAGTGAGCCACAAGCTCGCAAGATTTCTGCGAAAGAGTCAGTCGACAGATATCAAAGAGAGGTTACTTCTGAAAAACTAAGAGAAAAACCGTAGCATTTCTAAGACTATAGTCGAATAAAAATATTCAACAGTAGCCTCGAGGACTACACCCAGTGGGTGCACTCAGCGTGCCCCCACTAGTTTTATCGACCTAATCCGATCAGTTGACCGAAAGGAACAAAGAGATCTCATCATGATCTACAAAAACATAAACAACACAGGATCTTCAGACTACAGTCGACTGCCCGCAGTCCGCCGTAGTCTCGTGGACTACACGTAGTGGGTGCACTCAGCGTGCCCCCATCGGTTCCAAGATTCCGTTCGACATTGTCCGATCATACCGACTGCCGAAGTTGGAATGAGGAAATTCAAAATACACAGACTACGATCGACTGCCAGCAGTCGACCATAGTCTCGGAGACTACACCCAGTGGGTGCACTCAGCGTGCCCCCACCAGTTCAAAAAGTTCAAAAAAATCAATCGACGCACCCAGTGGGTGTACAGATTCAAAGATCTTCGGGAAGGCAATCTTCAGATTGCATATCCTAACAGAACAAGCGGTGACCAACTAACCTGGACATTGCTCTGGAGGGCTGAGCTAGCATCATAAGCCGCTTGGCTGGCTTCCCGAATCGCCTTCATTTGCTCCATCATGATCCCCGCCTGGCGTATAGCCTCCCTAGCAGCACCCGCTTGGTCCTCTGGAACGTGGTGCATGGCGAAAAGGGAGGGCGGATCAGCAGTCGATGACGAAGGACGGGCACTCGTCAGCGGCACAGCAAAGGACACAAAATGCCGAGTGACTTCACCACCTTCTTGAACCAATGCCTCAGGCATCGACGCAGTCCGAATGGTCTTGACAGACGACACCTTCTTGTTCTTCCTCCCCCTCAGTGGCACCTCGTCGTCATCATCAGGGAGATCAATGACATGAGGAGGAGCTGCAGGATAAATCCAGAGTTAGAAACGAAAATCCAATCGACCAGAAGTGAAACTACAGAGAGCATACCAGGATTGGAGGTGGTAGCGTCTTCCATCTCTTGGTCGTCGTTCTTGGTGGAGGTCTCGGAGGTAGCGGCACTGCAGATTTCAGAAACTAGTCGGTTAACCAACGAGTCGACCAAGAGTCTACCCATGCTAAACGAGGAAACACGAGCTCTGCTGTTACCTGGAAATCGTGGGAATGGCCATTTTCATCTTGGGTAGGGCCTTCGCTGGCTTCAACGACGCCTCTCGGGGATGCTTCGGAGCTTTTTCAGTCGGAGCAGGGGAGGACGTCCGAGGGCGCTTCGTCGACTGTCCCAGGCACAGTTTCTTTGCCACGCTCGATCGAGGCGTCGTGGGTGAGCTTGGATCGCCTTTCCGTGCTTGAAGGGTCGGCTTCCTCCTCCTCTTCCTCCTCCTGTTCCTCCTCCTCTCCACCAGAGCCGTCATCATCTCCATCCCCGTCAACGTCAGATTGCCACTCCTCCTGGCTTTCGCCTCCGCTCGCCTCCTCCTCTTCGACCTATTCTTGCGCCCTGTTGGGCATTGAGTACATCTCAGTGGTGACCTAGAAAACAACAAGCAAAGCGAAAGTCAGTCGACTGAATTCTAACAAAAACGGAATGAAGGAAGCAGGATCACACTCGGAGAAACAAAACAGGACCTTGTCTGGCTCGTATGATTGGTCGAGTGGAGGAATTCTCCTGGCTCCTCGGGGGTTGTCTTTGTTCCCTGTGATGGCAGTCATCCACCTCTCCAGCGTGGCTTCCTCGACCTCCTCCGGGTGGACTCGAGTGGTGTCTTTAGTGCCAGAATACATCCACATCAGATGGTCCCGGTATTGAAGAGGCTGGATGCATCGTCGGAGGAAGACCTCTAGGAGATCCATGCCGGTCACCCCGTCATGGATAAGCTGGACTACACGCTCGACCAACACCTTAACCCGCGCCTTCTCCTCCGGGATCACCTTCAAAGAAGAAGGCTTCCCCACTCGGTCCATAGAAAAAGACGGGAGTCCAGTCGACTGCCCTAGCGTCGGTTGGTCTTTGCAGTAAAACCAGGTCGACTGCCATCCACGCGCCGAGTCAGGAAGGACCATGGCCGGAAAGGCGCTTTTCCCCCTCATCTGAACTCCAAGACCCCCACACATCTGAATCACTTGGGTTTTCTCATCACTCGGATTGGCCTTTTTCACCGTCTGTGAGCCACAGGTGAAAATGCGCTTGAAAAGACCCCAATGAGGCCGACAACCCAAGAAGTTCTCGCACAACGACATGAAAGCAGCAAGATACATGATAGAGTTGGGTGTGAAATGGTGGAGTTGTGCCCCAAAGAAGTTCAGAAATCCCCGAAAGAAAGGATGAGGGGGCAAAGAAAATCAGCGGTCAACATGGGTGGCCAAGAGGACACACTCACCCTCCTGAGGCTGTGGCTCCGACTCGTTCCCCGGGAGCCTCGCTGATCCATGGGGAATCAGTCCTTCATTGGCCAGGTCATCAAGATCTTTATGACGGACTGTCGAGCGGATCCAGTCGCCCTGGATCCAGCCCCGCGGCAGGCCGGTCCTTGACGAAGATCTGCCCCGATTGGTCGCCCTTCCCTTCGCCTTCGCCGTTTCCTTCTTCGCCCGCTCCAAAGCCGTCGTCTTCTTCTTCACCATCGTCGCCGGCGAAGCGTGCACAAAGCAGCAACGCTAGGGAGGAAGCGAGCGCGGCAGATGAATCTGGAGAAGAGAGAAGGAAATGAGAATGCACTGTTCAAAAAAAACCGTCCGATGCCTTATATAAGGTTGCTTCCGAGTGGCTAACATGTATGCCCGAGCGATCCTGTCAAATCCCGCAACAGTCGCACACGCGATACGTGGTGAAAAAGGTGGCACAGAGATCGATGCGTCCCTGCCTTATCCCGTCCGATTGCTGCGGCCTCGCCCTGTCCCGCACGCTTACCAAAATTCGAATCCCACAAAATCCGCGGGTTGTAGAACAACTCGTCGGGCGGAAGATCTCCTCCACTCTGTCACTAGGAGCTCTTCAAGCGAAAACTTCACTCGACAGATACAAAGAATGGATCAAGGCGACTGAAAAAGAAGTTGGTACCATCACCTAAAGTTCATTGATCCAAGACAAGACATACTCATGGCATGAGAAATGGGTCGGAAGAGTTCTCAACTCCTTCCCCACTCAAACCTCGATCCATTCGGGGGCAAATGATGAAGCTATGTACCTAGGGTAGGGTCATGGACCTTTCCAAACTACCCTACCCAAGAAAATCTCTAAAAGAAACCATCTGTCAATCGACTCAGAAGTGTTCCACTCGACGGACTCGAGGGCACTCGACCATGATGCCATCCACTCGACCATGAAGCCAACCACTCGACAGCCAGGAGATCTAAAGTCACTCTGCATGTAACAGTCTGTCATTAAGTAGCCTTTATGGTCTTCATAGCACTTTATGTGGGCGTTACCAGTAACCCCCGGTCTTAATGTACTTTAAACCCTGCATAACTGAGGGCTGGAGGGGTCTGGCGAACTCTATATAAGCCACCCCCTCCTCAGTGTAAAGGGTTCGCACCCCTGTAACTCATACGCATATAATCCAGTCGACCGCCTCCGGGCTCCGAGACGTAGGGTTGTTACTTCCTCCGAGAAGGGCATGAAGTCGTAAATCTCTTGCGTATACAACTACTCCATAGTTGGATCTTGCCTCTCCATTAGTACCCCCCTACACTACTATCGGACTTGGAATCACGACAAGCACCTCCGTAGAGAAAGCCGAAAACTGACTGTCATGATGCAGCGAGAGCCGGTCGCTATTCGAGAGGTTCTGTCGGATTTCGGGTTCCGGCAGACCCTCTAGATTCGAACACTGGGGTGCGCGCGGAGATTTCGCCCACTACCTACCTGCACCTCACCGCCTCGTTATGATCTAAGCAATCAAAGGAACAACACAAGAGACACAGAGTTTATACTGGTTCAGGCCACCATTGTGGTGTAATACCCTACTCCAGTGTGTGGTGTGGTGGATTGCCTCTCGGGCTGATGATGAACAATACAAGGAAGAACAGCCTCGCGAGGGTCTATTCTTGGCTATTGCGATGAACTACTAGGGGGAGTTCAGTCGCTCTTTCTACTGGCTTCCAGATGAGGATCCGATTCCATCCCATCTCTCTACCTTGTGGGTGGCTAGTCCTATTTATAGGCAAAGGCCCTGGGCCTCTTCCCAAATATTGAGCGGGAAGGGCGCCAACAATTGGCCATTTTGAAGGGGAACATAGAGTACACTTATCCTGACTAAAGTTTGTCCTCGCCTATCAAAGGCTCTGACGATGACGCCTTCCTGGGCTCCACGATGACTTCCTTCCTGCCGTGGCGACGGTCTTGGTCTTGTTGCACCGAAATGGAGGCCTTTGCTTGATGCTCTCACCTGCGCTTGCTCCCTTTGCACCAAAGAGGAAAGGAGGACACTGCGCGGCCTGGCGCCCATGTAACGCCCTCGATGCGGCTATATCTCCCACGTGTAGAAGCACGACTTAGAGGCATAACCGCATTGAAAGCAATGTCACAAGTGAGGTAATCTTCGCACAACCCATGTAATACATAAGGGAAAAGATACATAGTTGGCTTACAGTCGCCACTTCACACAATACTTAAATAAACATCCATCATCCAGATTACACTCAAGGTCCGACTACGGAACCAAAAATAAAAGAAGACTACCCCAAATGCTACACAGATCCCCGACCGTCCCGACTGGGCACCTCTACTGATCATCTGGAAACGATACATAGTAACGACCAAGGGCCTCATCAAATTCCCACTTCAGCTCAGTTGCACCAACTGCGCTAGTATCCTCGGCACCTGCATCTGTTTGGTAGAATCTATGAGCCACAGGGACTCAGCAATCTCACACCCGCGAGATCAAGACTATTTAAGCTCATAGGAAGGAAAAGGTGTAATATGGTGGAGCTGCGGCAAGCACTAAGCATATATGGTGGCTAACATACGCAAGTGAGAGCGAGAAGAGAAGCAACACGGCGGTCGAGAAGCTAGAACTGATCAAGAAGTGATCCTGAAGCTACTTACGTCAAGCATAACACAAACCGTGTTCACTTCTCGGACTCCTCGAGAAGAGACCATCACGGCTACACACACAGTTGATGCATTTTAAAGAGGTCAAGTGTCAAGTTATCTACAACCGGACATTAACAAATTCCCATCTGCCTCATAACTGCGGGCACGGCTTTCAAAAGATTATATACCCTGCAGGGGTGTCCCAACTCAGCCCATCACAAGCTCTCACGGTCAACGAAGGAATAGACCTTTTCCCGGGAAGACCCGATCAGTCTCGGAATCCCGGTTCGCAAAACATTTCGACAATGGTAAAACAAGACCAGCAAAGCCGCCCGATGTGCCGACAAATCCCGATAGGAGTCGCACGTATCTCGTTCTCAGGGCACACCGGATGAGTCAAGCTACGAGTAAAACCAGCCCTCAAGTTGCCCCGAGGTGGCCCCGCAGGCTGCTCAGTTCGGACCAACACTCGAAGGAGCACTGGCCCGGGGCGTTTAATAAAGATGACCCTTGGGCTCGCGAAAACCCAAGGGAAAAGGGCTTAGGTGGAAAATGGTAAAACCAAGGTTGGGCCTTGCTGGAGGAGTTTTATTCAAAGTGAACTGTTAAGGGGGTCCCATAAATCACCCAACCGTGTAAGGAACGCAAACTCAAGGAACATAACACCGGTATACGGAACTAGGGCGGCAAGAGTGGAACAAGTCACCGGGCATAAGGCCAGGCCTTCCACCCTTTACCAAGTATATAAGGTGCATTAATTTAAACAGGAGATATTGTGATATCCCAAAGTAACCACGTTCCGACCTGGAACAACCTTCATCTTCACCTGCAGCTAACAATGCTATAAGAGGGGCTGAGCAAAAGCGGTGACATAGCCAATCAATAATTGCTAGGACAGGTTGGTTAGAGGTTTGTCATGGCAATAGGTAGGCATGGTAAACAAAGTCAGGTAGGGCTAACATAGCGAAAGAGAGAATACTAGCAAGCAAAGATAGAAATGATTTCGAAGGTATGATCATCTTGCCTGCAAGGTTCTCAGAGTTGTCGAAGGCTGGATCCTCGTTAGCGTGCTCAACAGGTTCCTCGTGCACGTACTCGTCTCCCGGCTCTACCCAAAGCAAGAACACAAGCAAGGAACCACAATAAATCACGGTGTGATGCACAAGCAACATGATGCAACACATGTCATGTTATGCGAGATGTGGTATGCAATGCATATGCTGCTTCGGAAGGAAAGACGATGAACAAGGCATCAACTTGGCAAACGAAGTATGCCGCTGGAAAGATGAGATGATTTCGGTTGAAATCGATATAAAGATCACCGGATTCGGATGCACGGTTTGCAAATGGCAAGCAAGACAAGTATGGCACAAAGCTGCGATTAACAGCACGATGCTACTTAGCATGCAACAATAAACTATGCTACAGCACTCCAACATAAAAACAAAACATATGGAGATCATCTACAGGAGATGCTTTACAAAAGAGGAACACTGAGCTACGGCTAATTCACATCATAACAGGTTCAAACAAGCATGGAGGAAGTGCATAAAAATATCAGGTTGGACATGGCATAAACAACATCACGAAGCAATGTTCAGAGCAGGTTAACAACATGCTACAGGAACTTATAATAGAAAAGCAAGGCATGGCATGAATCTACTCAAAGCATAGATCAAAAGTCCCTTACTGACCATAAGCCAAAAAGGATCAGAAAATATGATGGCACCCACGTAAACATAGCAAGTTTCGTTAACAGAATTTCAGCAAACAAAGCATGGCATTGAAATAATTACGAAGGCACCTTCGTGAGCTCGATGCACTCACTGCAGAGCACCTCAACATAAACTAAGCATACATCCATCAAGAAGGCATGTCATAGAAGCTATACATGGCAAGAAACAACAACATAGCATATCCGGACCAACTACAACAACCTCGGCCAAATTGAATAACATGTAAACAATCTGCCAGGAAACATTTTGAAGCAAAAGTAGAGCACGAAAATGACATGCTAGACTACTCCATAATTGCAACCAGGACCATGGATGGATAGAGCAAAACAATATTCTTAAAACACCCTTACTGAAGTATCTCAAATTATGCATGGATCTCTCTGTAGCAACATGTATACATGGTAGAAAATTACAGCAGAACAGGAACTAAAATCAGCATTAACACGAAGCCTAGTTTGCATGCTTGTGCTAGTCACCACATTGATCACAAAATTACATGGTAAGCACCTCTGTAAAGAAGACATAGCCTAGTTCAAAACACATTTAGGGATCAACCTCATAGGATGCTCACATCAATCATGGCAAAAATGACAAAAGAGCTCGTGCTGATAAGATCCTAAAACTAACATTATGAATCCCTCTTCCAACAGCATTTCGGGCATCAAGATGACCTCAAATGTAAATGATGAAATGGAATGAAATGATGTACTCTTTGAGACGAACAATTTGACATATTACACGCACGAAACGGAGCTACGGGTGCGAAGATGCGATGCGATGAAGATGCAATGATTTAACAGCAGATATCAGTACTTAGTGAAAAAAACAGGGGGGAGAAATCAACCCTAGCAGATCGGATCGGATCCGGCCGCGAGCTTCGAGGTCGCCGGAGTTGACGGCGATGACGGCCGGAGTAGGAGGGAGATGACGTAGGAGGAGGCGGTCGGAGTCGAGGTGGGGGCGGCGCCGGGCAGAGGAGGCGGCGCGCGGGCGGCGGCGGCTCCGGGCGCCTCGGGCGGCGGTGTGACGGCGGCGGCGCGGGACCACGGCGGCGGTCGGCGGCGGAGATGCGGCGTCGGAGGGACTCGGCGGCGGGGAGGCGCGGCCAGGCGCGGGGGAGCGCGGCGGCGGGCGGTGAACGGGCCGCGGGGGCCCCGTACGGGCCTCGCGGGCCGGCGGCGCGAGGGCGCGGCGGAGGCCACGTGGCAGCCGTGGATTGGCTGCGGGCGCGGCGGCGGACGCGTCCGGCACCGTCCGGACGTGTCCGGTGCGGGGAGAGGAACGGGGAGCTATGGTTAGGGTGGTTTTGACCCGGGATTTCGGGGGAGAGGGTGTTTTTATAGGTAGAAGGAGCTAGGAAGCTCCAAATAAGGTGCGGTTTTCGCCCACACGATCGTGATCCGACGACGGAGAGCATGGAAGTGACTTAGGTGGGTTATTGGGCTGTTTTGGAGGGGTGTTGGGCTGCAACTTAAAAGAGGCCTTTGCGAGAGTGCGGTTAACCGTTGGAGTACCAAACGAGCTCCAAACGTCCCGAAACTTGACAGGTGGTCTATTGGTGCTATACCAGGGCCACTTGGCAAGGCTCGGTCCATTTCGAGAACGTTCAACACCCGCACACAAAAATAGACAAGAGGGGGTGCGCCGGTGCATGTGTGAGTGTCGGATTGCGAAACGGACAACGGGGAAAATGCTTGGATGCATGAGACGAACACGTATGCAAATGAGATGCACATGATGACATGATATGAGATGCACATGATGACATGAATAAAATGAAAAACAAAAGACAAAACCCAACCATGGAGGGAATATCATATCACATCGCCGAAAATGGCAAGAGTTGGAGATACAAATATGGAAAGTTACATCCGGGGTGTTACAGCCCACCTGGCGCCCTTGGTCGTCATGGCTTGCGTCATGGGCACCTCGTGAGGTACCTCGCCTTGATCTCTCCGCCTCCTCGCGAGCCAGCCTGACGAGGCCGTGCCTGAGGAGGCTCCTTTTCGTCCACCCCGCGAGGCTTGGCCCCTCGTGAGGGTCTTGAGCTTGTGCTGATGAAGATGGGCCGCGCTGGGCCGCCCCTTGAGCCACGCCGCATGCCGCTGGCAGGCAAGTCTAGGGACCCCCGTTCCCAGAACGCTGACAGTAGCCCCCGGGCCCAAGGCGCGCCCGGACTTGGCTGAGCAGAGAAGCGAAGGGGCAAATGCGAAGCGCCGCGGGCCCTAACAGCCTGCAGCCTCGGGCGCCTTAGCAACTGCGTGAATCGTCAGAAGAGCGGCATCTGCCTAGGCTTTGCTTCCCTTGTTTCCTCCGGTCATTGCCCAGATCCCCTTTCCTGCTCCTTTCATCTCCGCCTCCAAAATCTTCAGATCTACTTCGACCGCGCACCCTAGCAAGAGATGGCGCCTCGCCAGACCCCGGCTAAAGCGTGGTACTCGCCCGCCTTGGACTCGCCGAACATGTCGGAGGCGAGCCTTGCCCGGGTGCACCGGATGGTGGCGGCGCAAGGCATCGACGGGTCGAAGGTGTTCAAGGCCGGCCCCGCCCTTCCTGAGGGCCAAGGGAGCACCTTCTATCCGCTCTTTGTAAGCGCCATTGTTGCCGGTCTGGTGGCTCCCTTTTCTGAGTTTTTCTTCTCTGTCCTCCGCCATTACGACCTGCAAGCTCTGCATCTCCACCCCAACTCTGTTCTTCTTCTGGCAATCTTCGCCTACTATTGTGAGGCTCACGTCGGAGTGCAGCCCTCAGTGGCCTTGCTGCGCCACTACTTCTCCCTCTGGCCCTCTCGTGGTGCCATCTCCGTGTGCGTGAGCTTTGTCGCGTATGGCGGCTCCAACGCCATCTCGAAGCCCGGGAAGAGGATTGAGGGCTTCAGGAGCAAGTGGGTCATGGTAGATGCTGGGCGCATCCACCCTCGGCTGATTCTGCCCACGGAGCAGCCCACGAGCTCCGATGATTGGTCTCATGTAGAACTTGTGGACCCTCGCACGAAGACGGTGTTGGAGAAGATGGACGCGGATCTGAGGCTGGGCAACATGGCGGCGGTGAAGCTGACTGGTGCGTCGCTCCTGAGGGAGTTCCTGGAGCACCAGGTGGCCCCGCTTCGTAAGTACTCGCTTCCGCTGTGGAGGCCCCGCCTGAGCACCGCAGTCTTGGCCGACGAAGATTTGGCTGCAGTCCTCCAATCTTTGGTCGGAGGAGACGTGGCGAGGCTGGAGGGCGTCCATGTACCCCTGTTTCTTCGAGATGATTGGGAGAAGGTGGTGGACTCCATGCCCGTCTTCAATGGGGACGGGCCCATGCCCACGGAGGTTCCCGAGGACCCGACGGCCCTGGCGATGGTGAACGTGTCCTCCGGCGACTCCAGCAAGGAGGAGGAAGAAGAGGAGCGGGAAGGAGGGCCTAACTCTGAGGCTACCGACGGGGAGTCGAGAGCGCCCCTCCCCCAGCGCAGGTCCCGCGCCCTGCGCCTCTTGCCGAGCGACGATGAGGATGACGACAAGCAAGGCGGCGGGAGCTTGCCCCTGATCCGGAAGAAGGACAGGACTGGGCTGGTCCCCCTCGGGTCTGACCCGGCTCCGAGGCGATCCGCAGACACGCCTCCTGATCCCGAGCCTCGCGAGGATGATCCCTGCAGCCGGCTCTCGGGCTTCAAGTATGGCCGGAGGTTGCTTGAGCTCGCGAGCGATGATCAGTAAGTGCTTGATTCTTGTTTTATTCCTTGCTTTGTCGCTGAGGCTTGATGTCTGTATCTCTTGGCTAGGCCGACGCCTGCGGTGAAGAAGCTGAAGGGGGCTCCTGAGGTTCCGACTGGGGCAGTGCCTCTGCCCGCGAAAGAAGGTGGCTGCAAGGCACGGGCCTCTCCTGCCCGGTCGTCCTCGCGAGGCCTGGTGGAGCTGGCTGAAGTGAGCTCAGCCCCCATGGCCCAAGTGACTCCTGAGGTATCCTTGCCTGACGCCACCGCCACCGGTGTTGGGGCGCAGCAGGTCTTGCCTCAGGATACTGTGGTTACGTTGCCGTCCTCCCCTCCTACTCCACCAACTGTTGTCTCTCCGACTCCTCCCACTGTCCTGGATCGTGCTGCTGCTGAACTGGACCGGCTGCGGCAAGATCTCCTGGGCGCCGATCCTCGCTTGGTGGCCAGGCGCTTGGAGCTGGCTTCTAGCTGGATTCACTCTGACGCTTCGATTCGATCGGCACTGGTTCAGGCCTCGACGGCCTGCGATGAGGAGAAGCAGGCTGTCCTTGGGGCAAAGGTCGCTCGCGACGCTGCCTTGGGGGAGGCGGCTGATGCCCGAGGTCGCTGCAAGGCGCTGGAGAGCGAACTGCAGGGCCTGCGGGATCAGCTTGCCGAGGAGGTCCGCATCCGCCAAGAGAAGGAAGAAGACATGAAGGCTCGCAAGACGGCCATCAAGGACCGAGACGCCAAGCTTAACAAGCACCGTGACCGCCTGGGCGCACTGGAGCGGGAGTTGGGGGCATGGAAGGTCGAGCTGGACGGCAAGGTGCGGGTCCTTGCCGAGGACCGCAAGGCCTTCACGGAGATGAAGGTGAAGGCTCGCACCTTGCTGAGGTCGCTTTACGACAGCGGCCTGAAAAGCCCGCTGGCCGGCACCGAGGACGGCCCCGCCAAGCTGCTCCCCTTCCTGATCCGTGCTCTTGAAGATGTCACCCTCGGCCATGGCCCTACGGCTGAGGCCGAGGCGAGTGTCCTGTCTTCTGCAGCGATGACGCGGGTCCTTACCCACGTCTACCTTCGCGATCCCAACGTCGACCTCGACAGCCTGCTGGAGCCAGCGACCGGCGAGCTTGCCGCTGTCGCTGCAGAGGCCATGAAGGGTCGTGCGGAGGCTCTGATGTCGAAGTTCCGGGCCTTCAGCAGCAGGCCGAAGCGAGGCGCTGCCGGTCTTGCAGCGTCACGAGGCGAACCCGCTCCGCGCAGCTCCGTCGCCAACAAATGACCCCGCTGTGGCTCATGTCCTACTTTCAGCTCCTGCAACATGCTTTATGCCTCGGGGAGGCGTTTAAACTTGTGTTTGGTGTTGTGATAACAGTTATGGACTGTAATATTTGCTTTTGAATTCTTTGAAATTTGCGCTCTTCCTACTTGCTTATGTTCTACGCCGGCAGAGCCCGGCCCCGCGCATACCTCAGCCGCCGTTAGCCCCAAATGGAAACCAGGATGGGACCAAGGAGTGAGGGGCTACGTGACAAGTTAGGCTCCTGAGTCGCGATGCTCAGGAGTCCCCCTTGGCGCACGAACAGCAAGTAGGGAGGTGAGATGTGGGGGTGAATCTACCGTTCTACGTCTGCAGAGCCCGGCCCCGCGCATACCTCAACCGCCGTTAGCCTTTCGGAACTAAGGAGTGACGGGCTACGTGACCAGTTAGGCTCCTGAGTCGCGATACTCAGGAGTCCCCCTTGACGCTCGAATGGCCTTCGTACCTTGGCTCCGCTCGGGGAGAGACGCGCGACGAACCCGGCCCGAGGGGCCTGGCTGGGTGGCGTACTTCTAGGAGTGACCCAGGCGCAGCCCCTGTGCCCTTCCCCCTCGCGCGGCACTCCCGAGGGGAGGCGCTGCGATGAGGCCGGACACTGAGCTCTGGGCTCCCTGAGGTTGATGTGGCCGGGGGCCACCCTCAGTTGTTTATCACCAGCGCGGAGCATAGCGCTTCCGTATGTGTACGGGCATAGCCGCTCCTCGGCAGTGTCGTCGGCCAGCGCGGAGCATGGTGCTTCCACTGGTGCATGGGAGGGGGCTCCCCTCCGGGAGGAGCCCCCGGGGCGTGTATAGCCCCGCCCTGACACGTGGCTGGCACGGTGGGGCATGAGGAGGTGTATTTGGGCACCCGTGAGCCAGCGCGGGACTCACGGGGCCCTACCTCTAGGCGGGTTGCGCCTGGCACTGGGCCTTAACTTGTGATGTGTTCTTGCAAATTTGGCTAGATGCCGATGCTCTACATCCTCGGGTCCCGGCCCTCGAGCGGGTCTCAGCCGTCGCTGGTTTGCCAGGTCATGATGCCGTGGACAAAGCCAGAGGGTGAGGGCTCGAGAGCCAGTAGGAGCCCTGAGTCGCGATGCTCAGGTACCCCCCCTTTAACGTGCAAGCTTGGTTAGATGTCGACGCTCTACGTCCTCGGGTCCCGGCCCTCGAGCGGGTCTCAGCCGTCGCTGCTTTGCCAGGTCCCGATGCCATGGACAAAGCCATAGGGTGAGGGCTGGAGAGCCAGTAGGAGCCCTGAGTCGCGATGCTCAGGTACCCCCCCCCTTAACGTGCAAGCGGCCGACATGAAGGAAGAAGAGGTGCCGCGGACAGGCATCAAATAACAAGCATGATGGGTCGAATGCAAGGACCGAAAATAAACACAAGAGGGGTACGTGCCGCTGGGTCTGACCCGGGCGACTTGGGGACGATGCAGCCCGAGGGGTGCCCCCAAACAAAGTAAACTAGGAACATAAAGTAAAGAGGGGATACATGCCACAGGGACGGACCCATGCGGCCTCGGAATAATGCAGCCCTGGGGGCGCTCCCAGCTGGAAATGAAACTTGAAAGATGTCACCTGATAGTGTTGAGGATGAAGTGGTGTTGAAGTAGCGGACGTCATGGGCTGCTGAAGCCGGTCTTCACGAGCCCCCAGGCCCAGGAGCCTCGGGAGGTTTCGGAGGCGTTGGTGGCTCCTTGCGAACCGTCTCCATCTCTGCCAGGACTACGGAACGCCTGGCCTCCTAAGTCTCTAGGATGCTTCCTATGAGGCGCTGGCGCACAGCAGGCGCGTTCGCAAGCCGTAGGGCATGCGAACGTAGCTATGAGGTGGGACTTCGCAGTGCCCCACGCGTGAGGGCCAGAAGCGCTTCTAAGAGGCGGCTCGGTTGAGCCCTGGGATGTCGATGCAGACACGCAGCCCACCATCCTCGCCTAGATGGGGAGCTGCGGCGGGTAAGCGGCGGCTGCCACTCATGACTCTTGACTCCTGCAACTCCTACATGATCTGACTGGCGAACTCCTGAGGGTCTGCCCCTCCTTGCCTTGCTCCTTCCTGAGGGAAACGTGTTTTGAAACACGCCTCCAAGTGGTGCCCAAGCGCCTCATTTGTGACCTTAGCGAGGTCGGTGGCCCTCCAGGAGGGAGCCCCCTAGCCCTGCTTGAGGAGGGCGCCGGGCGCGCCTTCCTATGTGACAGAAGGAGGTGCCCCCTGAGCAGGCGCAGACCCTGAAGGGCTTGCCTCCTGAGGGGTCGGGCCAGGCGATGTCTTCTTCTTCTTGGGAGTGGTCTCGGGGAGCCTCCCGCTCCTGTGATCTGGGTCTTCAAGTGATGTGGCCTGAAAAGCTCGTTCCAGGGAGCACACTGCGTCTCTTTCTTCACAATGCACCGTGATGACTCCACCACTTCCTGGCATCTTGAGGACGTTGTAGCCATGATGAGTCACCGCCATGAACTTGGCGAGAGCTGGGTACCCGAGGATGGCGTTGTATGGCAGGCGAATATGGGCGACATCGAAGTCGATGAGCTCGGTGCGGTAGTTGTTGCGCGCCCCGAAGGTGACAGGGAGGCGGACCTGCCCAATTGGAACTGTGGAGCCATCTGTGACTCCGGAGAAAGGCTTGGTTAGCTGAAGCTGATCGTAAGGCACTTGGAGATTGTTGAATGTCTCTACGGATAGGACGTTGAGCCCTGCCCCGCTATCGATGAGGGTCCTGGTGACTTGCACGTTGCTGATGACTGGGGAGCAAAGCATCGGGAGGACTCCGGTTGTGGCCGCGCACTTGAGCTGATCCGCTGAGCTGAACATGATGGCGCACGCCGACCACCTGAGGGGGCACGTGGCTTCAAGCTTGGGGAGGGCTGCATTCACTTCGCGGGCAAACTGCTTGAAGATGCGTTGAGAGGCTAGGGCTTGAGCTCCGCCCAAGATGCAGGCGATCACGCGCGGCTCCTCAAAGCCCCCAGCCCCCTCGTCCTGATGATGGTCCTCGTTTCTCCTTTGCTGCGGCGGCAGTGGAGGGAGGCCTGCGTTTCCTTGCAGACGATCCTCGCAAGGCTGATCCCTCCAGTCTCCCTCGCGAGGCTGATCCTGCCAGCGATCCTCGCAAGGTCGGTCGCGCCACCCTTGGTGAGGGCCGCGGTCTTCCCTGCGTCCTGCATTCCTTCCTCCTCCTCGGCCATAGCCTCGATCGTTGCGGTCGGGCGTCGGTCGATCCTTCCTTCTCGCACGGCTCGGAGCTCTTGGCATTCGTTGGTGTTGTGGGTGTGGAGGTCGTGGTACACATAGTACCGGCTGCCTTTGAAAGACTCGGGCTGATCTCTGCCCCGCTTGGTGTCTGGTTCTGCCGTGAGCACGGCAGCCCCCTTGCGCTTCACGTCGTTGGCCTTGGATTTCTTCTCTTCTGGGTCTGCGGCTGGCAACTCGAGGAGGGAAAGGCGCCCTTCCTCAGCCCTGGCGCACTTGGTCGCTAAGTTGAACAACTCCAAGGAAGTGCATAGATCTTCATGCATCGCCAGCTCCTCCTTCATCGTGACGTCACGCACACAGTCAGAGAAGGCTGAGATGATGGCATCCTCGGTCACCTTGGGAATCTTGAGGCATGCATTGTTGAAGCACTGGATGTACTTCTGCAGGGTCTCCCCTGGTTGCTGCTTGATGCGGCGCATGTCGCTCACGGTTGGTGGCCGGTCACGAGCACCTTGGAAGTTGGCGATGAAACGGGTGCGCATCTCGTCCCAGGAGGAGATCGTGCATCGGGCCAGGTTCAGGAGCCAGGTGCAGGCCCCATTCTTGAGCGCCATGGGAAACCAGTTCGCCATGACCTTCTCGTCCCCGTTGGCGGCTTCGACGCCCAGCTTGTAGAGATGGAGGAACTCCGCAGGGTCGGCCGTGCCGTCGTAGCGAGGAGGCAGGTCCGGCTAGAACTTGCAGGGCCATGCAACACTGCGCAGCTCGGTGGTGAAGGCGCGGCAGCCTGCTGTGGCCACAGAAGGCCTCTGGTGACGAGGAGCTTGGTCTTGCGGGCCCTCATGCGCTGCAACTGGGAGCAGCGCGGGGTCTTGGCATGCTGGAACAGGAACGTAGTCGCGACGGGCCGGAGCGGGGAGCACTCGGGCAGCTTCTTGGGGATGAGGGACCTCTTGGCAGCTCCGCTCTTGCTGCGCTGGCGCCGGACGGAGTGGGTTCCATCCAGGGGCCACGCGCCTTGGGGCCAGGGCGTCTTCTTGAGGGGGAGGCGGCTGAGGCGCCCCCGGAGCTTCATTGCCCGCGCAGGGCGGGGCGTGGTGCAGCGAGAAGGACGGCGCGGGGGAGCCCCCTGCGGCACGGACGAGCTCGGCGACGCGGTCGAGCCACTCTTCGTAGACATCGTCGACTAGGCGGTAGCATAGGAGCTCGTTTGCCGCGATGAGCGCAGCTCGAGCCTCCATGGCCGCGCGGAGTGCGCAGGACAAAGAACCAGCTGGGGCGAGCGAGGGAGTAGCAGTACGGCCGTCTCGCCTCATGGACGGATGCTGGGATGGTGCTTGCTGCTCGTTTCCCGCTGGGCCGGTGGTGGCGTTGATGGCAGGCGACGGGGAACGGCAGGGGTGGCCGCCGACGGGGGCCTTTTGGGCAACGCGGGAAGCGAGAGCGGCACGGCGCTCGGCGCGGGCCTGACAGGCGTCTGACATGGACGCGATGGTCGATGAAGAACAGGGCGGTGGAAGACGAATTCCGGCGCACCCCTACCTGGCATGCCAAATGTTGGATTTCGGGTTCTGGCAGACCCTCTAGATTCGAACACTGGGGTGCGCAGAGATTTCGCCCACTACCTACCTGCACCTCACCGCCTCGCTATGATCTAAGCAATCAGAGGAACAACACAAGAGACACAGAGTTTATACTGGTTCAGGCCACCATTGTGGTGTAATACCCTACTCCAGTGTGGGTGTGGTGGATTGCCTCTCGGGCTGATGATGAACAATACAATGAAGAACAGCCTCGCGAGGGTCTGTTCTTGGCTGTTGTGATGAACTACTAGGGGGAGTTCAGTCTCTCTTTCTACTGGCTTCCAGATGAGGATCCGATTCCATCCCATCTCTCTACCTTGTGGGTGGCTAGTCCTATTTATAGGCAAAGGCCCTGGGCCTCTTCCCAAATATTGAGCGGGAAGGGCGCCAACAATTGGCCATTTTGAAGGGGAACATCTAGTACACTTATCCTGACTAAAGTTGGTCCTCGCCTGTCAAAGGCTCTGACGATGACGCCTTCCTGGGCTCCACGATGACTTCCTTCTTGCCGTTGCGACGATCTTGGTCTTGTTGCACCGAAATGGATGCATTTGCTTGATGCTCTCGCCTGCGCTTGCTCCCTTTGCACCAAAGAGGAAAGGAGGACATTGCACGGCCTGGCGCCCGCCTGGCGCCCTTGGTCGTCATGGCTTGCGTCATGGGCACCTCATGAGGTACCCCGCCTTGATCTCTCCGCCTCCTCGCGAGCCAGCCTGACGACGCCGTGCCTAAGGAGGCTCCTTGTCGTCCACCCCGCGAGGCTTAGCCCCTCGCGAGGGTCTTGAGCTTGTGCTGATGAAGATGGGCCGCGCTGGGCCGCCCCTTGAGCCACGCCATAGGCTGCAGGCAGGCAAGTCTAGCGACCCCCGTTCCCAGAACGCCGACAGGTTCAAAATCCTTAAAGATTTTTTCCGCTTTATGCAATGAATCGGTTTTTGTCCGATCAAGCGTGTATAGCGCCCCAAGTTCGGCCTTCCGAATACTAGGGGTTGTGCCAAAATTTAAAATTATCGAACTCCTATGGCTAAGTGAGGGTGATAAAGCTATATAATCTGATTGCCTTGTTCGTTGTGCTAAACACCTCCTTAAAGGACCGAAGACTTGGATAAACAGTGTTTAGATTTATCTCGAACACCCATGTGCTAGTTACGTGGGGGCAGAAGCCGATGACTGGCCAACTCTTGGATTTAATAAACGGCTGCACAAGAGGTAAAATTTTAAATAAACAAGCAATATATTGCATAATGAACCTGTTTTAATTACAGGATACGATAAAATGAATGTATTCATTTAAAGATTACATCCTTCACACATTGCTCCGCCACAAGGAGGGATCCCTCCAGGACACTGTCATAGTATAGTTCGGGTCGGCGGTGCTCCTTGCCCTTAGGAGGCCCCTCGGTCATCAGCGTCGTGGCATCCATCTTCGCCAAATGCATCTTTGCATGGGAAAAGGCCATCCGTGCACTTTCAATGCAAACCGACCGCTTTATGACTTCAAGGCAAGGGCAGGCATTCACAAGCCGCTTCATGAGTCCAAAGTAGCTACTGGGCAAGGGCTCGGCAGGCCATAACCGGACTATGAGGTCCTTCATGGCCAGCTCGGCCGCCTTGTGCAGCTCGACCAGCTGTTTCAGCTGGTCCCTCAAGGGCATCGAATGTTCTAGTCCAAGGTATTGAGCCCAGAACAGCTTCTCCTTAGAGCTCCCTTCTTCGGCTCGGTAGAACTCTGTGGCATCTGGCAGATCCGCAAATGCTCCTGGAGAACTCTAAATTCGGGTCAGTAAAAAGAATGTCTCCTTTACATGCGTGCTTTGCATAACAAAAGCCTTACCCGCCGCAATCTTCTTGGCCGCCTGGACTTCCTGGAGGGCCCTCTGGGCTTCGGCCCTGGCGTCTTGCATGCTCTGGAGGGCCTTGGCAAGCTCAGACTCTTGAGTCTTAGAGTCACGCTCCAAGGATTCGTACTTCTTGACGGCATCCTGGACCTCTTGCTGGACCTCGCTGACTCGGGCCTCCTGCTTCTCGCACGCGGCGTGTTCCTTGGCCGTTTTGTCTTCAGCCTCGGCTAAAGCCTTCTTCAGGGTTGCCACCTCGGTCGTGGCCCCTAACAAAGTTCCTGACGCTTTAATAAGCACGAACCATTTATCCTTTACAAACATACATACAGGGTAGTACATACCTTGGCTTTCTTCCAGTTGTCTCTTCACGAGGCCGAGCTCCCCCTCGGCCTGCTCCAAGTTCTACTTCAGTCCAGAGACCTCCGCAGTATAAGTGGCAGCAGCCAGCAGCGACACATGCTTATTCACATAGACATCTTATGTTAGACTCCTCCGGATATTATTTGATCCTCTGTTCAGTTTTTCTTTCCGAACACCAAACAGAGCATCAAGGGCTACTGTCTATACTATGATATTCTTTCACAATTTTATTACTTACCTCAAAGCCTGTTAGAAGGCTAGTGCAGGCTTCGGTCAGTCTGCTCTTGGCGGACTGGATCTTCTCGATCACCTTACTCATAAGAGTACGGTGTTCGTCAACAATGGAAGCACTTCGAAGCGCTTCCAGCAATCTGTCCGGTGCCTCTGGATGGACAGAGGTCATCGGTGGAGGCGGCTCACCCCCCCCTCGTTCGGGAGAGGCTGCTGCCTGAATCCGGAGCCACTTGGGTCTCCGGAGTCGTATTCGGCTGGGCGCCAAACTGGCTGCGGCCCCCACCATCGGTGTCCATGGGGGTCTTTCCCCCATGTGTTCGTCAACCGGGGTTTCACACTCCGGCGTCACCGAGACGGTCTCCCCTCGGCCTGGTATCCTTCGAGACAACACCTCGGTGTTGTCCGCAGCCTTGGGGGAGGAGGCCGTCAGAAGGGACCCGTTGTTCATCACCGACGGGTCCAGCGATCCCTCCGAGGAGGAGGATATCTCGATGTTGCACTTGGACGGACTGCGGGTGCATGTCTGGCACATTAAAAAAGCGATAAAGCAACAAGGCTAGAAATACTATGTCCGGATACTTACAATTTGGCCAGGGTCTTGACCCTGGTCTCCCACTCCTCGCTGCTGTAGGTGGCTGCGACGGAGTAGTCCGGAAGGAAGGTTTTTCCCTTCTTGGATGCCTCGGCCTCCCCATGTGGGGAGGCCTTCCTCTTCTTTCTCCCTCCAGTAGGGGGGGAAGGATTTCCTCCTCCTCATCGCCTTCGATGGAGGAGTGCGTCTTGGTGTCTTCAGACATCATGTCCAAAGCACCCTTGCGCCGGAGATCCTCTCTGGTCCATGTGGCCTTCTTCTTGGCTTTCTTCTCCGGCACCTCATAGGGCGCCGGAAACAACATCCTCGTCAAAAGAGGTGTTTCTAGATCTTCAGGTAGCAGAGACGGACAGTTAATCTGCTCCGCTATCGCAACCCAGGCCTGATAGATTGGCATGGAGGCTTAGGTTCCTCCCGCAGATATGCTAGTAAAAGGTATATTCCGCAAACATGAAAACTTACCGGATTAGCCCGGCGTTTCACATTGAGCCCACAATTTTTGGTCGAGGGCGGTGGTACTTCACTGGCCTTGAAGAGCACCTTCCATACATCTTCGTGCATCGTGTCGAAGAGCTCCAGTAGCATCTGGTGCTTGGCCAGATCAAACTCACACAAATTACAAGCCCGGTTCTGGCATGGAAGAATCCGGTGGAAGAGCATAACCTGGACTACGTTGACAAGCTTGATTTCCTTGCTTATCATGTTCTGGATGCATGACTGGAGCCCAGTCAGTTCTTCCGCTGAGCCCCAGGCTAAGCCCTTCTCTTGCTAGGAGATGAGTCGCATGGGGATGCCAGATCAGAATTTGGGAGTCGCCGCCCAGTTGGTGCCACGCGGCTCGATGATGTAGAACCACCCAAATTGCCACCCCTTTATAGTCTCCACAAAGGAGCCTTTGGGCTAGGTAAAATTGGGCATCTTGCCCAGCATGGCGCCTCCGCACTCCTCTTGTTGGCCGCTCACTACCTTTGGCTTCACGTTGAAGGTCTTTAGCCATAGGCCGAAGTGAGGTGTGATGCGGAGAAAGGCCTTGCACACGACAATAAATGCCGAGATGTTGAGGATGGAGTTGGGAACTAAGTCATGGAAGTCTAGCCCGTAGTAAAACATTAGTCTGCGGATGAATGGGTGGAGGGGAAATCCTAGCCCACGGGCAAAGTGGGAGAGAAACACTACCCTTTCCTGGGGCTCCGGGGTGGGGACGATCTGCCCCTTGGCCGGAAGCCAATGGGCTATGTCTTTGGCCAAGTATCCGGCCTCCCGGAGGTTCTTGATGTCCTCCTTCTTGACGGAGGAGGCCATCCACTTGCCTCCCGCTCCGGACATGTTCGGAATGTTTTTTCAGAGAAGGCGAAAGCTGGGGCATTGGAGCTCAAGAATGGATGAGAAGTAAAATCATTATCCCTTTATAAAGGCAGTAAAATCATGCGCCTCCCCACGCGCCCTCAAAATCTCTTATTCCCCAAGCGTTGTGCTAATGGTGCGGTTGGGTTACCCACACCCGTATTGATGAGGATCCCATGATAAGGGGACATGATCTCTGCTTCGACAGAACGTGCCAATAAAACCGCCTCGCGAAATGTGTTGTAGCAGGTTGGGAAAACTGTTCGAATAAAAACCGGGTCGCGGCATGATGTCACGCTATGAAGAAGTTGTCAACAGATTAGACTCGTGGAATATTGTACTCTCTACGGTGGTATGTGGAGTTTGTTTGTAGAGCCGGACATGATTCTTGTGTTCAAGATCTACTTTGGAGTATTCGGAGAAGGAACCTGCCTTGCAATGCCGAAGACAATCTATGCGCCGGACCCAATCATCATTGAAGCCTGGTTCAGGGGCTACTGAGGGATTCCTGGATTAAGGGGTCCTCGGAAAGCCGTACTATATGTGTGTGCCGGACTATTGGGCTATGAAGATACAAGATAGAAAACTTCGTCCCGTGTCCGGGTGGGACTCTCGTTTGCACGGAAGGCAAGCTTGTTGATTCGGATGAGTGGATTCCCTTCTCTGTAACCGACTCTGTGTAACCCTAGCCCCCTCCGGTGTCTATATAAACCGGAGGGTTTACTCCGTAGGACAACAACAATGATAATCATAAGCTAGCTTCTTGGGTTAGCCTCTACGATCTCGTGGTAGATCAACTCTTGTAATACTCATATCATCAAGATCAATCAAGCGAGAAGTAGGGTATTACCTCCATACAGAGGGCCCGAACCTGGGTAAACATCGTGTCCCCCGCCTCCTGTTACCATTAGCCTTAGACGCACAGTTCGGGACCCCCTACCTGAGATCTGCCGATTTTGACACCAACAACGGGTCTTCACGAAGTGTTTCCACGGTGTCATCTTTCCAAGAAGGGGGTGCAGGAATGGGGATCGGGATTTGTGGATTTGGCGATTGCCGGCACTGGAGTAGACGAGCCGGCGAAGCTTAAGGAGGAAGACTTAAATAGACCCAGAATTTTTTATCGGAAACGATGCTTACAAAACAACTCTGTGTGATGTTGTAGATATTTTTTATTAGCTGTGAAAGACGAATTTGGAGTAAAGTGGCAACATATGGTGTTTTAAATGTACGGAAAAAATATTTGTAGTACTAATACAACTGTCATGCCAAATTTCGGAAAATATCAGGGGTCATTTGACCTTTTAAGACATTTAAGTGATTTTCTAGCCATTTAATGACCGTAATTGAAATTTCAACTACATGTACATGCAGCAGCTAACCAAAACGGTTTGAAAATTCATATTTTGTGTACTTGTGTGCGATTTAATTCCATGTGCAGTAAATTGGAAGTAATTTTCAAACATATTGGTCTAACGGCTATGACACAATTAAGCATGGAGTGCCATGGCATTTAAATTCCAAAAAATTAAAAACATGAAACCTTACTTGAGGTAATGTCATGCCACCAAGATGATGTGGTACAAAAATTGGCCTGTTTGATGAAAGTTTGGACACTTACGCCTCACAAACTAGAGCAACTCACTAGAAGGCTCGTGGTTCTGAGACGAAACAATGCATGTTTGCTGATGAACGGTAGATAACTTCCTCTTACGACCTTCAAAAAAAATTTACTTGTAATGTGCACTCATACTAACTGTTATGTGAAAATTTGGAAAATTTTAGGGGCCATTTGACCTTTTGAAGACATTTAAGTGATTTTCTAGCCATTTAATTACCGTCATTCAAATTTGAACTAGATGTACATGCAATGGCTAACCATAACTGTTTGAAAAATCGTGTTTGTGTACTTGTGTGCGAGTTAATTCCATGTGCAGTAAATTAGAAGGAATTTTCAAACATATTGGTCTCACGGCATGGACACATGCATGGAGTGCCATGGCATTTTAATTCCAAAATATTAAAAATGATCAGGAAAACATGAAACTTTGCTTGATCTAATGTCATGCCACCAAGATGATGTGGTACGAAAATTGGCCTGTTTGAAGAAATTTTGAACACACACCCCTCACAAACCGGAGCAACTCACTAGAAGGATCGTGGTTCTGAGAGGGAACAATGCATGTTTGAAGACGAATGGCAGATAGCTTCCTCTTACGGCCTTCAAAAAATTTCAACTTATAATGTGCACTGATACAAACTGACACGTGAAAATTTGGAAAACTTTAGGGGTCATTTGACCTTTTGAAGACATTTAAGTGATTTGCTAGCCATTTAATGACCGTAATTCAAATATGAACTAGATGTGCATGCAACAGCTAACCATAACGGTTTCAAAAATCATATTTTTGTGCTTGTGCCCGAGTTAATTCCATGTACAGTAAATTAGAAGGAATTTTCAAACATATTGGTCTCACGGCATGGACACATGTACATGCATGGAGTGCCATGGCATTTTAATTCGAAAAAATTAAAAAATGATCAGGAAAATATGAAACCTTGCTTGATGTAATGTCATGCCACCAAGATGACGTGGTACAAAAATTGGCATGTTTTATGAAAGTTTGGACACACACCCCTCACAAACCGGAGCAACTCACTAGAAGGCTCGTGGTTCCGAGAGGGAACAATGCATGTTTGATGATGAACGACATATAGCTTCCTCTTACGTCCTTCAAGTTTTTTCTACGTGTAATATGCACTGATACAAACTATCATGTGAAAATTTGGAAAATTTCAGGGGTCATTTGACCTTTTGAAGACATTTAATTGATTTCCTAGCCATTTAATGACCGTAATTCAAATTTGAACTAGATGTACATGCAATGGCTAACCATAACAGTTTCAAAATCATATTTGTGTACTTGTGTGCAAGTTAATTCCATGTGCAGTAAAGTAGAAGGAATTTTCAAACATATTGACCTCACGGATGGACATATGTACATGCATGGAGTGCCATCACATTTTTTCCAAAAAAAATAAAAAATGATCAGAAAAACGTGAAACCTTGTATGATGTGATGTCATGCCACCAAGATGATTTGGTATAAAAATTGGTCTGTTTGATGAAAGTTTGGACACACCCCTCACAAACCGGAGCAACTCATTAGAAGGCTCATGGTTCCGAGAAGGGAACAGTGCATGTTTGATGACGAACGGTAGATAGCTTTCTCTTACGGCCTTCAATTTGTTTCTACGTGTAATGTGCACTAATACAACTGTCATGTGAAAATTTAGAAAATTTCAGGGGTCATTTGTCCTTTTGAAGACATTTAAGTGATTTTCTAGCCATTTAGTGACTATAATTCAAATTTGAACTACATCTACATGCAATGGCTAACCATAATGGTTTGAAAAATCATATTTGTGTACTTGTGTGCGAGTTAATTCCATGTGCAGTAAAGTAAAATGAACTTTCAAACATATTGGTCTGACGGCATGGACACATGTACATGCATGGAGTGCCATGGCATTTTTATATCAAAAAATTAAAAAATGATCAGAAAAACATGAAACCTTGCTTGATGTAATGTCCTCCCACCAAGATGATGTGGTACAAAAATCGGTCTGTTTGACAAAAGTTTGGACACACACCCCTCACGAACCGGAGCAACTCACTAGAAGGCCCATGGTTCCGAGAAGGGAACAATGCATGTTTGATGATGAACGGCAGATAGCTTGCTCTTACGGCCTTCAATTTTTTAAGTGTAACGTGCACTAATACAACTCTCATGTGAAAATTTGGAAAATTTCAGGGGTCATTTGACCTTTTGAAGACATTTAAGTGATTTTCTAGCCATTTAATGACCGTAATTTAAATTTGAACTACATCTACATGCAATAGCTAACCATAATGGTTTGAAAAATCATATTTGTGTACTTGTGTGCGAGTTAAAAAATCATGAGACGATGTAAATATCTGGTGTTCAAAAACAAAAATGTAAAATCTGGCAAGACAACCGGCCCTACACGATTAGCACTCTATTTCGCGCCTCGAGGTTTGGAAGGTGAGTGGCGGGCTTTATTAACCAGACACGGTTCTGCATTGGGAACCATCAGCTATTATGTTCACACATGGACTTTGCTGCGGGGATCGTGTGTAATTCACACTACAGTACTCATAAATTTCGGCGACCGACGCGCGTACTGTTCCAGTTGATCTAGATTCCGGCCGCCAATAAATACTACCTTGCTCATGTCGTCCCGCCTACATTCTCATCTAGATCCTCCCCTTGCTCGCCCTCTCTCTCTCTCAAATCTCTACCATGGCGCCGCCGATCTGCACATGCGCTGACGAGAAGTCACCACACCCCGAGGACGCTCACTCGATGAGCAGCAACGAGGACACCTACGCGCCGCCGGACGAGGTTGCACCGGACCCCCCAACTTTGGATTGGTTTTGGGGCCAGTATGATCTTTATCTTTGGAAGTCGCTGTTGCCGGCTATGAAATCCAGGCAAGTGGCTTTCAAGAAGGAGATGGTGGAGGAGGATGCTAGGTACCAGGTAGCCTGTGAAGCCCGTGATGCCGCCTGGAAAAAGGAGGCGGCGGAGCTTTGGGGGAGGGCGCATCATCGTGCGGAGGAGGTGTACGAAGATGGGTACTTCACGAGGAAGGCCATAGGCACTAAGAACCTCGTCGCTGCATGGAGTTGGGCCGATAAGCTCCAGCGTGCCACCGATGAGGAGCTCCAGTGGGCACCCAATGAAATGGCAAGATCGTTCGCGCGCGTCCGCCTGTAAGAGGCAGATCGGCACATCAAGCACTGCAAGGCGGAGGAGGCAGAGTACTCCCTCCGCTCTAGGAAGACGCCGCGCACCAGGGAGATGCTGGCGAGGTGCTGCAGGAATACTGGCCCCAGGAGGGATTATTAGTTTTAGTATTATTCGTTTTCAATTTTATGCATTCTACCTAGTACTTAAGTATCATCATGTATATATGATGATATTATATATATTCTGTGATGAACTAATGAACAATTAATATTATTTATATATATATATATATATATATATTATGAATTCCATTTTCTATCTGTTTTTGTATAATAATTTGAATCTATCTGTTATCATCCACATATACATGATGGAAAGCATATAAACACACATTGAAACGGAACATATAAGAACGGAAAATAAAGTACACACATTGAAACAGAACAATAAATAGAGCAATAGTATGATTACTGTGAATACATAGCTATCCACGTCGAAATGACTCGATGAAATAAAGCACGTCCATGAGACCATGACCAGCAGCCCTTGCCTACGGTAGCTCTTGGCTCTGCCTGAACTCGTGCAGGCGTTCGTCCAAGCGATCGACACGCTCGCGGTACATCTGGAGCACAATCTTGAGCTCCAAGTTGTCTATTTCATCCGAGATCGCCACCTCGAGGATGCGACGGCCATGTTCCTCTACTGCGCCTAGGTGGACACCTGGGCCAAGGAGGTGGTCGAGCCTACAGACCAGCGCATTGGCATCGAGCGGGCCACGGACAAGGCCAACGACGCGACCCATGTAAATAGCGCGGCAGGTGTCCGGTGCAAGTACGGCACGGCCGGCCTCTGGTGCAAGTATGGCGCAGAGGGCTTGTGCCCACTCCTGGCGAGGAATGGAGGTACTAACGGAACGTGTACCCAGCTGCGACGCCCTATTGACAGCAGGCAAGCACCAATGGATCCGCTCTTGCTGTGCGGCGCGCCGCGCCTCTCACTCTGTGGCGCTCCAACACTCTTGTCGTGCGGCGAGCCACAGCCTATCGGCGCGGACGTGCCTAGCTTGCTCTATGGCGCACCATCGATCATGTTGTGTGGTGAGCTACAACCTCTTGGCGCTGACATGCCTACCTTGATCCGCGGCACTGAAGCGCCATGCACCAAAGGTCTGCTCAACCCTGGTGATGACACACATCACGGCATCGTCCATCGCGTTGCTGGGGAGCGCCACGGCCTCGATGGGCGGTGGCACATTCTGGTTTTCCTTGTCGACGAGGTTGATGGCAGAGGCAGCTCTTTGGTGCGTTCGCATGCTTGGAAAAGGTGGATGTGCTACAGGCTGTGCTTGTTGCCTCCGTGCTTCGCGCCACGCCTAGGTTTATGTGCAATATTGCTGAGTGGCGGGAAACAGGTGAGGAAATGGCGGGAAACAGTGGCATGTTCATAGAACATCATCAATTAATGGAAACTTACAATATAAAGGAACATCAAGCTAGCACAAGAAGTAGATGATGATGAGATGAACGCAGACCACACTAGGGAACCCATCGGTGATGAATTCATCAATCGAAACGGTGTACACTAGCAAGCGTTTGCCCACAGCCCACACGGCTTATTCCATCACAAACAGGTCGGATGGATCAAATGTATGCCACATATACACTTTGTCAAAAATTAATGCGGTAGACCTTCTTTAACATATATTAAAAAATAAAATAAAAATAAAAAACAAGGACCTCAAGGTTAAATTAGCCGAGGGAATGGGTCATTTCGGTCATTTGACCGATATGACCCATCCTATCAGTTAATTTAACATCAACACAACTTCCCATCCAGTCACCCATCTGATGGCTACTCCATCCTGAGCACACTTAACTTGAGAGTTCTCTTAGATGAGCCACTGGTGGAACAGCTAGTCCTTGCTGATATAGGATGCATCTTTGCATCCTTATGGCATATCTGGATGACCGCCCGTCCCCCAATGGCCAATACATGTTGTGTAGATAGAGCATATCAAATATGTCTCATTAGAAGCAATCGTCTGTGTTGTTATTGGTCTTCCCACACATTTTTTATTACAGACCTGCTTGCCGCGTATCACACACATCTAGTTATATTGAACCGTTTATGTTCTCTTGTCTCAACACAAACAGTTCATCCGAGTGAACCGCGTGATGTATATCGCACACACCTTGATCTGGTTGGCCGTTTCTTTTGTGTTGCCTAATCACAAACAGTTCATCCGAGTGAACCGTATGTTGTGTATCGCACACGCCTTCATCTGGCTGCCCATTTCTTTTGTTCCTCCTCATCGCAAATAGTTAATTGAACTGAACCGTAAGCCCTGCATCGCACGGCAACTAAAATCTGAATTGTGTTTGATGCAACTGTCATCGCAAATGTTTTGCACATTTTAGACGGTTCTCTGACACCACCGTTTGTGATTATTGCATTGCATATAGTTTCTCGAAGGGTCTCTGATCGTAGTGTCGCATTAGCAGCATCCTGTAGTAGTGCTAGTCCATGTTGGCATGAGAAATTTACAAGCTCTCTTAAAGGGGGAGCACATCCTTGGACTAACAAATGTGTCTTTTGCCAAAGATCGTCCTTGTAGTGCTTGCATTCCTAGAAAGCTTCATGAAAAGGATCATAAAGTGAAGTCTATCATCACCACCTTGAGGCCCCTTGAGCTTATTCATTTGGATCTTTTTGGGCCTCCAACTTATGATAATTTCGGGGGGAGGAGGTATTGCCTTGTCATTATTGATGACTTCACAAGATATACTTGGGTGTTCTTTCTCAATACCAAAGATGAAACTCAAGAAACCTTCATCAACTTTGCCAAAGAAGCTCAACGTCAACATAATTGTGAGATCAAGACAATTCGAAGTGACAATGGCACCGAGTTCAAGAACTACACTATGGATGAATTCTTTAGTGAAGAGGGGATAAACCATCAATATGCCGCACCATATACTCCCCAACAAAATGGTGTTGTGGAGAGGAAGAATCAGACTCTTATTGAGATGGCTAGGACCATGCTTGACGAGTAAAAGTCTCTATACAAGCTTTGGGCTGAAGCCATCAACACTGCGTGTCATGCTTCAAACTGGCTTTATCTTCGCAAGCTCAAGAACAAGACCCCATATGAGCTCCTAATTGGGAGAAAGCCTAACGTCAAATACTTCCGGTTATTCGGTTGTAAGTGTTTCATTTTAAACAAGAAATCCCAGTTAGCTAAGTTTGAGTCTAGAACTTATGAGGGCATATTTGTTGGATATGCATCAATCTCTCATGCTTACCGAGTTCTCAGTAAATCCACTGGATGCATTGAGGAAACCGTAAATGTGGAATTTGATGAAGATAATGGCTCCCGAGTGGAGCAAATTGTTCCTAGTGTTGTAGGTGATGAGGCTCCTTCACAAGCTATAAGGACCATGGGGATAGGCCACATTCTTCCACAAGAAACACCCCAAGTCCATGTCGAAGAAGAAGGAGTAAGATCCCCTCTTATGGAGTCTCCACAAGGGAAGTCAGCACCGGCACCTCTTGAACAAGATGCTGCGGAAGATCATGTATCTATCCAAGAACAACATCAAGTCCCTCATATTCCTGAGCAAGATCAAGAACAAGCTCTCTAAAATGGTGAAGAACCAATTATTGAGGCTCAAGATCAAGCTCAAGTTCATGATCAAGATCAAGATCAACCCCAACCGCAAGTGTCTTCATCATCATCACTTCCCAATGAGCAATAACTTGTGGTTGCGAAGAGAAGGGTGTCTCTGAGGCTAAAACAATCTCAAGGTCAAGCTTCTTCATCAAGTCCAAAACCAAGTGAAGAAGAGCTTGCAATTAAGGAGCAAAAAGTGGCAGCCAAGATAAAGCATCTTCAACATCGCACCAAGAACATCTATGGAAACATCAAAAAGGGGGTAACTACTCGTAGACATTTGGAAAACTTTTGTGAACATCACTCGTTTGTCTCTTATGTTGAGTGGAAGATGCACTTGACGATCCGGATTGGATAGATTCCATGCATGAAAAACTCAACAAATTCACTCGCAACAAGGTGTGGACCCTGGTGGAAAGACCCAAAGAGAATCATAATGTCATTGGAACAAAGTGGATCTTCAAGAACAAACAATATGAACATGGACAAGTTATTAGGAACAAGGCAAGGTTAGTGGCACAAGGTTTCACCCAAGTTGAAGGTTTGGACTTTGATGAAACTTTTGCCCCCATTGCCCATCTTGAATCCATTCGCATCTTGCTTGCTCATGCCTCTCACCATGATTTTAAATTATACCAAATGGATGTGAAGAGTGCATTTGTTAATGGTCCTCTTATGGAGTTGGTGTAGATCAAGCAACCTCCCAGTTTCAAAGACCCCGATCACCCCTCTCACATTTATGAACTCCATAAGGCACTCTATGGACTCAAACAAGCACCTCATCCTTGGTGATCACCTTACGGTGTTCCTAAGCAAGAAAGGGTTCCAGATTGGGGTAATAGATTCTTCTCTTCACAAAGAGGGTAAAAGGAGAGTTGTTGGTTTGCCAAATATATGTTGATGATATTATGTTTGGGTCCACTAACCATGCTATTATGTTTCTTTGCCAAATTTATGTTGACGAAATTCTTTGGGAGCCCCGTGTGCATGGGGTGTCCAGGGGATTTTCACCTATTTATCTATCTATCCCCATGCCTTATGTCATGCACTTATACTCATTTGTGTTTTCTGTGGTGTGTTGTTGGGTGTTTGTGTGTGTTTTAGACTCCACTGACAAGAGGGCCGAGCTCCATCGCAAGCGCCCAAAGGGAGGATCAAGGGAGTTCAGGGTTGCTCGTCACCAGCCGTCTGAGGGCATTGGTTAGGGGTCTGAGTCTAGGCAGGGCCGTGTTCGCCGTGCAGCCACCAAGTGGCCTGTTGTTGAGGCCTCCGATGATTCTGAGGAAGAGTATGACTCGCAAGATGATGCTCACTATCTCAACCCCAATGATGATGTAGAGACAGAAGAAGAGGATGATCGTGTTGATGGAGGTGATGAGGATGAAGAGGATTAAGAGGAGTTTAGTCCCGAGCAAGCCATTCCGGGCGGGCGAGATCTTTTGAACATGCCCCTTGCCAAGTGGACCAAGCCAGAGCTTTGGGCTGAGAGACAGAGTTATCCTTATGTAGCTGCCACTGGTTTGGGCATGGATCCCCGGTTCAAGAACGTGTTTCAACAAAGAGTATATCATGAGCTATCATGACCAAGTCGAATAAGTTTGCACTGCACAAGCAAGTGAACACTGAGAGTCTGCGTAACAATGATCATCTATATCCCGGTGTGTATTCAGCTCTTGGGAGGTTGGGGCTCATTCCGTTCGTCACTTGCAACCATCCATACAATGAGGATTTGGTGATGCAGTTCTTTGCCACATTGTTTTTCTCAAATGACTCTTCTCGCACCGTCACATGGATGTCTGGGACCCATTGGTGCTCTGCTTCTATGGCAAAGTTTTCTGAGATCATTCTGTATCCATTCATTGATGAAGAGGCTGCATCTGAGGAGTTTGGCAGGGTTTGTGAAAGTGGGTAGCGCACTAAGGATGAGATTTCATTCGCTTACAAGCAGGAGAAGTCATTTGTGACCGGGTCCATCAAAGACCTAGTGCCTCTCTATGACACTATGCGCCATGTCTTGAGGTATACACTCACTCCTAAGGCCGGTGATTCCCACAACATTCGGAGTTCCATGTTGGATGTTTTTGTGTACCTACATCAGAAAAAGAGGGTGGATGTTCTGGACTTCATGTTCTATGAGCTCTGTCAGTGTGTGAAATAGAACAAGTCCTTGATCTATGCTCCATTCATCCCGGCATTGATTGAGTCCGTCTGCCCAGCTAAGTATATTGCTCAGTACAAGACTTCTATCCCCAAGCGCAACTACAACTAGACTCCAGCTGCTCCTACTCCATATGTGCCTATCAAGAAGGGGCTCAACCCTAGGCCCAAGGATCGTGCCACATTCACTTCTGGCATGTCCTCCACTGCTCGCATCCCTCGTGGTAAGGCCAAGTCCATTGGTTCTGAGGCCATTTTCGCCAGAGGAGAGAAGAAGTCCCTGTTCAAGACCTTGAGCAACATGTTCAAGATGTGCCAGTCTATACAACACCATAAGATTAAGGAGATCAACAATGATGAGCTTGTGAGGCGTGAGCAAAAGGCAGCAAGGGCTGCAACTGGTGAGGAGGTCGGCCCAGGGTCAGAGGACAAAGATAGTGAGGCCACAGGTCGGTTCTTTTCGATGGCTGGATGGCGTTTTGATGATGATGATGATGCTTCGAGTGCTCCTCCTCTTGTCTAGTGGGTCTGTGTGTCGCCGTATGTCCCTATTTGTTGTCTTGATGACAAAGGGGGAGAAGTGGTGGGTGTTGGTGTTCTGAGTGTGTGTTGAGATCTCAAGCCTCGTGTTTCTCTTTGTTGGTTGTTTTTAGCTGGCTTGAGATACCTTTATTTGCTTTCCGCTTGTGAGGTTGTGTGCTATCGGTTGTGCTCGTGAGACTCTAGCCTTTATATTAGTCCAAATGCTTTGATCATATCATGATTATTATGTGTCTCACGATATTTGTTGACCACACCTTTTCATGAGATCTAGGCACCGTTATAGGTTTATTATGTTGATCTCATCTCTTGACAATGATGATCTTGGGGGAGCCTCCTATGTGTGTGCTTGATGCATTCTCAAGCATTCCTTTTTTCGGGCACACATATAGGGGGATCTACATTGATCATTCATTGTCTCATGGCTATTCAAATTTTCATATCCCCTATGTTGTGCTCTAACCACGTTGTCATCAATGCACCAAAAAGGGGGAGATTGAAAGTGCAAGTGGCACTTGTACTATGTTTTGTGTGATGACAATGTGGTTAGTCGAACTAATATTGGTTGCTAAAGTTTATCTCAGGATATTGGTTCCAAGTGCTTTGTGATGGAGATGTGCGGCCCCCCAATTCAAAAAGGTCAAAGGCGTGGTCTACCGGTGAGTCGAAGGTTTTAGTTTTTGGTTTGCTTGGAGTCATAGGAAAGACCGTACTATTACGAGGGGTTGGTGTGGATGAAAGTTGAGTGGGAATGTCTTTGCCTAACCATATACACTATCCTACCCATTCCTACCACCTAAAGTCTTAGTGTGCATGCATGTGGTACTCAGAAAGCTTATAACAGAAAGTTACAGGGTACCCCGTGCACACGGGGTCTTTTGACCCCCGTGCGCATGGGGTACTGCATAACTCTCTGGGTACCCCATGCGCACGGGGTCAGTTGACCCCCGTGCGCACGGGGTACTACATAAACTCTCTGAGTACCCCATGCACACGAGGCCTTTTTGACCCCCGTGCGCACGGGGTGGTGTGAAAGTATCTGAGTACCCCGTGCACACAGGGATCACTTAGCCCGTGCACAAGGGGTACAACGGGCAGAAAAGGCCACCCCGGGACAAACACTATAACCCCCCCTCATGTCTTGTTGAGCTCCACAATTGCTACACCTCATTTTTCTAAATACTCTCAATCCCTCCACCCAAACTTGTTGAAACTTTGGGGATTGGGAGAGCAAGACCCGATCTACATCTTGACCAAACCAAATCGCGTTCCCCGCAACATTTCTTCCCCATTGACTTGTTACTCTTGGAGCTTTGGCTCCTAGGCAGTTAGAGGTTCCTCCGTATGCTACCAAGCTTGTGGTGTGCTCCAGAGAAGTTTGTAAAGGTTTGGTGGTTGCCTTCAAGACCAACCCTGAGTGATTCAAGGCTCATTCATTGGGGGTGACTCAAAATAGACTATGGTGGGCCTTCGTGGCATTCCGCAAGCTTTGGCTCCGACACTGCTCTAAGCGGAGAGTAGCTCTTCCCCAAGGAAGAGTGAACTTCGGGATAAAATCCGCGTCCTTGCCTGACTTGTGGTTAATCCTTTCCCGCACCTTGATTTCCCTTGTATGCTTGTTGGCTTGCTAATTAGATTGTTGCCTAACATATCTTGATTTAAGCTTCCTTGTCATATAGGTTGTGTTCACCTAGTTGCATATCTAGTGAACCCGATTTATCCGCTAAACCTTAAAATTGACAAGAAAGTTTAAAATTTGTAGTCTCCTATTCACCCTCCCCCCTCTAGTCGATCATATCGATCCTTTCACCAAGGACGACAACATGTCGATTTTCCTTGGTACACCCTTTTTGAATACTGCAGGGATCACTATTGATTGCAACAAGAGCAAGGTCACTTTTCATATCAATGGTTTGAGCATACGATGCACTTCCTGAAGAAACAATTTCAAGTGAATGGTATTAATGTTATTGAAAAAACTCCGACAATTACTATTGGAAGTTTTCAACTCCCTCTACCTACTGTCAAAAAGAAATATGAAACACTTATTGTTGGGGAGATGCTTATCCCCGTGGAGGTAACTTCGTGTTTTACGAAAGTTCTTCGGGTTCATGTTAATCGAAAGTGATTGTTAATAACACTTGATCAACCTTATTAATGGATTATTTTCAAGAGGCATGTTGTTGATGAATTTAGTAAGCACAACCTTTTGTCCCTAATTTTTTTTCTGTTACTTTTTAGTTAAATATAATAAAATGCCATGAATATTCTGTCTTCTGAATTTTCCTGCAATAAAAAAGTGCCCAAAATGAAAGTGCTCAGAATGACCTGAAATTTTAACATGATTTTTTCTGAATATTTAAGAATTTCCGGCACTGAAAACACCACAGGTAGGGGTGCCCTAGGTGCCCACTATGCACCAGGGCATGCCACACCCATCTGACGTGCCCTGGTGGGTAATGGGTCACACAAGGCCCCCCTCACTTATCCCTTTAGCTCACTTGTCACCCACCTCCAGAAAAAATCACTCCAACTCACTCTCTCTCTCGTGTTCTTGCTCTCAAACCCGCAAATTTTGATCTCTTTGCTCGGAGCTCCATTTTTGAAACTGTTTTGGGGGATTGCTAGTTGGTATGTGACTCCTCAATTGCTCCAATCAATTTTTGTTATAGTGTTTTATAGTTTGAGTAATTAGCTACTCTTGGTGCTGCTGTAAATGAGCTTGCATGTTGAATTCTTTGACTTCCAAGTAATTTGAATGCTTTATATGACCTCTAGGTATCCATATGAGTAGTTACTATCAATCTTGTGAAGTTTTGTTGACATCATTTTGTGGCCCAAAAATTTCAGAATTTTGTTCTTAGGAAGATGGACCTTTTTTGAAGGAGTTCATCTAAGAAGAATGCCAAGGGAGTCACCAATGAATCATCAGCTGGTGACATCAACACTCCTGGATGGACAAAGGTCCGGCCATGCGTATGGCCGCACATTGCCTTCATGGAATTCGTTGCAAATGCTGGACTTACCAATTTCCTCGTAGATGAGTGTGACCAACACCACACCCTCACGAATTCCTTTCTGCAAAACTTTTATTTCCTAAATAGGCTTGAACCTCCTGTGGTGCGGTTTAATTTATACTTTGAAACTCATGAGATACCGCTCACTGAATTTTGTGAGATATGTCTAATTCCCACTGATGGGGAATTAAGAGAGCCTAGACCGACAGAGTTCAAGGACTTTCTCCTCAATTTAAAAGTGGTGAGGAAAGGGGCGTGTCGAAAGCCACAACCACTAGTCTGCAATTCCCTTATGTTCGTTACTTTGCCATATTTGTCACGAAGTGTTTGACTGCCAGAAAGAAAGGCAGTATAGTTAGCGCCCTTGACCTTGCCATCTTACGTCGTGCACTTCACAATGACCACACCAATAACCTAGGGGCTATTATGGCATGTCGTCTACACAGTAATAGGACTAAGGGTAAAATCCATGGTGGTATTTATGCCACTCACTTAGTGATACGTTTTAATGTTCAGATATGCCACCACAATTATCTGTTACCTAGAGTTTACTTAGACCACCAGGCGATGGTGGACCACCACTTTCTTGATGCTCCCGATTCTTTTAACCATATTCATTATAACTTAGTATTAAGTGAGAATACCCATGATGTTATCCCATTGCCTGCACCTTCTTCGTTTGATTCAATTACCAGGAATGGATACACTGTCCTACCAGCGGACATAGTTGCCTACCAGAATGCCTAGGTAGCAGCAGAAGAGGAGCCCCAGCAGTGGGACGCTCAGGTGCCGTTGCCTTGGCACTTTCACATGGGACCTAACGGCTACTATGGGTGGTGATTACCAAGCTAGGCCAAAGGCCTAAGCTTGGGGGAGTACGTATTTCCACAGACATTACATTCATATTCAAACACTTCATTCCAGTTGTCGGTGTTCATACTTTTCCATTGGATTATCCATCTTAGTTTTATTTTCTCGCTTTCTTCTTGTGTGTTTGAAAAACTTTGAGAAAACCCAAAAATATTTATCGCTTCTTCTAGGTTTTTCTTTCTAGTTTAATTTAGTTATAGTATTAAAAGAAAACTCAAAATGATTTCCCATTTCTTCTTTTGCTTGTTGGGAGCTTTCCCGTGTAAATAGTTTTTCTCATTTTTTTTCCTTCCTTAATTTGCTTTCTTTAAGAAAAAACAAAAACTCCAACAATATTTCAGTGTATTTCTCTGAAATTCTTTTTTTTGTTTTATTGAGTCGTATTGAGGAGAAGACCACGATGAAAATGTTGAGTGGCTCTCATATGCATTATTGTTGATCTAACAAAGAGCCCATATTATTTTGTCTTCTCCTTTGAATAAAATGTTGTAGATTCCAGCTTAGTCCATGGCACTCTTGCACTATTATTATTTTCACATCATTCGGTCATGCAAGTGATAGGCGATAATGACGATATTCGATGAAGTGAATGTGGCAAGGAAAAGCGAGTATGAACTCAACATGTTTTTTTGAAAATATTTTTAACTCAGTATCCATGATTCAGCATATTATGATTGAACATGTTTGCAATGACAATTTGAGATTATAGTTGCTCATGTCATGCTTAAGTAGCTAGGAGTGGATAATGATTTATCTTAGGTGTCAACATGTATTAAAATGATTATGATGTAGTATGATGATACGGTATCCTCCTCTGAATGATTCAAGTGGCTTGACTTGGCACATATTCACGCATTTAGTAGATTCAAAACCAACACAGCCTCCACAATATTTATGTTCATGGTTTTATATCCTACTCATGCTAGTACTCAGTGTTAATTATTCATAATGCATAATCATGACCATGTTCACTCTCTAGCTGGTCGCTTCTGAGCCTATTTGCTAACCTTGGCCTATACTAAGCGAAAATACTGCTTGTCCATCAAAATCCTTAAACCAAAATTATTCTAGATGAGTCCACTATATCTACCTATATGCAGTATTACCCTGACATTCCAAGGAGATTTGCATGTGCCACCTCTAAAAATTCAAATGAACATCTGTTTTGTGTGCACGGACCACTCATGGAGTGACAGGGGTGGTCAGTATCTGTTGGGGAATATTGCATGGAAAACAAAAAAAAAATCTACGCACATGCAAGATCTATCCATGGAGATGCATAGCTACAAGATGGGGAGTGCATCTACATACCCTTGTAGATCACTAAGCGGAAGCGTTTGTCAACGCGGTTGATTTAGTCGTAGATCTGTCCCGATCAAGTACCAAACGTACGACACCTCCACATTCAGCACACGTTCAGCTAGATGACATCCTTGCCTTCTCGATCCAGCCAGAGAAGTGAAGTAGTAGATGAGTTCCAGAAGCACGACGGCATGGTTACGGAGGTGGTGAAACTATCCACAGGGCTTCGCCAAGCACAGCGGATGTGGGCGGAGGAGGAACTACAACAAGAGGGAGACGGGGCACCGCACACGGCTTGGGGATTGTGGTGTGTGTTGCCCCTCTCCCTCCTCACACACATATATATATAGGTGGAGGTGGAAGAGGAGGCAGCCTAGGGCACCCCCAAGGGGCCGGCGGCCAGTCCTAGGGCCTGCCTAGCCGCGCCCCCCTTCCATATATGAACATGGGGGTAGGGGAAGGAAAGGGGGGTTGGCTGCCTTAGGGCGCCTCCCCCTTCCTTCCCTCCCCTCTTGGTGTGTGGGCAGGCGTGGAGGGGTGCGCCAATCCACTTGTGGTCCGGTGTGCTTCCCCCCTTTGCCCCACAAGGCCCAACACTTATAGGTGGCCTCTCGGAACCCCTTCCGACACTTTGATAAATACCCAGCACTTTCTGAAACCTTTCTAGAGACCAAAAAGCATCATCCCATATATCAATCTTTACCTCTAGACCATTCCGGAGCTCCTCGTCATGTCAGTGATCCCATCTGGGACTCCAAACAACATTCGGTCACCAACTCACATAACTCGTATAATACTATATCATCAACAGACTTTAAGTGTGCGGACCCTATGGGTTTGAGAATGATGTAGACATGACAGAGACACCTCTCCAATCAATAACCAATAGCGTGACCGAGATGCTCATATTGGTTCCTACATATTCTACGAAGATCTTTATCGGTCGAACCATTATGACATCATACGTAATTCCCTTTGTATGTTGGTATGTTACTTGCCCGAGATTCGATCGTCGGTATCTCCATACCTAGTTCAATCTTGTTACTAGCAAGTCTCTTTACTCATTCCATAATACATCATTTCGTAACTAACTCCTTAGTCACTTTGCTTGGAAGCTTCTTGTGATGTTGTATTACCAAGAGGGCCCAGAGATACCTCTCCGATACATGGAGTGACAAATCCCAATCTCGATCCATGCCAACTCAACAGACACCTTCGGAGATACCTGTAGAGCATCTTTATGATCACCCAGTTATGTTGTGACGTTTGATAGCACACAAGGTATTCCCCGGTATCCGGGAGTTGCATGATCTCACGTTCGAAGGAATAAGTATTTGACATTAAGAAAGTGGTAGCAATAACTGAACGATCATATGCTATGCTAACGGATGGGTCTTGTCCATCACATCATTATCCTAATGATGCGATCCCGTTATCAAATGAGAACTAATGTCTATGGTTAGGAAACCTTAACCATCTTTGATCAATGAGCTAGTCTAGTACAACTCACTAGGGACACGGTATTTGTTTATGTATTCACAAATGTATTTTAAATTTCCAGTCAATACAATTCTAACATGAATAATAAACCTTTATCATGAATAAGGAAATATAATAATAACAACTTTATTATTGCCTCTAGGGCATATTTCTGTCAGTCCCCCACTTGCACTAGAGTCAATAATCTAGTTTACATCGCCATGTGATTAACACCCATAGTTGACATCGCCATGTGACTAACATCCAAAGAGTTTACTAGAGTCAGTAATCTAGTTCACATCGCTACGTGATTAACACCCAAAGAGTTCTAAGGTGTGATCATGTTTTGCTTGTGAGAGAGGTTTTAGTCAACGGGTCTGCAACATTCAGATCCGTGTGTACTTTGTAAATATCTATGTTTACAAAGCTCTACATAGAGCTACTCTAGCTAACTTCTCCCACGTTCAATACGTATCCAGATTGAGACTCAGAGTCATCCAGATCAGTGTCAAAGCTAACATCGACGTAATCCTTTACGATGAGCTCTTCGTCACCTCCATAAAAGAGAAGCATGTATTTGGTCCTTTTTAGGTACTTTAGGATATTCTTGACCGTTTTCCAGTGATCCACTCCTGGATTACTTTGGTACCTCCCTGCCAAACTTATGGTAAGGCACACATCTGGTCTGGTACACAACATGGCGTACTTTACAGAACATGGTTGAGGCATATGGAATGACTTTAATTCTCTCTCTATCTTATGCCGTGGTCGGGCTTTGAGTCTTACTCAATTTCACACATTGCCATACATGCAGAACCCTTTCTTTGACTGATCCATTTTGAACTCCTTCAAAACTTTGTCAAGGTATGTGCTTTGTGAAAGTCCTATTAAGTGTCTTGATCTATCTCTATAGATTTTGATGTCCAATATACAAATAGCTTCACCGAGGTCTTTTATTTAAAAATTCTTATTCAAATATCCGTTTATGCTATCCAGAAATTATATATCATTTCCAATCAACAATATGTCATCCACATATAATATCAGAAATGCTACAGAGCTCCCACTCACTTTCTTGTAAATACAGGCTTCACCATAAGTCTGTATAAACCATATGCTTTGATCACATCATCAAAGCGTATATTCCAACTCTGAGATGCTTGCACCAGTCCATAAATGGATCGCTGGAGCTTGCACACTTTGTTAGCACCTTTATGATCGACAAAACCTTCTAGTTTAATAATATACAACTCTTCTTTAAGAAACTCGTTAAGGAATGCAGTTTTGACATCCATTTGCCAGATTTCATAATCATAAAATGCGGCAATTGCTAACATGATTTGGACAGACTTAACCATCGCTACGGGTGAGAAAGTCTCATTGTAGTCAACCCCATGAACTTGTCAAAAACCTTTCGCGACAAGTCGAGCTTTATAGACAGTGATATTACCATCGGCGTTTGTCTTCTTCTTGAGGATCCATTTATTCTCAATGGCTTGCCGATCATCCGGTAAGTCCACCAAAGTCCAAACTTTGTTCTCATACATGGATCCTATCTCAGATTTCATGGCCTCGAGCCATTTGCTGGAATCTAGGCTCATCATAGCTTCTTCATAGTTCGTAGGTTCGCCATTGTCTAACAACATGACTTTCAGGACAGGATTACCATACCATTCTAGTGCGGTACGTGTTCTGGTCAACCTATGAGATTCAGTAGTCACTTGATCTGAAGTTTCATGATCATCATCATTAGCTTCCTCTCTAGTTGTTGTAGGCATCACGGGAACGGTTTTCTCTGATGTGCTACTTTCCAATTCGAGAGAAGGTATGATGTCTACTATGCAACTTTATTCTTGTAGACTCGTGTTGGGCCTCCAAGCGCAGAGTTTTGTAGGACAATAGCAATTTTCCCTCAAGTGGATGACCTAAGGTTTATCAACCCATGGGAGGCGTAGGATGAAGATGGTCTCTCTCAAACAACCCTACAACCAAATAACAAAGAGTATCTTTTATCCCCAACACACCAAATACAATGGTAAATTGTATAGGTGCACTAGTTCGGCAAAGAGATGGTGATACAAGTGTAGTAATGATAGTACATATTGATTTTTGTGATAGGAACAATAAAAAACAGCAAGGTAACAATTGATAAAACGGAGCACAACGGTATTGCAATGCTTGAAAACAAGGCCTAGGGTCCGTACTTTCGCTAGTGCAATCTCTCAACAATGCTAATATAATTGGATCATATAACCATCCCTCAACATGCGAAGAAGAATCACTCCAAAGTTCTTATCTAGTGGAGAACATAAGAAGAAATTGTTTGTAGGGTATGAAACCACCTCAAAGATATTGTTTCCAATCAATCTATCCTAGAGTTCGTACTAAAATAACACCATGCTATTCTTTTTGATCAATCTATCCAAGAGTTCGTAGTAAAATAACACCATATGATACACATCAACCAACTCTAATGTCACCTAGATACTCCAATGTCACCGCGAGTATCCGTGAGTTGACTATACGATATGCGTCAAACAATTTCAGATTCATAATACTCAATCCAACACAAAGAACCTCAAAGAGTGCCCCAAGATTTCTACCGAAGAAACAAAGATGAGAGCATGCATCAACCCCTATGCACAGGTTACCCCAGTGTCACCTCGAGAATCCGCGAGTTGAGTGCCAAAATGCACATCAAGTGAATCAATATGATACCCCATTATCACCACGGGTATCCATAGCAAGACATACATCAAGTTCTCTCAAATCCATAAAAGTATTCAATCCGATAAAAACGAAATCTCAAAGGGAAAACTTAATTCACAACAAGATAGAGAGAAGAACACCATATGATCCAACTGTATTAACAAATCCCACGATACACCAAGATCGTGACATCTCAAGAACACGAGATAGAGATAGAGATTAAACACATTGCTACTGGTACAAACCCTCAGCCCCGAGGGTGGACTACTCCCTCCTCATCATGGTGGCCACCGGGATGATGAAGATGGCCACCGGTGATGATCCCCCCCCCCCCGACAGGGTGCCGGAACAGGGTCTAGATTGTTTTTTCGTCGCTACACAGGCTTGTGGCGGCAGAACTTCTGATCTAGGGTTATTTCTGATGGTTTCTCTATTTATAGGATTTTCAGCATCGATTTCACGTGAAGATGGGCCTCGAGGTCAGCACAGCCCACCATGCCTCGGGTTGGGCTCCAGGCGCGCCCTGGTGGGTTGTGCGCTCCTCGTGGCTCTTCTGGACCTCCCACGAATCTTCGAGGGTCTCTTTTGTTCCAAAAAATTGTAAAAAAGTTTCAGCTCATTTGGAGAACATTCATTTCTACACAAAAAACAACACCACAGTAGTTCTGCTGACAACAGTGTCAGTCCGGGTTAGTTCCATGCAAATCATACCAAAACCATATAAAATTGTTGTAAACATGGCATGAATACTTCATAAATTATAAATACGTTGGAGACGTATCAAGGTACAATTACCTCATCAAGTTCTACTTTCCTCCCACTCACTTCTTTTGAGAGAAACTCCTTCTCTAGAAATGACTCGTTTTTAGCAACAAAGATCTTGCCTTCGTATCTATGGTAGAAGGTGTACCCAATAGTTTATTCAGGGTATCCTATGAAGACTTACTTCTCCGATTTGGGTTCGAGCTTATCAGGCTGAAGCTTTTTGACATAAGTGTCGCATCCCCAAACTGTAAGAAACGACAACTTAGGTTTATTGCCAAACCATAGTTCATACGGTGTCATCTCAACGGATTTAGAGGTTTCCCTATTTAACATGAATGTGGCTGTCTCTAATGCATAACCCCAAAATGATAAAGGCAAATCGGTAAGAGACATCATAGAACACACCATATCTAATAAAGTACGGTTACGAGTGATAACCCACAAGTGTAGGGGATCAGTTGTAGAATCTTACGATAAGTAACAGTGTCGAACCCAACGAGGAGCTAAAGGTAGAACAAATATTCCCTCAAGTTCTATCGACCACCGATACAACTCTACGCACGCTTAACGTTCACTTTACCTAGAACAAGTATGAAACTAGAAGTACTTTGTAGGTGTTGTGGGATAGGTTTGGAAGATAATAAAGAGCACTAAAATAAAAACTACGGTTTGTTTAGATAAATAAACAATTAAGTTAGTATAGCGAGTGTGGAAAAGTGGTGGTAGGAGTTGCAAAATTGTCCCTAAGCAATTAACTACGTTACTAGACCGATAGCAAGTTTTATGTGGGAGAGGCCACTGCTAGCATGTCATACCTTACTTAGAATTCTATGCACTTATGATTGGAATTATTAGCAAGCATCCGCAACTACTAACGTTCATTAAGGTAAAACCCAACCATAGCCTTAAGATACATTGACCCCCCTTCAATCACGTATGCATCACTTTCTATGCTAGGCTGAAGCTGTTGTCACCCTTGCCCTCCAATACATAGTCCTATCAACATACAACTAACCCTATGGTGTGATCCACATGCGCACTCATATGATGGGCAACAAAGGACAGCAACATAACCACAAGAAAATTAAACCAATCATAGCAATTCACCAATCATCGGTAGGACAACAAAAATCTACTCAAGCATCATAGGATGGCGACACATCATTGGATAATAATATGAAGCATAAAGCACCATGTTCAAGTAGAGGGTACAGCGGGTTGCAGGAGAGTGGACTGCTGAATATAGATGAGGGGAGGTGATGAAGATGTTGGTGAAGATGATAGAGGTGTTGGTGTAGATCGCCGTCACATGATGATTGCCCCGGCAGCGTTTCGACGCTACCGGGAGAGAAGGGGGGAGAGCCCCCCTCCTTCTACGTCTTCCATGACCTCCCCCCCCCCTATATGAGAGGAGGGTTTCCCGTCTGGTCCATGGCCTCCATGGCGGCGGAGGGGCGAGAGCCCCTTCGAGATTGGATATGTATCTCTGTTTCTCTTCTGTTTCGCGACCCCTGTTTCTGGCCTTTCACTATTTCTTAAATTCCCGGAGATCCGTAAGTCCAATTAGGTTGAAATTGCAACATGGTTATTATTCGGATATTAGCATCCTTGCAGCCGAAGGACACCTCCAACCAACCTATGGGGTGGCCACAAGCCCCTGGCCGCGCCCTAGGTAGGGGGTGCACCTCAAGGGCTTGTGGGACCCTCAGGCATTGTCTCACGTTGATTCCACTTCCGAAAAATCACATATATTCCAAAAATACTCTGTAAATTTTTATCAAGTTTGGACTCCGTTTGATATGAATTTTCTATGAAACAAAAAACATGCAACAAACAGGAACTGGCACTAGGCACCCGATCAATATGTTAGTCCAAGAAAACCATATAAATTGTTGCCAAAAGTATGGAAAAGTTGTAGAATATTGGCATGGAACAATGAAAAATTATAGATATGATGGAGACGTATCAGCATCCCCAAGCATAATTCCCGCTCGTCCTCGAGTAGGTAATGTTGGGGAACATAGTAATAATTCAAAAAAAAATCCTATGTGTCACCAAGATCAATCTAGGATATGCTAGCAATGAGAGAGAGGGAGTGCATCTTCATACCCTTGAAGATCGCTAAGCCGAAGCGTTACAAGAACGCGGTTCATGTAGTCGTACTCGCAGCGATTCAAATCATGGAAGATCCGATCCAAGTGCTGAACGGACGGCGCCTCCATGTTCAACACACGTACAGACCGAGGACTTCTCCTCCTTTTTGATCCATCAAGGGGAGAGGAAAAGTCGAGGGAGAACTCCGGTAGCAAGACGATGTGGTGGTGGATCTTGTGGTTCTCCGGCAGAGCTTCGCTGCGCTCAAGGGAGGAGGAGGAGGAGTTGGAGGGGGAGGGCTGCGCCAGGGGCAAGGGGGTGCAGCTCCCATGCGCCTCCCCACTATATATAGGGGTGGAGGGGTTGTTTCTTGCCCTCCAAGTCCATTGGGGCGTTGGCATAGGTGGGAGGAAAGAAATCCCATCCTTTCCCTTCCCCACCAATTGTTATCCCCCCTTTTTAGGGATCTTGATCTTATCCCTTCGGGATATGATCTTATGCCTTCTAAGGGGGGATCTTGGTGCGCCTTGACTAGGGGTGTGGGGCCTTGCCCCAACTACCCATGTTCATGTGGGTCCCCCCATGCAGGTGGGCCCCACTCCGGAACCTTCTAGAACCTTCCTAGAGCAATGAAAAAAATCACAAACATTTTCCGGTGGCCAAAATAGGACTGACTTCCCATATATAAATCTTTACCTCCGGACCATTCCGGTACTCGTCATGACATCCAAGATCTCAGCCAAGAGTCCGAACAACTTTTGGTAACCACATACAATTCCCATTACAACTCTAGCATCATCGAACCTTAAGTGTGTGGACCCTACAGGTTCGGAAACCATGCAGACGTGACCGAGATGCCTCTCCGGCCAATAACCAATAGCAGGATCTGGATACCCATATTGGCTCCCACATGTTCCACTATGATCTCATCGGATGAACCGCGATGTCAGGGATTTAATCAGTCCCATATACAATTCCCTTTGTCCATCGGTATGTTACTTGCCCGAGATTCCATCGTCGGTATCCCTATACCTTGTTCAATCTCGTTACCGGCAAGTCTCTTTACTCATTCTGTAATGCATGATCTCTTGGCTAACTCATTAGTCACATTGAGCTCATTATGATGATGCATTACCGAGTGGGCCTAGAGATATCTCTCCGTCATACGGAGTGACAAATCCCAGTCTCAATTTGTGCCAACCCAATAGACACTTTCAGAGATACCTGTAGTGCACCTTTATAGCCACCCAGTTACGTCGTGACGTTTGATACACCCAAAGCATTCCTACGGCATACGGGAGTTGCACAATCTCATGGTCTAAGGAAATGATACTTGACATTAGAAAAGCTCTAGCAAACGAACTACGCGATCTTGTGCTATGCTTATGATTGGGTCTTGTCCATCACATCATTCTCCTAATGATGTGATCCTGTTATCAACGACATCCAATGTCCATGGTCAGCAAACCACAACGCTCTATTGATCAACGAGCCAATCATCTAGAGGCTCACTAGGGACATGTTGTAGTCTATGCATTCACACATGTATTACGGTTTTCGGTTAATACAATTATAGTATGAACAATAGACAATTATCATGAACAAGGAAATATAATAATAACTATTTTATTATTGCCTCTAGGGCATATTTCCAACAGTCTCCCACTTGCACTAGAGTCAATAATCTAGTTACATTGTGATGATTCGAACACCCATAGAGTTCTGGTGTTGATCATGTTTTGCTCGTGGAAGAGGTTTAGTCAATGGATCTGCGACATTCAGATCCGTGTGCACTTTACAAATATCTATGTCTCCATCTTGAATATATTCACGAATGGAGTTGAAGCGATGCTTGATGTGCCTGGTCTTCTTGTGAAACTTGGGCTCCTTGGAAAGGCAAATAGCTCCAGTGTTGTCACAGAAGAGAGTCATCGGGCCCGACGCATTGGGAATCACTCCTAGGTCGGTGATAAACTCCTTCATCCAAACTGCTTCTTGTGCTGCATCTGAAGCAGCTATGTACTCCACTTCACATGTAGATCCCACCATGACGTTTTGGTTGCAACTGCACCAGCTAACTGCCCCACCATTCAAAATATACACGTATCCGGTTTGTGACTTGGAGTCATTCGGATCTGTGCCAAAGCTAGCATCGACGTAACCCTTTACGACAAGCTCTTCGGCACCTCCATAAATGACAAACATATCCTTAGTCCTTCTCAGGTAATTCAAGATATTCTTGACCGGTGTCCAGTGTTCCATTCCGGGATCACTTTGGTACCTCCCTACCAAACTTATGGCAAGGTTCACATCAGGTCTGGTACACAGCATGGCATACATAATAGAGCCTATGACACTCATCCTTTCTCTATCTTCTGCCGAGGTTGGGCGTTAAGTTGCGCTCAATTTCACACCTTGTAATACAGGCAAGAAACCCTTCTTGGACTGATCCATATTGAACTTCTTCAATATCTTGTCAAGGTATGTGCTTTGTGAAAGACCAATGAGGCGTCTCGATCTATATCTATAGATCTTGATGCCTAATATGTAAGCAACTTCTCCAAGGCCCTTCATTGAAAAACACTTATTCAAGTAGGCCTTTATGCTTTCCAAAAGTTCTATACCATTTCCCATCAATAGTATGTCATCCACATATAATATGAGAAATGCTACAGAGCTCCCACTCACTTTCTCGTAAATACAGGCTTCTCCATAAGTCTGTATAAACCCAAACGCTTTGATCACTTCATTAAAGTGAATGTTCGAACTCCGAGATGCTTGCACCAGCCCATAGATGGAGCTCTGGAGCTTGCATACCTTGTCAGCATTCTTAGGATCGACAAAACCTTCCGGCTGTATCATATACAATTCTTCCTTAAGGAAACCATGAAGGAATGCTATTTTGATGTCCATTTGTCAGATCTCATAATCATAGAATGCGGTAATTGCTAAAATGATTCGGACGGACTTCAGCATCACTATGGGTGAGAATGTCTCATCGTAGTCAACTCCTTGAACTTGTCGATAACCCTTAGCGACAAGCTGAGCCTTATAGACGGTCACATTACCATCCGCGCCAGTCTTCTTCTTAAAGATCCACTTATTCTCTATGGCTTACCGATCATTAGGCAAGTCCATCAAAGTCCATACTTTGTTCTCATACATGGATCCTATCTCGGATTTCATGGCTTCAAGCCATTTGTTGGAATCTGGGCCCACCATTGCTTCTTCATTGTTTGAAGGTTCACCGTTGTCTAACAACATGATTTCCAGGACAGGGTTGCCATACCATTCTGGTGTGGAACGTGTCCTTGTGGACCTACGAAGTTCAGTACTAAGAGCATCTCCAACAGCCGCGCTAAAGCGTCGCGCGCAAAAAACCTGTTAGCGCGTGCGCTGCGGCTGGTTTTGCGCGCCCGCCTGCGCTGGCTCCAGCAGCGGCGCTATAATGCAGCGCACGCGCGCCGCTCCAGCAGGGCACAAAAATACAGCGCGCGCCGCACAAACCACATGTACATTTCAAAGAAGATGAGCAAAAATGATCAAACAAACAAAATAAAAATCAATAACAAATAGTTCAAAATAAATCATTACAACTCAAACAAATAGTTTATCGTTCAGTACAACAACAAATAGTTCAAAATAAATTATTACAACATAACAAATAGTTCATGAACAATACAATGTCGAGTGCAGATATCATCATGCTCTTTGCCGTCCATGCCATGCCCACCACTCTTCAATTAGATCATTCTGAAGTTCCTTGTGCGTTGCGGGACGCCGAATGGCATGATAGGAGGCAACAAAACGGGCTACCCTTTCAGCCCTCTGCCGCACTCGCACGGGATGTCCCAAGAGCTCATACTGTGAGTAGTCTAAATCTTGGCCACGCTCATTCTCGATGATCATGTTGTGCATGATCACACAAGCGTGCATGATGTACCAAAGCATTTTTTGATCCCAAAATCTTGCCGGTCCACTCACAATAGCAAATTGGGCTTGCAAAATCCCAAATGCTCTCTCCACATCTTTTCTAGCCGCCGCCTGAGCATTGTGGAAATCAAGATTTTTCTTACCTTCCGGTTTTTTCAACGGCTTCACGAAGGTTTGCCACTTTGGATAGATGCCATCCGCTAGATAATAGCCATAGTTGTATGTATGGCCATTTGCTACAAACTGCACAGGTGGCAACTCACCGTTTGCAATCTTATTCATCAGTGGTGACCGGTTGACAACATTGATATCATTCAAAGATCCAGGCATTCCAAAGAATGCATGCCAAATCCAAGTCTCCTGATCGGCCACCGCTTCAAGGATTATAGTGGAACCCTTTTTTTGGTCGTGGAATTGCCCATGCCATGCCTTTGGACAATTCTTCCAACTCCAATGCATGCAATCTATTGAGCCAAGCATGCCAGGAAAGCCGCGCGCTTTGTTCATCGCCAATAGCCTTGCGGCGTCTTCAGCAGTGGGAGATCTCAAATACTCCTCGCCAAACAATTGCACAATTCCCACTTCAAAGAGCTTGACACACATGATGGCTTGGCTCTCACCCATAGCCAAATGATCATCAACTAGATCAGCCGGGATACCGTATGCCAACATACGTAAAGCGGCTGTCACCTTCAAAAAAGTGCTATGCCCGAGCTCTCCGGCGGCATTCCTCCTTTGCTCGAAAAACCGGTCATGGCTCGCTAGTTTATCTGCAATGCGCCTGAACAAGTCGGTGCTCATCCTAAACCAGCGACGAAAATACGACTCCGGGTATGTGGGATTCTCCACGAAATAGTTCTTCATCAATCCATTATGGGCATCAATCCTATCTCTCCAAATTTTCTCCCGACCCATAACCGAACCACCGTGCTTCAGTTTTTTATTGATATGCATAGCTACGATCATTGCAAGATCCTCCTCCTCTTCCATATCAAATTCTTCTTCGGAAGAATCAATGATGAACTCATCTACAATGTTCAATACTATACTATAAAAACTACAATTCAAAACATGCACCAAATTCATGAAGTTTGAGCAATACATACCTTGTAGGCGTCTTGTCAAACACCTTGCGGGCGCGGCGCGGCAGCGAGCGCTCGGGCACTGTTCCTCGGACGACGGAGGCGCGCGGGTGTCGGCGGTACTAGGAGGGGATGGGCGGAAGCGCGGGCCCGCGGGGATAGGCCGGGGAAGCCTGAGACGGTCGCCGGGGTGCGCGGGCGGCGGCGGCGGTGCGGCCGGTCGGGGGTGGAAGTGTGAGAGGAAGAGCGGGCGCGAGCGCTCGAGTGTGCCTCGCGCTGTAGTGGGCGCCCGAAATACACCGCGCGTGTAAGTGTTTTTGACTGCGCGCCCAACCCGTTTTAGCGCGCGCGCCGTTTTTGCGCGCCCGCTAGAGCGCCCTGACGCGTTCCGCGCGCGCTAAAACGACCTATTTTGCGGCGCGGCGCTAGTTTAGCGCGGCTGTTGGAGATGCTCTAACTTGATCTGAAGTTTCATGATCATCATCATTAACTTCCTATCTAGTCGGTGCAAGAACCACAGAAACATCTTCCTGAGTTGCTCTATTTTCTAGTTCAAGAGGGGTTACTTCATCAAGTTCTACTTTCCTCCCACTTAATTACTTCTTTCGAGAGAAACTCTTTCTCTAGAAAGGATCCATTCTTGGCAGCAAAGATCTTGCCCACGAATCTGACGTAGAAGGTATACCCAATAGTTTCCTTAGGGCATCCTATGAAGATGCATTTTTCGGATTTGGGTTCGAGCTTTTCAGGTTGAAGTTTCTTGACATAAGCATCGCATCCCCGAACTTTCAGAAACGGCAGATTAGGTTCCTCCCCAAACCATAATTCATATGGTGTCGTCTCACCGGATTTAGACAGTGCCCTATTTAAAGTGAATGCGTCACTCTCTAAAGCATAACCCCAAAATGATAGCGGTCGATCGGTAAGAGACATCATAGATCACACCATATCCAATAGAATGCGATTATGACGTTCGGACACACCATTATGCTGAGGTGTTCCAAGCAGCGTGAGTTGTGAAACAATTCCACATTTCCTTAAGTGTGTGCCAAACTCGTGACTCAAATATTATCCTCCACAATCTGATCATAAGAACTTTATTTTCATGTACATTGATTCTCTACCTCGCTCTGAAACTCCTTGAACTTTTCAAAGGTCTCAGACTTGTGTTTCATTAAGTAGACATACACATATCTACTTAAGTCATCAGTGAGGATGAGAACATAACGATAGCCACAGCGAGCCTCAACACTCATTGGACCTCATAAATCAGTATGTATTATTTCCAACAAGTTGGTTTCTCTCTCCATTGTTCCAGAGAATGGAGTCTTGGTCATTTTGCCCATGAGGCATGGTTCGCACGTGTCAAATTATTCATAATCAAGAGACTCCAAAAGTCCATCTGCATGGAGTTTCTTCATGCGTTTGACACCAATGTGACCAAGGCGGCAGTGCCACAAGTATGTGAGACTATCATTATCAACCTTACATCTTTTGGCATTCACACTATGAATATGTGTAACATCACACTCGAGATTTAATAAAAATAAACCATTGACCAGCGGGGCATGACCATAAAACATATCTCTCATATAAATAGAACAACCATTATTCTCGGATTTAAATGAGTAGCCATCTCGCATCAAACGAGATCCAGATACAATGTTCATGCTCAAAGCTGGTACTAAATAACAATTATTGAGGTTTAAAACTAATCCCGAAGGTAGATGTAGAGGTAGCGTGACGACAGCGATCACATCAACCTTGGAACCATTCCCGACGTGCATCGTCACCTCGTCCTTCGCTAGTCTCCGCTTATTCCGCAGCTCCTGTTTTGAGTTACAAATGTGAGCAACCGCACTGGTATCAAATACCCAGGAGCTACTACGAGCACTGGTAAGGTACACATGAATAACATGTATAGCATATATGCCTTTGGTGTTGCCGGCCTTCTTATCCACTAAGTACATGGGGCAACCGCTTCCAGTGACCATTTCCCTTCCAATAAAAGCACTTTGTCTCAAGCTTGGGTCCATTCTTTGGCTTCTTCCCGGCAACTGGCTTACCAGGCGCGGCAACTCCCTTGCCATCCTTCTTGAAGTTCTTTTTACCCTTGCCTTTCCTGAAACTAGTGGTCTTATTCACCATCAACACTTGATGTTCCTTTTTTGATCTCCGCCTCCGCTGATTTCAGCATCAAATATAACTCGGGAATGGACTTCTCCATCCCTTGCATATTTTAGTTCGTCACAAAGCTCTTGTAGCAAGGTGGAAGCGACTGGAGGATTCACTCCCAGCTGAGACAATTGGTTGTGCAAGCCGGACATTTTGAGTATATGCTCGCTGATAGAACTATTTTCCTCCATCTTACAACTGTAGAACTTGTCGGAGACTTCATATCTCTCGACTCGGGCATGAGCTTGGAAAACCATTTACAGCTCTTGGAACATCTCATATGCTCCGTGTTGCTCACAACGCTTTTGGAGCCCCGATTCTAAGCTGTAAAGCATGTCGCACTAAACCAGGGAGTAATCATCACTACGCGACTGCCAGGCGTTCATAACGTCTTGAGTTCCAGGGAAAATTGGTGTGTTACCTAGCGGTGCTTCAATGATATATGCTTTCTTGGCAGCTATGAGGATGATCCTCAAGTTACGGACCCAGTCCGTATAGTTGCTCCCATCATGTTTCAACTTGGTTTTCTCTAGGAACGCATTGAAGTTGAGGGCAACATTAGCGTGGACCATTTGATCTACAGGATAGATTGTAAAGATAATTTTAGACTAAGTTCATGATAACTAAGTTCATCTAATCAAATTATTTAATGAACTCCCACTCAGATAGACATCCCTCTAGTCATCTAAGTGATACATGATCCGAATCGACTAGGCCGTGTCTGATCATCACGTGAGACGGACCACTCATCAATGGTGAACATCTCCATGTTGATTGTATCTACCATACGACTCATGTTCGACCTTTCGGTCTCTTGTGTTCCAAGGCCATGTCTGTACATGCTAGGCTCGACAAGTCAACCAATAAGTGTTTCGCATGTGTAAATCTGGCTTACACCCGTTGTATGTGAACGTTACAATCTATCACACCCGATCATCACGTGGTGCTTGGAAACAATGAACTTTTACAAGGGTGCACAGTTAGGGGCAACACATTTCTTGAAATTTTAGTGAGGGGTCATATTATTTATCCTACCATCGTTCTTAAGCAAATAAGATGTAAACATGACAAACATCACATGCAAATCATAAAGTGACATGATATGGACAATATCATCTTTCGCCTTTGATCTCCATCTTCGAGGCACGACAGGATCACCATCGTCATTGGCATGACACCATGATCTCCATCATCATGTCTTCATGAAGTTGTCTCGCCAACTATTACTTCTACTACTATGGCTAACGGTTAGCAATAAAGTAAAGTAATTACATGGCGCTTATATTGACTCGCACGTCATACAATAAATTAAGACAACTCCTATGGCTCCTGCCGGTTGTCATACTCATCAGCATGCAAGTCGTGATTCCTATTACAAGAACATGATCAATTTCATACATCACATCCTTTTGGCCATATCACATCACATAGCATACCCTGCAAAAATAAGTTAGACGTCCTCTAATTGTTGTTGCATGTTTTACATGGATGCTATGGGTTTCTAGCAAGAACATTTCTTACCTGCGCAAAAGCCACAACAGTGATATGCCAATTGCTATTTACCCTTCATAAGGACCCTCTTCATCTAATCCAATCCGACTAAAGTGGGAGAGATAGACACCCACTAGCCACCTTATGCAACAAGTGCATGTCAGTCGGTGGAATATGTCTCATGTAAGTGTATGTGTAAGGTCGGTCCGGGCCGCTTCATCCCACAATTTCACCAGATCAAGATAAGACTAGTAACGGTAAGCAAATTGACCAAATCATCGCCCACAACTACTTGTTTTCTACTCATGCATAGAATCGCATAGACCTAGCTCTGATACCACTTTTGGGGAACGTAGTAATAATTCAAAAAAACCCAACGTGTCACCAAGATCAATCTAGGAGATGCTAGCAACGAGAGAGAGGGAGTGCATCTTCATACCCTTAAAGATCGCTAATCGGAAGTGTTACAAGAACGCGGTTGATGAAGTCGTACTCGCGGCGATTCAAATCGCGGAAGATCTGATCCAAGCACCAAATGGATGGCGCCTCCGTGTTCAACACACATACAGCCGGGGACATCTCCTCCTTCTTGATCCATCAAGGGGAGAGGAGAAGTTGAGGGAGAACTCCGGCAGCACAACAGTGTGGTGTTGGAGCTCGTGGTTCTCCCGCAGAGCTTTGCTACGCTCAACAAAGGAGGAGGACGAATTGGAGGGGGGTGGTTGCGCCAGGGGCAAGGGGTGGAGCTCGCATGCGCCTCCCCACTATATATAGGGGTGGAGGGGGCTAGTTTCTTGCTCTCCAAGTCCATTGGGGCATTGGCATAGGTAGGAGGAAACAAATCCAATCATTTCCCTTCCCCATTGATTGTTATCCCCCTTTTTAGGGATCTTGCTCCTATCCCTTCGGGATATGATCTTATTCCTTCTAAGGGGGGATCTTGGTGCGCCTTGACCAGGGTGTAGGGCCTTGCCCCCACCAACCACGTTCATGTGGGTCCCCCCCATGCAGGTGGGCCCCACTCCAGAACCTTCCCCGTACAATACCGAAAAATCCCGAACATTTTCCAGTGGCCAAAATAGAACTTACCATATATAAATATTTACCTCCGGACCATTCTGGAACTCCTCGTGACGTCCGGGATCTCATCCAAGACTTCAAACAACTTTCAGTAACCACATACAATTCCCATTACAACTCTAGCATCATCGAACCTTTAGTGTGTACACCCTACGGGTTCGGGAACCATGCAGACATGACCGAGATGCCTCTCCGGCCAATAACCAATAGCCGGATCTGGGTACCCATATTGGATGCCACATGTTCCACGATGATCTCATCGGATGAACCACGATGTCGGGGATTCAATCAATCCCATATACAATTCCCTTTGTCCATTGGTATGTTACTTGCCCGAGATTCGATCATCGGTATCCCTATACCTTGTTCAATCTCGTTACCGGCAAGTCTCTTTACTCATTCCGTAACGCATGATCCCATGGCTAACTCATTAGTCACGTTGAGCTAATTATGATGACGCATTACTGAGTGGGCCCAAAGATACATCTCCGTCATACGGAGTGACAAATCCCAGTCTCGATTCGTGCCAACCCAACAGACACTTTTGGAGATACCTGTAGTGCACCTTTATAGCCACCCAGTTAAGTTGTGACGTTTGATACACCCAAAGCATTCCTATGGTATCCGGGACTTGCACGATCTCATGGTATAAGGAAATGATACTTGACATTAGAAAAGCTCTAGCAAACGAACTACGCGATCTTCTGCTATGCTTAGGATTGGGTCTTGTCCATCACATCATTCTCCTAATGATGTGATCCCGTTATCAACGACATCAAATGTCCATGGTCAGGAAACCACAACCATCTATTGATCAACGAGCTAGTCAATTAGAGTCTCACTAGGGACATGTTGTAGTCTATGCATTCACACATGTATTACAGTTTCCGGTTAATACAATTATAGAATGAACAATAGACGATTATCATGAACAAGGAAATATAATAATAACTATTTTATTATTTCCTCTAGGGCATATTTCCAACAGGTAAATGATTCAAAAGATAATTTTTGATGTGGAATGCTACCTAGCATAATCTTGATCTTGTAATCTAATCATGGCATGAATATTAAGACATGAGTGATTCAAAGCAATAGCCTATCATTTGACATCAAAAGAATAATACAAGGCATGCATGTAATTCATCATTGCCTTTCGTAATAATGGAACTAAAGGAAACAACCTCTATACACATAATTGTGGTAAGCATGACACACTCAGTCTTCCCTGCATAAAGTATAAATCATGATCACCTTGGTGTCAAACAAGGCAATTGGATCATACTTCTAACGTGCTTCAGCATTTTCAACTTCACTCAATACATGAGCATGAGCCATGGGTATAGCACTACGGGTGGAATAGAATGCGGTGGTAGGGATAAATAGGAGAGGGAAGAAAGTCTTGCATCAACTAGGCGGATTAACGGGCTATGGAGATGACCATCAATCGATATCAATCCGAGGAGTAGGGATTGCCATGCAACGGATGCACTAAGAGCTATAAGTATGAAAGCTCAAACTAAAAACTAAGTGGGTGCGCATCCAACTTGATTGCTCATGAATACCTTGGGCATTTGAGGAAGCCCATCATCAAAATATACAAGCCAAGTTCTATCATGAAAAATTCCCACTAGTATATGAAAGTGACAACTCAAGAGACTCTCTATATGAAGAACATGGTGCTACTCTAAAGCACAAGTGCGGTAAAAGGATAGTAACATTGCCCCTTCTCTCTTTTTCTCTCATTTTTTTATTTTTTCTCTTTTTTTGTTTTGGGCTCTTTGGCCTCTTTTTTTGGGCTCTTTGGCCTCTTTTTGGGATCTTTGGCCTCTTTTTATTTTATTTTTAAGTCAGTAGTCTCATCCCAACTTGTGAGGGAATCATAGTCTCCATCATCTTTTCCTCACATGGGACAATGCTCTAATAATGATGATCATCACACTTTTATTTACTTACAACTTAATATTAAAACTCGATAAAACTAATACATGATGACTCTATATGAATGTCTCTGGCAGTGTACCGGGATGTGCAATGATATAGCATAGCAAAGATATCAAAAACGGACAAGCCATGAAAATATCATGCTAGCTATCTTACGATCATGCAAAGCAATATGCACTACAAAAAAATACACTTCCATGATGATACATTTTTGTCACAGTAGGTCATGTACATCCATGATGATTTTATGACAGAATCAAGATAGTCATACCAGTGCTGTCGTAGAAGTGTACAATACCAAAATTATCATCACGGCAGTGTCCACTTCCATGACGATAAATGATGTGTCATGGAAGTGCTTTTGTCAAGGGTAACCAACACATGTCATCCACCATAACGGATCACCGTTAAGCTATCGGGTTCCAGTTTGAATCCGATAACCCGTTAACAGCTCGGACCAATGGGGTTTTTCCACGTGTAAAATTCTCAATGGCCGGAGGAACCACGTGTCGGCTCACCGTTGGGACAGATCTCATCCACTCATTGGACCGGAGGTGCCTATGATACGTCGACACGTGGCACGACCCAACATAGGCCCATTCGATGAAAAGGCCGACCCATTTGACTTAGTCAAAAGGTAGCGGGCCGGCCCACGGAAAGCCTGTTAACGGCCTGTTCGCATATAGCCCATTTACAGCCCACTAACTCATGGCCCGTTACGACCTATCCAAATTAGGCCTAGTAGCGTTATCTAGGTCATCCAATATGATTCTAGCCCATTGTAACTTCCGGCCCATGTATGGCCCATGACATCTTTCGGCCTATACGACGCCCTTTGTAACTCTTGGCCCATTAAAGGCCCAAGGTGAAATTGTCCCATAATGAATAGTGTATCACTTTATACCCATTAACGACCCATTATTCTGTCGGCCGTTTCCAGCCCGTGTAAACTTTCGGCCTTCTAAGGGCCCATTTATTCTTGGGCTCATTTCCAGAATTCGGTTACTTATGGTCCGTTACTGGCCTGTTCCACTTGTGGGCAAAATTCAGCCCGTGGTTACAGTCGGCCCATTTTTGGCCCATTAACCCGTTGGGCTGTTTTCATAGCATCATCAAATACGGCCTACTAACGGCCCGTTATGGTCAGGCCATAGACAGGCGATTTCTAGTCTAGCCCGTTTATGGCCCATTTTGCGAACCGTCATTGGTCCACGAATAGTATGACCCATGTTTGGCCCAACAAGTATACGGCTCGTAAAAGGCCCATGGATCCTACGACCCGTAGGAGGCCCATGGTCACTACAGCACATATCAGGACCATGGTTACAACAGTCCATGTGTTCCCATGGTTATTATGGCCTAGTTATAAAAATAGGTTATTGTGGACACTAGAAAAACGCGGAAAAAGAACTGCAGTGACTACAAGCAAACAACTAAACAAGACAATAGGGAAATAAATAAGCAAGCAACTAACACTAGGCTATTACGGCTATTACACATATTACATCCATTGGGTGTCAAACTTCGCCACCAGTGCAAATATAGGGAACAAAGCAGCATATTACATACACTAGTTGTCTAAATTGGCCACCAGTGCAAATAAACGCGGCAGCAAAACAAGTCCATAACTGAAACAACTTCAGAAGAGCTTATGAAACATTATCATGGGTATCCACCATGCTGGCAATAAGCTTAGCAAGCTTATTAGCTTTCTCCTGTTTCACGCTAAAATCCTCCAACGCTTGCTATTGCACCAGAAAGTATGCATCTGAATTCTCCAGGGACTTCCGCAGTCCTTCCGCTTCTTGTCGCAGCAAAGCTGATCGATGTCTTTTAGCTTGTAGTTGAGACTCAAGAAACCAAACTGATTCAAACAGTGAGTTCAAATAGCTTGTGCCAGCGGTAGTGGCCAGTAACTCGAACACTACACCAAGGCAGGACTTTGGGGTTGTCTCACTATCTTCAAGATAGTTTTCCTTAGTTGTTTTATCAGCTTTGTTGGTGGCCAACAAGGATGTCTCACTATCCAGAACCTTATCTGCATTACTTCCTTTAAAATTGCTTAATAAGGCACTCTTCCCCGATATTATGTCAGCATTCTAAAAGAAGAAACAAGCAGACACATAACAGGTTTAGCATGTAGTATACGAAACTCATTTTGGTGAACCCGTTCATTAGTAAGGTGGACATGATTAAACTACCAAGCTCTGTTGGAAAAGGCAGTGCCTAGGAGGCGCTTAGGCACGCCTAGGCACTAGGCAATGGCCAAACGCCTCGCTTAGGGCATAAGCTGTAGTCTAGGCAGAGCAAGTAAGAAATTCTCTACCTAAGCGAGAAATCATGCCATATTGCACTGATATACCAAAAGGGCCATATTCCAATCGTAGTAGCTCGTAGTTAACATACTTATATGCCCTAAATTAATAAATACACATATAATAACCACATATACACCCTGATAGTAAGAGTTATATAACCGCCTAGGTTGCGCCTAGGGCGCTTAAGCACCGCCTAGGCACTAGGCGAGGGCTAACCGCTTCGCTTACGCCTAACGCTTTTTCCAACCTGACCAAGTCTTCTATTGCCAAGTAGTACATAATAAAAGCATCAAACAAACATATATATGTGTCCTATGGTCATTGCATTGTCTTGCCAAATCAAAGTAGATACACGGTTCAAATCATATCAGTTCAAGACAAAGTAGCATTGAAAGAATACAAAGCGTGGGAAACAACATGGCATAACAAGATTTTAGATGGGTACCACGGGTCTACATGTACAATAACACTATTGGCTTTGTTGTGATGCTAGTAATGTGCATGTTATGAGAAGTCAACTGTATACACAATTGAAATTGAAATCAACGGAGCTATTTATAAGAGAAAACCTGTTAAAGAAACATGCTTAAACATACCTATTATGCCATTGGAGTTTCTATTGGATCCTTCAATTTAAAAATAAGTTTGTACAAGTAAATATAGTGATACAAGAGCAAAGCGGTATGCGCGATAGCAATGGAATCTTAAATGAGAACAATTGTTCTTTAGGTTTGAGCACTTGTTCTACACGAACAGATTATAGTAAGACGCAGGCATATAGTAGTTAAAAATAAAAAATGAGCTCATAGACCTTACCACATTCTTGGTTCGGGACCAGTACAGAACAAGGCGTTCCCTGTCATCATCCCGTAAATGTGTCTCAGGAGAACGTAAGGGAATTTGATGAGTTTATTTGCAAGTGGAGTATGTTTTTGTCAGGTAATTCTGATACTTCCACCAAGCATTCTTGAAGATAACAGAGGTATTAGCACAGGTTACCTCATCCTGAGTTTGCAAATTGGTCCTTCTCTATAGAGAAAAATGGGAAAATTTGTTGTATTATAACCATCATGGGGGTAGAATGTATTGGACAAAGCAAAGTAATTGCCATGGCAGACTAAGGCATAGCCTAGTGGTGGGAAGGGGTTGATGCCTTCCCACCCACCCAGGTTCAAGGCATGGTACTTGCAATTTGGGTTTGTTGCACCAATTATACTGTAGGGGTTCCCTTACAATCTTTCTATATAAAAAAAAGTAATTGCCATGAATAGCATTACTTACACATAACTCCTGAACGAACACCTGCAACTGGCATTTTCCTTCATCTTCAGTATAATATTTCCATGATGGGAAGATACGCACATATGATTAAACAACATCAATGTGATAGATGCTAAACTACGAATGGCTGGTTGTGCTTCCTCCATAGGAATAGGTGTACTAACTGGTGGAGTTGGGGTTCACTGTGGTAGTACTGGTGCTTTGGGCACTGGAGCTGCCTTACTAACTGCTCTTGTTTGAGAGCTCTGTGGTGGAGATGGTTTTGTGTCAACAGGAACTGGGTTACTATCTGCTGGGGTTGGGGTTAGATTGGGTGAAGTTGGTTTCTCTGTCCATTGTAGTAGGGATACATTCTACGAGAGTCTGGGTTATGTGTGGTAGGGCTGGTTCTCGTGCATGTACAACCTGGGTGCTATCTCCACCAAGAAGTAGCACTGATTTATTTGAAGACCGAGTACTCTGCTAGATACTGCCATCACCTGCTCCAATTCAAATGTCTGATAAACAGGAAACATAGTTGAATGTACAGACCTTGTATGAGAGACAGATGCAATAGATAGTGTGGAAAAAAGAGGGCATGAAATAGTTGACATGTATATTGTTTAACTAAAAAGGATAGCATGACATAATTTCACATATATGATGTCTATCTAAACTAGATAGCATAGCATGACATAATTCAAAGATATCATGACGAACTAAACAGGATGGCATGAGATAATTATATGATGTCTTTAGTAAACAAGTTCACATGACATAATTCACATACATGTTATCTAAGTAATCAAGATTGCATGATTTAATTTGCATATGTGATTTATATGCTAAGCAGACGACATTTGCATATATGATGTCTGAACTAAGAACATGGTGTTGAATATTGTGTATATGATGTCTAAACTATGCAATGCAAGACACTATATGCATGATATGAGCAGTATAATTGTGCCAAGTTAGGGCATACACCTCGGTGGGGGAATAGGACTAGCCATTGGTCTCTGAGTCCATCTCTGAGGAGCTATCGGGGCCCAACAAGCGATCTGCTTTGACAAATAGCACTGTCTGCTATGAAGACCTTGTTTTCGCTCAAGATTTTTCTATCACCCACTCAAATGGCTGATTCACAGGAAGAGTAGTTTAATGTACAAACATTGTCGACAAATGAAAATGTAATGTAGAAAAGGATTGGCAAGATATCATTCAAATATATGATGCCTGGTTAAACAGGATGGCATTGCATATTTCACATATATTATGGCTGGCTAAAAGAGATGAGACTGCATAATTCTCATATATGATATAGAAACTAAACATGTGGCATTATAGAACATGTCTAAACTAAGCAGATGACATGTATGATGTCGAAAGTAGGCACCGCAAGCAATGTTTTAAATAGCGGGCTATGCCAAATAGCGGCGGGCCTCAAAATCAGCTATAGCTGAGCTATAGCAGGCTATAGCGGGCTATTTGAACATGAGACCATTTAACGACAACCTGCTGAAAAGGCTATAGCGGGCTATGGCGGAGCTATAACCGGCTATTTAAAACAATGACTGCAAGGCAACATATGCATGATATGACCAACATCATCATGCCAAGTTAGAGCAAACACCTTGGGGGGTAAATAGGAGTGGTCACCTGCATCTGAATCCACCTCAGAACAGATATCTTCCTCTAGATTACAATCTGGAGAGGGCGGGGAGGGTTTGCCATTGAAACCACCATGGAGTGATGTCTGCATGACATTGTTTTTGTCGCGTAAAACTCTTGTCTTTTTCTCTACATGTTCAGCATGACTGTGTACAATATCTGACATGCATACGAAAAAAACATAGTGAGATTATGTAAGGAGAGTATTGATACGTCTCCAACGTATCTACTTTTCCAAACACTTTGGCCCTTGTTTTGGACTCTAACTTGCATGATTTGAATGGAACTAACCCGGACTGACGCTATTTTCAGCAGAACTGCCATGGTGTTATTTTTGTGCAGAAATAAAAGTTCTCGGAATGACCTGAAAATAGATGGAGCAACTTTTTGGAATTAATAAAAATATTTCCGAAGGAATCAGCATCAGGGGGCCCACACCCTATCCACGACGGTGCAGGGCGCCCCCCCCCCCTAGGGTGCGCCCCTGCATCGTGGGCACCCTAGGACTCCACCGACCTCAACCCGAACTCCATATATTCACTTTCAGGGAGAAAAAAATCAGGGAGAAGGATTCATCACGTTTTACGATACGGAGCCGCCGCCAAGCCCTAGTCTTCCTCGGGAGGGCTGATCTGGAGTCCGTTTGGGGCTTTGAAGAGGGGAATCCATCGCCATCATCATCATAAACCATCCTCCATCACCAATTTCATGATGCTCAACGCCGTGCGTGAGTAATCCCATCGTAGGCTTGCTGGACGATGATGGGTTGGATAAGATTTACCATGTAATAGAGTTAGTTTTGTTAGGGTTTTATCCCTAGTATCCATTATGTTCTAAGATTGATGTTGCTATGACTTTGCCATGCTTAATGCTTCTCACTAGGGCCCGAGTGCCATGATTTCAAATCTGAACCTATTATGTTTTCATTAATATATGTGAGTTCTTGATCCTATCTTGCAAGTCAATAGTCACCTACTATGTGTTATGATCCAGCAACCCCGAAGTGACAATAATCGGGACCACTCCCGGTGATGACCGTAGTCTGAGGAGTTCATGTATTCACTAAGTGTTAATGCTTTGGTCCAGTACTCTATTAAAAGCAGGCCTTCATATCCCTTACTTTCCAATAGGACCCCGCTGCCACGGGAGGGTAGGACAAAAGATGGCATGCAAGTTCTTTTCCATAAGCACGTATGACTATATTTGGAATACATGCCTACATTACATTGATGAACTGGAGCTAGTTCTGTGTCACCCTATGTTATAACTGTTGCATGAGGAATCGCATCCGACATAATTATCCATCATTGATCCATTGCCTACGAGCTTTTCACATATTGATCGTTGCTTAGTTACTTTTTCGTTGCCACTGTTATGATTGCTACAAAACGGTTACTATTACTTTTGCCACCGTTACCGTTACTTCCATACTACTTTGCTACTAAATACTTTGCTGAAGATATTAAGTCTTTCAGGTGTGGTTGAATTGACAACTCAGCTGCTAATACTTGAGAATATTCTTTGGCTGCCCTTGTGTCGAATCAATAAATTTGGGTTGAATACTCTACCCTCGAAAACTGTTGTGATCCCCTATACTTGTGGGTAATCAAGACTATTTTATGCCGCCGTTGTCGGGGAGCATAGCTCCATTCTTTGAGTCACTTCGGATTTATATCTGCTGATCACTATGAGGAACTTGAAAGATGAAAGAACCAAGATTTTTCCCTCAACTACGAGGGAGGTAAGGAACTGCCATCTAGCTCTGCACTTGATTCACCTTCTGTTTTGAGTAACTTGCGACACCTGCACCTGCTATTCATTCTGATATGCCGCCGCCAAGCCCTAATCTTCCTCGGGAGGGCTGATCTGGAGTCCGTTCGGGGCTTCGAAGAGGGGAATCCGTCGCCATCGTCATCATCAACCATCCTCCATCACCAATTTCATGATGCTCACCGCCCTGCGTGAGTAATCCCATCGTAGGCTTGCTAGATGGTGATGGGTTGGATGAGATTTACCATATAATCAAATTAGTTTTGTTAGGGTTTGATCCCTAGTATCCATTATGTTCTAAGATTGATGTTGCTATGACTTTGCCATGCTTAATGCTTCTCACGAGGGCCCGAGGGCCATGATTTCAGATCTGGACCTATTATATTTTCATTAATATATGTGAGTTCTTGATCCTATCTTGCAAGTCAATAGTCACCTACTATGTGTTATGATCCGACAACCCCGAAGTGACAATAATCGGGACCACTCCCGGTGATGACCGTAGTCTGAGGAGTTCATGTATTCACTAAGTGTTAATGCTTTGGTCTAGTACTCTATTAAAAGGAGGCCTTCATATCCCTTAGTTTCCAATAGGACCATGCTGCCACGGGAGGGTAGGACAAAAGATGTCATGCAAGTTCTTTTCCATAAGCATGTATGACTATATTCGGGATACATGCCTACATTAGATTGATGAACTGGAGCTAGTTCTGTGTCAGCCTATGTTATAACTGTTGCATGAGGAATCGCATCCAACATAATTATCCATCATTGATCCATTGCCTACGAGCTTTTCACATATTGATCTTTGCTTAGTTACTTTTTCGTTGCCACTGTTATGTTTGCTACGAAACTGTTACTGTTACTTTTGCCACCATCACCGTTACTTCTATGCTACTTTGCTACTAAATACTTTGTTGCAGATATTAAGTCTTTCAGGTGTGGTTGAATTGACAACTCAGCTGATAATACTTGGGAATATTCTTTGGCTCCGCTTGTGTTGAACCAATAAATTTGGGTTGAATACTCTACCCTCGAAAACTGTTGCAATCCCCTATACTTGTGGGTTATTGTCGGTGTCAAAACCGGAGGATCTCGGGTAGGGGGTCCCGAACTGTGCGTCTAGGCGGATGGTAACAGGAGACAAGGGACATGATGTTTTACCCAGGTTCGGTCCCTCTTGATGGAGGTAAAACCCTATATCCTGCTTGATTAATATTGATGATGTGTGTTACAAGAGTGGATCTACCACGAGATCAAGGAGGCTAAACCCTAGAAGCTAGCCTATGGTATGATTGTTCTTCGTCCTATGGACTAAAGCCATCCGGTTTATATAGACACCGGAGAGGGCTAGGGTTACACAGAGTCGGTTACAATGGTAGGAAATCTACATATCTGTATCGCCAAGCTTGCCTTCCACGCCAAGGAAAGTCCCATCCAGACACGGGACGAAGTCTTCAATCTTGTATCTTCATAGTCTTGGAGTCCGGCCGATGATGATAGTTCGGCTATCCGGACACCCCCTAGTCCGGAACTCCCTCAGTAGCCCCTGAACTAGGCTTCAATGACGACGAGTCCGCGCGCATGTTGTCTTCTGCATTGCAAGGCGGGTTCTTCCTCCGAATAATTTATAGAAGATTGTGAACACCAGGATAGTGTCCGGTTCTGCAAAAATAAATTCCACGTACCACCGTAGAGAGAATAATATTACACAAGTTCAATCTGCTGACGTATTTTGTGGCGTGACATCACATCATTACCAAGCCTTCACTCGAATTGTTTTTATTGTTCCACCTCTGCGCGTTTAGCGAGGCGGTTTCCTTGGCACGTCTTGTCGAAGCAGAGATCATGTTCCCCTTATTCCGGGATTCCCATCAATACGGACGTGGGTAACCCAACCGCGCCCGTTGCCACGCCCCCTCCATCGAAGGCGGGTTCCAAACGGTCACGGGGACGGCTCTTGGTATTCTCCCTCTTTATAATGAGACCAAGGCCCGTTCCTTTCCTTCAATCCTCTATCGAATCCGCCCCTTGCCCCGAGTTCCAACACCCAGGGTTCCATATTTGGGTACCTTCGATCTTCGACAATGTCCGGCCCCGACCTACGAGGCCGGTGGATGCCCTCCTCCGTCACGGAAGAGGACGTGCTAAAGCTAAGTGACGCCAGGTACTTAACCTACGAGATTTCACATAGGCTGTCTGCCCGAGGGCAAGTTATTCCTACTCCCGAGCTTGGCGAGAGTGTCGTGTTCGGGGTTTAGGCTTCCCGACGGATCCCTTCGTGAGGGGGCTCATGTTTTACTATGGGTTGGAATTCCATGACTTGGCTCCGGAGTCTATCCTCCACATCTCATCATTCATTGTCGTCTGCGAAGCCTTCCTCCGCACTACCCCTCACTTTGGCTTGTGGCTCAAAACCTTCAATGTGGATCCGAAGATGATTGAGGGGCGTTAGGCAGAGTGCGGCGGGGCGGTTATAAGTAAGAGGGCCGATGCTCCATGGCCCGAGGGCTCCTTTCAGGAGGAGCTCGGCTTGTGGCAACAGGAGTGGTTCTATATCACTGCTCCCAGGGGCAGCAGGCAGAGGTTGCCGCCCGTCTTCCGCTCGGGCCCTCCACAGCGGCTGACGTCATGGGTCAACAAGGGGCGCGACTGGGGGCCGTCCAAGGACGTTCCTCTGTTGCATGACCGGATTCGAGGCCTCCAAGAAAGGAAGATCAATCTGGCCGTAGTGGTACAGGTTATGTTGATCCGGCGCCTACTGCCCTGCAAACGTCGCCCCCTCCGCCTGTGGGAATTTAATCTGGAGGGGCCACGAGCTCTTGAATACTTCATGGGTTTGACACTCGCGGAGATGTACAAACTATTCTTCGGATTGCAAGAGATGCGTCCGGAATTGACCGAGGATGCTGGCCTAAGCTGCAATCGCCCGGATACTCAAGTAAGTAGCCCTATGTCCGGACACACGTCCATTTATTTACTGTGGGTTTGCCTTTTAACCAGCTATCCCTTGGACAGGAGTGGATAGCGCAAGCAAAACTAATACGGTGTCCGGTCCCCCTCCCTGAGACTACGCAGGATCCCGTGTTAATCAAGATGTTAGAGGTTGCACCTTCGGAGGAGGGCGAAGGAGGACACAAGGGATCTACCACCTCAGCCACGGAGGCTTTCAGTAAGGGAGGAATCGAGAGTCCCTCCTTCCAGGGAGAGAAGAGGACCACTTCCGAAGACCCGGAGGCCAAGGCCTCAAAGCGGGGAAAGAAATCTGTACCGGAAGGTCCCGTGCCGGGAAGAGCCCCGACCGAACTGTCTCCTCGGAGGAATCAGCCCTCTAGCGAGCCGTAAGTAAAAAGGGGGAATTTTGTAATAGTGGACATCCCTGTTTAATTTCTAAGGGTAACCGAAGTTTTCACCTTGTAGTTCGGATCTCAGCCCATCTCAGCATAGCTCATCTTCGGGAGACCTTCGTCCAGAGATGATGGAGAGCGAAACGCCTCCATCTGCCGCCCCATCGTGCGAGGCGGACGACCCTGAGGTGTCGTCGCGGAGGGTCTCCCCGAGTCCGGCGGGGCCAGAGAGTTTGGCACCCATTGGAGTACGGACGGTGGAGCTGCAGGATTTGCTTAAGAGGGCGTCCATCTCAGAAGGTCATTGCACATTAATGGGTATGGTGATTGAGAGGATCTCGTCTGCCGAAAGTGGGTTGTGTGAGGCCGTCGGAAGTTTGCTGACGGGATTTGAGGTACGCAAAAAATGACATACCTTTTGACAGTTTTGCACATGAAGTGCGCCCTGTATAGATAGTAGCCCCTGAGACTTGGTATGTTGTCGAAAGCGGCAGCGTGCCGAGGATCATAATCTCAGTTATAGATTGTCGCCTTTCCTATGCAGGTGGCGGAACGTTCGGTGGCCAGCCGGACTGATGGATTTGCCGAGCTGAAGAGGCAACTCGACGTTGCGGATGCGGACATCTTGCTGGTCAATAAATGACTCGATGAGTCACAAGGTATGTGGTTGCTCTGCGGTCGCCTAGTAAGGGTGCTGGCGCCCATTCCTTACAATTTGTATGCCTGATGCAGATAGTGCTGCTGCTATGGAAGGCCTTCAAGCAGAACTTGCTCGGGCCAAGGAGCAAGCCAGAAAAAGCGAGGCGGCTGCCTCGAAGGCAGCGGAAGAGCTAGAAGCCGAGAAGGCTGCTCACTGCTGAAGCAGGGAGGAGATGGCCGGAATGGCCACGAAATTAAAAGTTGCTACCGACCGCCTGGAGGTTCTTGAAGGAGAACGCCTAGCGGAGCAAGAGGACCTGAAGAAGGCCGACGCCGAAGCTAAGGATGCCCGTAGTGCGATGCGGGCTATGAAGGAGGAACTGCGTCAGGTCAGAGACATTGTGGCTGGAAAGCCGTTTATGCTGCGTAGGAAGTTCACGGATCCGAAGTATGCTCAGCTGGGCCGATTTTACGGTGCGGAGGATCCTTATCTGGACTTGGCGGCGAGTGCGGCGGACGTAGTCGTGCACTTTCGAAGCCAGGAGGATCATGAAATGGAAGAGCTTTTCTGGTCTCAATTCCATAGTCCGGAGCGTCCACTTCCGTTGAGTGATCGGCTGGTTGAGTGGGCTGAGCTGAATAGATTGTCCGGACTTGCCATGACGGATGTGGTCGCTCATCTGTGGCCAAAAAGGCCCAAGCCGAGGAGTTATTTTGGCTTGTTGCAGCAATTCCTTGGGGCGGTGCCGCGTATTGGGGCAATGAAGCGGTCGGCATGCATAGAAGGTGCACTGATGGCTCTCGCCCGTGGTAAGACATACTAGGCGGAGATGGATGCCACCGTTGTTGCATCCCGGGGTTCGGACAAAAGCCGATTCCCCACCGAGCACTATTTTGAGGAAGTCCTGCAGGGCGCTCGTATAATAGAGTCACAGTGCTCGAAAGATGTTATGTTTGAATGACATGTATGATTTCTGAGATCATGTTTATAATGCAATAACTTTTTATACTTGTGTGTTCAAGTATTGAACTATCTCCTGGGCGGCCGTATATGTATGAATAACCTGAAAGTTGCAGTCTTTGGCTTCAGCCCCCACGCACATGGTGCGGGGGTGTTTGCAAAAAGAAAAGCGCTTTTTCACACTTAATCCAACGTCTTGGTCCTTTTAGGGAGGTGATAGCGTAGCAAACTAGGCAACCGGACTATAATGCTTTATCACTTTCACTTAGCCATAGGAGCTCGAATGTGGGGCTACTATATAGCCCCTAGCGGCACCACTCCTCTCCGAACTTCGGGGCGCGTATGTGCCTGACCGGGAAGCGGTCCTTCGTCAAAGCGGAGGAATTCTAAACATTCCAATGGTCGATCGAGTGGTTGACCAGTCTCTCGCTATATCATGACAGTCAGTTTTCGGCTTTCTCTACTGAGGTGCTCGCCCGGCCGAACCGGGGCACAATCGCAGTAGTTCTCCTGGTGCCGCGTTAGCCGATGATACGGAACGTAAGGCAGCAAAACACAGGAGCCGGGCAAACCCAACATTTGACCAAAGACATGATTCGGAGATGATGCATATAAGGCCTAACTCGAGACGCCGAACACTCCCTGAGGTGTTCGGTCTTTATGATACCGGGCAGAACAATGCCCTAAGCCCCTAGTGTCCAGGTTCAGGCGGGAACTTCTAACGCGGCCGATGCCAAAACGCCAGCCTCCTCCTCGGTTATGGTAGGAAACCGGGGGATGTGTATCAACAAGAGACAGTAAGAAAGGTTGACGTAGGGTCTTAATCTGAAAAGAATCCTTGCAACGGGTCCCTGCTGCACGTCTGCGCCTGTGTCTCCGTTGTGCTGTATCCTGGACGGGTGTAGCACGTGCTTCATCTGTAAAAGAGAAGAACTTAGTTTCCAAGAAATATCGTGCAGAGGTTGTATAAAAATAGAATAAAAGGAAGAAAATTGAGCTTTATTGGCTCTCATCATTTATACACGCAGCCCCTTATAAAGGGGATATGCAGCTGGGAAGCCCCTTGCCGGACTCGCCTAACCATGTCCGAGGTCTAAATGACCTGTTTTTAGGGGCTTTGACCCGCAAGGTCTGATTAGTGTGTGGCTGTTGAGGCAGTCTCACGTTCTCTGTGGTCGAGGAGCACTCGGAGTTACTTTTTAATGAAATTGTGCCACGTTGACCGGGCATTATTAAGCGTAAAAAACGCGTAATGTGGTATTGCGTTAGGGCTGGCGAAAGCTGCGCGCCCCAGTAGTGCTTAAGGGCTACTATTTGAATGGGGCGATGGATAGTGAGCTTTTCATGATGGAGGTTGTCGGATGAACCGAACACAACCTCTAGTGGTACAGAGCCTGTATAATTGGCTTAAAGGCCTGGCGTCACTCCTTTGAAGGAAGTGCTGCTATGGCGAATTTTGGTATGGTCTATCCCCATTCTGCGGGCGGTGTCCTGGTATTGCAGGTGTCGCGCTGTCTTTTTGTGTTATCACATGAAGTGAGTTCACTGTTTTGACTTCTAGTGGGAAAGTCTTCTGTTTTCTGGAGTGCTGCTTTTGGGTTTTGTCACTTTCGCTTAGTGTGTCGAGCCCCTTGTGTTCGGCATTAAGTCGGCCGGACTGTTTGAAGACCCAACAATCTCTGTGGGTATGGTTTGCAGGCTTCCCGGAGGTACCATGTATTTGACATAGTCTGTCCAGAATCTTATTTAGGTTGGATAGCTCATCACTGTTGTCCTTGAGGGGCAGTGTTTTGTTGTTCGGCCGAGAGCTTTTGAATCCGGCGTTGACCGCCGTACTATTAGGGCCATTTTCCTTATTCTGGCGCTGATCTTTTCTGTGTCGTGATTTCCCATTTCCATCCCTAACTTCGGATGTACTCGGGTCGCTGGTGCTGCACCTAGCCAGCCAGCTGTCTTCCCCCACGCAAAAGCGGGTCATGAGGCTTGTTAGTGCGGCCATTGTTCTTGGTTTTTCCTTGCCGAGGTGTCTGGCAAGCCATTCATCTCGGACGTTGTGTTTAAAGGCTGCTAAGGCTTCAGCGTCCGGATAGTCGACTATTTGGTTCTTTTTAGTGAGGAACCTGTTCCAGAATTTGCGTGCTGATTCTCCGGGCTGTTGAGTTATGTGACTTAAATCGTCTGCATCCGGAGGACTGACATAGGTCCCCTGAAAATTTGCTCGAAACGCATCCTCAAGCTCTTCCCAACTTCCAATGGTATTTTCTAGGAGGCTTTTAAGCCAATGCCGAGCTGGCCCTTTGAGCTTGAGGGGTAGGTATTTTATGGCATGGAGATCGTCTCCTCTGGCCATATGTATGTGTAGGATGTAATCCTCAATCCAGACTCCGGGGTCTGTTGTTCCGTCATATGCTTCTATGTTTACGGGTTTGAATCCCGCTGGAAATCCATGATCCAGTACCTCGTCGGTGAAACATAGTGGATGTGCGGCGCCCCTGTATTTGGGTGTGCCGTTGTCTTCAAATGCTCAGCGGGTTATGTTGCTTCCTGGAGTCTTCTTTTTTGGCCCATAAATAGACCTGACTGGGTCGTCCTTTTTTCGAGGATCTTTATGCTGATCGTGTGCCGGCTTGTGTGCGGCGCCCCTTGTTGCTCTTGGCCTGTCATCTGGTCGTCTATCCGGCCAGGCGGCTTCTTTCTTTTTTGACTGCGGGGGCTCTAAGGCCTCCTCGTCAAATTCGGGCAACAGCTTGCGCTTCGGGTAGCTCTTTTTCTGGTGACTAGCGCCATGTTTATCTGCGCTGTTGAGTACTTTGCTCCATCTCATTCTGAGTGCGTCCTCTGCTGTTTTGAGCTTCCGCTTTTGCTTCTTCAAACTTCTTGCAGTGGTGACGAGCCTTTTATGAAGATTCGTATGCTCTGGTGATGTGAGATCATCTTCACCGGGGATGGGTTGTTTGTCCAGTTCATGTCCGGCTGGCTGCTTGTTGACATGTGCGTCGTCCACCGCTTCGCCCTGCTCTAGGGCCGGGTCCGTATGGGTGCCGTTTTTATCGAGGCCGGTCTTCGGGCGGCGCTTGCGTCACCGTTTTGGTTGTTTGTTGGGGGAGTTGTCCTTCGCCATTTCCGTTTTTCCTCATTATCGCTTCCTTTTGGTGTATCCACCATGTATACGTCGTGAGTTGGGGTGGCTTTCCCGTGCCCGGTAGGCGCTGGTTCTTGATCGTCTCCGGCATCATCGTCCATACCGTCGATGTCTTCGGAGTCATGGTTTAGCATGTCGGTTAGATCGTCGATAGTGGCTATTAATTGGGTGGTGGGTGGGCTTTGAATTTCTTTGTCGTCCGCATCCCAACTGTCCTGGCTGCAGTCCGGCCAGGGCTCTCCTGATAACGAGAGATACTTTAGCGAACTTAAGATGTCGCCGAAAGGTGAGCACTGAAAGATGTCCGCTGCGGTGAACTCCATGATCGGCGCCCAATCGGATTCGATCGGAGGGGGCGCGGGAGGTTGAGTCCGGCAAGGAGTCCGGCGCCTCAGAGTCACGGGCTTCATGAGGGACAAGGTCATTGTTCGGCTCTATCGCTGTAGAGGTTGCAGCCCCCGAGGCGGTGTCTAGCCATCCGTCCTCGATCTGCGCAGCCGGCTCCGAATTGAAGATCGGAGCGGGTTCGAGTGCGGCCTCCAGGGTACTGTCTGGCTGCAGAGCTAAACCATGCTCACCGTGACAGTGCGGCACGCTCGGCTGTGGCTCGAATCCATCGAGGATCAAGTCCCCGCGGATGTCAGCCATGAAGGTCAAACTTCTAAATCTGACCTGACGGCCAGGGGCGTAGCTTTCGATCTGCTCCAGATGGCCAAGCGAATTGGCCCGTAGTGCAAAGCCACCGAATACCAAGATCTGTCCGGGGAGAAAGGTCTCACCCTGGACTGCATCGTTGATGATGGTCGAAGAAGCCATCGAGCCTATCGGTGACGACACAGAGGAACTCTCAATGAAAGCACCAATGTCGGTGTCAAAACCGGCGGATCTCGGGTAGGGGGTCCCGAACTATGCGTCTAGGCGGATGGTAACGGGAGACAGGGGACACGATGTTTTACCTAGGTTCGGGCCCTCTTGATGGAGGTAAAACCCTACGTCCTGCTTGATTAATATTGATGATGTGTGTTACAAGAGTGGATCTACCACGAGATCAAGGAGGCTAAACCCTAGAAGCTAGCCTATGGTATGATTGTTCTTCATCCTATGGACTAAAGCCATCCGGTTTATATAGACACCGGAGAGGGCTAGGGTTACACAAAGTCGGTTACAATGGTAGGAAATCTACATATCCGTATTGCCAAGCTTGCCTTCCACGCCAAGGAAAGTCCCATCCGGACACGGGACGAAGTCTTCAATCTTGTATCTTCATAGTCTTGGAGTCCGGCCGATGATGATAGTTCGGCTATCCGGACACCCCCTAGTCCGGAACTCCCTCAGTTATCAAGCATGCAGAAATCTAGAGTGATGGTAACAACAAGTGGATGGATCCAAAAATAATGATAGCAAGTTGATGATAGCTTTAATTTAATAAAAAGAAAGGTGATTATTGCTTTACTATTTGTTTCCCACCTAAGATGAACAACATATACCCTAGGTGAACCAGATAATAGACAGAGATATGATTCATTGCTGCGTCGATATGTGCCCCAGAAGTAATTTTAAAACTCAAGTTTGAACATTAATTTGGACCTAACTTGGAGTCTAAGAGGTGAATGGCGATAAAGTAGCAGGTAATATTAAGCAATGCATAACATAAGCAGAAATAAAAGAGTGTGACCTCTCTTATGGACCCGTGTACTCCTCGGGTTCATATGTTGAGTCGATGATGGTGATGCAGTTGCGGTGGGTGCCGGCGGCAGGTAAGGAGATCTGAGGCGGCGAAAGACGATCAGGAGTCGTGATGTCTGGTTTGGTGGATGCTTCTGTCGATTAGCTTAGGTGAGCTGTACAACGTCGCTGCAGGAGCTAGACAAATCAAGCAAAGTTTTCTTCGACACCTATCTGTAACTGAAGTAATTCAGTAAGGGATCCTTTGGCTTGAAGGATTCTAAAAACGCAGGGATAGGAAAAACACCAGAACAGGATAGGAAGGCACGTGGGAAGCACAACATTTGTAAACACGGGATTTCTGTCAACTTGGGTGTTTGGTTCATAGGAATTGGAATAGCAGAGGAATGCAAATAAACATGGCCAAATTAAAGTGAAACCATATGAAAGCCTGTATAGTTAGAATTTTATTCTGCCACTAATGCACTTGGTCTTGTTTTCATGAATAGGATTTTTAAAAGTAGGTCCAGGTGGATGTTTTTCTCCATTCCTTTCAACGAAATGCATGAATAATTGAATAGTAGAGTGCCATAGGAAAATTTCCTATTGCTATGTTTTTCCTTTAGTTTTTCCTTTGAACCAAAATAGCCCAAATGGATCGACATGAATGTAGAGTAATAAGTGATGCGACAAGTGTACAACCTCTTTGTGGTAGCCGTGTTGACCTCATCATCATTGGGTTGGTTGCTGAAGAAGTTGCGGCAGAGGTGGTTGTCGGATGTGTGGAGGAAGATCTGAGGCGTCTGTAGACGGCGTCCAGGGCAGTGCTCTGTTGTGATGGATGGTTCTATCGTTGGAGCAGCTTCGGCAAGCCGTAAGACATCGAGGCTGAAGCAGTACAAGATATACATCGTTAATCTCAAGTGGGATTCTAATAGCATCTCCAATAGATGATGTAAAATACATTACCAAAAAGTGATAGATGTAAAATATACATCACCAAAAAACACCTGACTACAACAGATGAGGTAAAAACTGTTGACTCTGAACTTAACTGTCGAAACTGAAATTTACTGTGGAATCTGAATGTTACTATCGAAACTGAACGCTCTGGTAGCAGAGATGCCCTTCACATGTAGTTTAGGCCGCTCGAGCACTAGTTGTAGAGAAACAGTGATCTAAATCAGTAGGCGATCGACGGGGAACACGGTAGTAGATAGTAGACGGAGCAGCAGCGCCAGGAGCAGAAGCGCGAACTAGAGCCAGAGCAGCACCTCGTGTAGCTGTAGCAGCCCATGCAGCAACATCAGCAGCGCGAGTGAGAGCAAGAGTAGAGCAACAGCGTGAGCGAGCAAGAGCCATAGCAGTAGCAGCGCGAGCGAGGGAGAGCCGGAGCAGCAGCAACAACAACTCTGGCTGGTATGGACGCCGTCGCCGAGGGAGCCTCACACTAGGGGAGAGCCGCCGTCCGGACTCTCATCCCGACTTGTGGGGGAATCATAGTCTACATCATCCTTTCCTCACATGGGACAATGCTCTAGTAATGAAGATCATCACACTTTTATTTACTTACAACTCAAGAATTATACCTCGATACTTAGAACAAAATATAACTCTATATGAGTGCCTCAGGCGGTGTACCGGGATGTGCAATGACTCAAGAGTGACATGTATGAAAGAATTATGAAAGGTGGCTTTGCCACAAATACAATGTCTTATTCTTGTACTTGTAAGTTAGCCACCATACATTTCTTAGTCGCTTGTTGCAACCTCACCACTTATCCATTCCTTACCCATTAAGCTTTGCTAGTCTTGATACCCATGGTAATGGGATTGCTGAGTCCTTGTGGCTCACAGATTACTACAACAACAGTTGCAGGTACAGGTAATGTGATGATCATGACGTGAGAGCGATGTTTGCTTGTTTGGAGTCCTTATTCTGCTTCTTCTTCGATCAGGGGTTAGGTTGCTGGCCGGCAGCCTGGGCTAGCAGGGTGGATGTCGTTTGAGTTCTTGTTTGTGTTTCATCCGTAGTCGGATGTTGCTCTTATGTATGATGTTGTTGTATTCATGTGGCATTGTATGCCTTTTGTATGTATCCTCGGCTATTATGTAATGGTACGTTTAATGATATCCACCTTGCAAAAGCGTTTCAATATGAGGCTCTATCCTTTGTGGGACCTTTGAGTTTCTCTCGGATAGGATCGCATATTGAGCGTGACACAACATCATTGACTGCAAGTGGGTGTTTAAGGTAAGGAAGCATGCATGCTGATGGATCTATTGAGCGGTACAAGGCACGACTGGTGGCTAAAGGGTTTAAACAACGATATGGTCTTGATTATGAGCATACCTTCAGTCCAGTTGTCAAACCTACCACCATTCGTCTGTTTCTGTCCTTGACTATTGCCAAAGGGTAGTCTCTGCGTCAGCCTGATGTCCAAAATGCTTTCCTCCATGGGGTTTTCGAGGAAGAGGTCTACATGCGGCAACCCCCAGGTTTTGTTGATCCTGCTCATCTGCATCATTTGTGTCGTCTTGATAAGGCGCTTTATGGACTTAAGCAGGCTCCCCGTGCATGGTATGCCCGACTTGTCTCGGTTCTTCGACGTCTTGGATTTGCTCCATTCAGTGCTGACACATCTCTGTTCATGGTCCATCTTCCTGAGGTTACTATGTACATGCTGGTTTATGTTGATGAAATTATTCTAATCAACTCCTCAATGACTGCTACTGATCGTCTGTTGTCTGCTCTAAGTTGTCATTTTGCTGTCAAGGATCTGGGTGCTCTCCATTACTTCCTTGGTCTGTAGGTTTCACGGTCTCCTGATGGCCCGACTCCCACTCAGCATAATTATTCCTTGGACTTGTTGCGACGTGCAGGTATGTTGCAATGCAAGCATGCTACCACCCCTATGTCTGCGACTGATCGGTTATCAGCCTTGGATGGTGTCTTGCTTCCTTCAGATGATGCTGGAGTACCGTAGTATTGTTGGTGGGTTGCAGTACTTGACTATCACACGGCCGAACATCTCGTATGCGGTCAACCGTGTGTGCCAGTATCTTCATGCTCCTCGGACTTCACACTGGTCAGCTGTAAAGCGCATACTGCGTTATCTCTCTCATACTGTCTCCTATGGTTTGCATCTTCGGTCTACCTCCTTGAGTGCTCTCTCGGCGTTCTCTGATGCTGATTGGCCTGGGTGTCTGGATGACCGGCGATCAACGGGGGGCTATGATGTCTTCTTTGGTCACAACCTGATCGCCTAGAGTGCGCGCAAGCAAGGCACAGTCTCTCAGAGTAGCACTGAAGCTGAGTATAAGGCGGTTGCCAATGCCACGGCTGAGCTCATTTGGGTACAGTCTCTCTTGAGAGAGTTGGGTGTCTCTCAAGAGCAACCACCGGTTCTTTGATGTGATAATATTGGTGCGACGTATCTTTCATCTAATCCAATTTTCCATGCTCGTACCAAGCACATCGAAGTTGACTATCACTTTGTAAGGGAGCGTATTGCACAGAAGCTTCTTCATATCAAGTTCATCTCCTCTAAAGAACAACTTGCTAACATTTTCACGAAGCCACTTCCACAACCTCAGTTTGAAGGTTGTATGCGCAATCTTAACTTACTTTGTACTTTAGATCACAGTTAAGATTGAGGGAGGATGTTAGATATTGTGTATACGTATCTTCTATGTACATCCTGTATATTGTATTTGTACCCCACGTGTACCC
>NC_041393.1:87131115-87133949 GCF_002162155.2 Triticum dicoccoides | reverse complement strand
CTATTCTGCTAATATTAGCAGAATAACTATTCTGCATATCACTTCCGCACTGCACACTGAACGCAAGTGCACGTCATTTTTTGAACCAAGTGTGCTGCAGTACTCACACGAGTGAACTTCTCGTTGGAACAAACTGCACGCGTTATTTTTTCGGTACTGTTTTCGCTCTATTATTTTAACCGTTTATCGGAATGAGGCGTGTAATATACCATTGAAAAGCTATGGATTAGGCGCAACTTCGACATGTTGAACACTTTTCGAGATTCCACACGGTTTAAGAGCAGTTTTGAAAATGGTGTGATCCATGACGAGTGGCAGCAAAGGTTTTTTCGCGATTTCTTCTAAACCGCTCGTCGGAATGAAGCAAATGATACGCCGTTGGATAGATATCATCGAGGCGCATCTTTTTAATATACAAATGTTTCTCTAACTCCTTATGGTTTAAGAGCAGTTTCAAATTTACTAAATCACGGAATTCTGTTTTTCAAATTTTTTCAAATTTTCGGTACGGTTTTCGCTCTAGTTTTTGAATCCTTTGTCAAAACGAGGCGTGTGATACGCCGTTGGAAAGGTACAAACGAGGCACAACTTTTATATGTTGAAATATTTTTGAAATTCTTTACGGTTTTAAGTTAATTTTGAAAATTGTGCGGCGGAATGATTCAAACGATACGCCGTTGAAAAGATATCGACGATACGCAACTCTTTCATGTAAAACACTCTCTCCAATTCTTTGCGGTTTAAGAGGAATTTTGAATTTACCGAAATGCGGACACTGTTTTTCGCGACACCCAAATCGACGTGGGTACTTCATCCGACTGAAAACCGCACTGCATCGGACAAAAAACCGCACTGCAGCAGACGTTTTAGAGAACTGCATGGTTTATTTTATTCAAACGTAATTTTTTTCAAGAACGAGTAAGTAGAGTGCACTTCACATCGGGTGTAAATAAACCACAACACTATCAAGAAGTGAACCGCATTATTTTTTTTCGCTTCCGTAACAATTTTTTTGCACTTACGGGATGAACAACATCATACGGCCGACTGTGCTTCAGAATGAAAACCGCACTGCATCGGATGAGCAAGCGAGCTGCATAATTTCTTTTGTCAGACGTTATTTTTCTCATACGAGTTTTTGTTGCTTTTTTACATAATGAAAACCTGCACTGCATTCTTCTATTTTTGTCATTTTTTTCTTTTTTGTGTTAACACTTCCGAACTCCATAGTAGGGGTTAGTATACTACATTAGTTTCTTTTTCTAACTATCCTTTTCTTTCTTCAAAATGAACCGCTTTGAGAATGATGAAACACATCCGAACTCCAGAGTAGAGGCTAGTGCACTGCATTCTTCTATTTTTGTCTCTTTTTTTCCTTTTTGTGTTAACGCGTCTGAACTCCAGAGTAAAGGCTAGTGTACTGCATTAGTTTCTTTTTCTAACTATCCTTTTCTTTCTTCAAAATGAACCGCTTGAGAATGATGAAACGAACCTCTAGACACAAACAATAGTACCGCCAAAATAAGTACATCCAGCAACCACACATCGCATGGCACAAAAAAATCAAAAGAAAAATGCAACCCCCCCCCCCTACCCAGAAATTACATGTCATACTGCACTCACACGTTTGCCTAACTGCAAGAGACATGTATTCATCTGAGTACTGCATGGTCAATGCCGCACACACATCAAACCCCCAGGATGCACAACTTGCAGTTTCATTTAACTTAAAAAACACCCATGCACAAACTGTACGCCTGCACACCCCCGAGCTGCACGCGGCGATACACCAAACCGCATGCATGTGCAAACCGAGCTGCACGGGATGAGCTGTTGAACCACTGTTGAGCAGTACATTTGAATGTGAACCTCATTAAGCTCCCATCTAAACTGCGGGCACGGTCAGAGCTTACCGCATCGAGTGCACTGCAGGACTAAGTGCAAAATTACATGGAAATATGCACAAGTAAACTTCACACCTCAGGAAAAGGAACTGATTTCCTTTTAAAAATTAACTAGAAAAAACTTGCAAATTAAACCGGAAGAACAACTCATAGCAAACCGCAGTACATCGGCAACGAGCACCTTGAGGAAAAGTAAACTACAGTATGATAAGGCCCTGACGATTTTCAACCGCAAAAAACAAAATCAGTGAACCAAAAGACCATCCTCGCCGTCGCTCCCATTGTTTTCATGTACGTCGGCGTGGAGCACCTTGGATCGGCCATGGGACGAGGAAGAGGGAGTTCTTTGACCTTGCCAGAACTGCGCACCCACGCACACGCGTTCCGCACTGCACCGGACGCACCACGCCAACTGCACGGGGGCTGGGGGTGGGCGGCCGGACTGCTGCCCTGCCCTTCCTTGGGCTGTAAGGCGTCACCGCTGCCTCCTTGGGATGGCCATGTCCTCACCACCCCGGCCGGAGTCCATGGCCGATGGGCCGCCGGACCGCAAGCCCTCGCACCGTAGGACTGCGGGCATGCTACTAGCGGTGTGCTTTAGGCGGGAGAGGGGAGCTCTGAAGGGGGCGAAGTTGCGGTCATACCCGGGGCCTTGCCCGTCCTCCTCGCATCATCAATGGCGTGACCGTTGGGATCCTGCACGGGGAGGTGTCGGCGAGGCTGTGGAAGGGATGGACCCGGTTAGAGGCGCCGGATCTGACGAGGGCAGCGCCGTCTGGGCGTGAGGAGCGGCAACCGACAACATCCTGTTGTGAGAGAGGGACGAGATCTCAGGGATGAACATAGGTTATAGAAAGGAGGAAGAACGGGGTGCTCGATTTCGGCACGGCTTGGCCGGATCCAACGCCAGGGAGCCGCGGAGGTCATGGT
>NC_041393.1:87119570-87130771 GCF_002162155.2 Triticum dicoccoides | reverse complement strand
GGAAGGGGAGCTCGTGGGGAGTGGAGGGAGGAGCACGGGGACGGGAGAGAGAGGTGGGAGGTGGGGTGTTAGCAGAATAATGTGGTGTTAGCAGAATAAGACTCTTAAGGGGTGTTATTAGAATAGACCTACCATATATACACGAGATAGTCACACCCGTATTGGGTGTCATGCCGTTTTCCCACAATTCTAAGTTTTACACCTGGAGGTGTCGTCAGGGGCCTTGGGGCTCGGTTGGGAGTGCAGAGGATTTGCAGGTGGAGGGGAAGGGACCAGTGGCCGCAGGTGGTGTTCTCGAAGGAGGAGCAGCGTTGCATCTAACATGTCGACAACGGTGGGTCTCAGCGGCATGGAGCAGCGGGGTCTCGCTGCTGGGCGTGTGTTGATGGACGAGCACAGAATGGTGGCGTTGTCTGGCATCATGGTGGCGTCGACGCCAGCTAGACCGGGCAAGGTTGATGCGTTAGTACAACTCTGAAGATGGATTGTTGGCAGTTGGCGGCGTCGGCCTCTGTGTGTGCGCCGGACCGATGTGCGCCCCTTACCCGGCAAGTGGCTTCATTGGGGCCTCAGATCTTAGATGTTAGGCTTGGATGCGAGGTCTGTTTGGTATTAGGCCCAGACTATCGGCATCCCTTCATTAACTGGATATGAGTAGCGACAGATGTTGTCTAGACGGCGTCCAGATACAGAGGCCGGAGGTCTTCCTCCTTCTAAGAAAATCTAACGTATCGATCCGTATTTTGCATCACTTCAGCGTGGGGACGCTGGGGGGGGGGGGGGTCATGGCCTTTGGGTGCAACCGTCTGGAGATGATTTCACAGGCGTTATTCAACCGGTTTGGCTAGCATGTCACTAATAGATTATGTGGTTAAGTCATGTAATCTTTCGTTTGTACCCATCTTTTGTGGTGTTTTCTTTTTCTTTTTGTCATTTTAGACTTTTAGTTGATAATATGCTCGTTTCAGACCTATTTATTTGCTTTTAATAAAAATGTTGTGTGCATCTTGATGATGCAGAGGCCGGGGGTTTCCCCTTTTCAAAAAGAAAAAGAAAAAAATCTAACGCACGCGCATGCTGTGAGCCTGTGAGCGGAGTGACATGCTGCGAGCCTGTCAGCATTCCACGGAGCCCGCCCTAAGTTCTGCCTGAATTTCTGTCGTACGTGCGTAGGCATGGCGTATAATCTCCTTGTACAAGATAGTTTTCGAACAATACATGCGCGTGTTGTTGCTGTCAGCGTGAGCTTAACAAGGGACGACGAAACCAAGATTCCGGCAAAGGAGCGACGTGCCCAATGCCAGCTACGTACCATGCAGATGAGATGCATCGCCAACTCCAGCGCATATAAATACACACGCGACCCAACTCCACAACCACACACAAGTGAAGCACTTGCCTTTGAAGTGGTACATACTACAACCTAGGTCGGTCGGCATCGATCTGCTAGTACTGCTTGTTTTTGCGCAGTTTAATTTCTATCTCTTCCCAGCCTCTGAGTGTGACCATGGTCTAACGTTTTTGCAGACTGATCGAGCTTGCTGGTCCGAGGAGATCAAGGAGGATGCCGTGGGACATGAGCAAGACGTCTTGGCCGGAGGTGGTGGGCTGGCCGGCGACGCAGGCCGTGACGCAGATCAACGCCGACAGACCCGACGTGGCGATCGAGGTGATCCCCAATGGCACCACCGTGGCCCCGGGGTACAATGCTGAGCGCGTCCGCGTCTTCTTTGCCGCCGGCATCGTCGCCACCGGCCTCGTCGTGTCCACCCCTGTCGTCGGCTAGCTAGCGCCTTACCTTGCCGCCAGCAGCTCAAGGGTTGAAGCTGAAGAAAGGATGAAGATGCAATGAAAGCACACTTAAATAAAGGAAATTCCTAGAGCAACAAGTAATATAAAATCTCGTTTACTTTCGGCAAATTGGCAAAAGAATCATCATCGGTGCATCTCTGATTGATCCCAAAAAATAACTAGCTGTCTACATCCACAAAATACATTTAAGTCCCCAAAAATACAGGGGAGCCAAATACACTGCCCCCTTCCGAAATATTGGGACAAATGGCACACAGCAGGAAAAAAGAAATACCCTTACCAAGGGCATCTCTAACGCCGACTCTCAAACCTCCCGCATCTGTCCGGTTCGCGCTATCCGGGACGTGAAAGCCAAGCAATGCAGTCCTGTTCCGGTCCGCGGCACGGTTCGGACGCGTTTTCTTCGGCAAACCGTAGATAAACGTGAGGAGGTTTGCAGGAGTCCGGACCGCTGTCACGTCCGCTTCTGACCGTCCTGGCACACCAAAAACCCCTCCCCTGCCCGCGCGCTCTTCCCACCCGTCACCCAGCTGCCCGCATTCATGCCGATGTAGAGCGTTCCGCTCCATATTGAAGGCGGCTCAGGGCGGTCGCGACCTCTCACTGCCTCCGTCATTGAAGCGGCGCGCCGGCCAAGGATGCAGCCCACTGCACGCTCGGCTGAACACGTCTCCTCGCTGCATTCAAACGCCTCCATTAAACCCGTGTGAAAGTCGAGAAACCTACTTCGGCCACACATCTATTCCCAAGTGGGTTGGCATTAAATGCAACACCGAGTTGGCTCCTCCCATTCGCCCTCTGTTTAAACGATGTCTGACACCGGGCAAGAATCGCACTCCACCGCTCCGCATCTCCTATTTCCACCATTTTCTCCAATCTTTCGTTGGCATCTGACAAGCCGGAAAAGCAGTTCCGGCATAAAAGCCGGTTGGGTGGCCCGCCAAGCCCGCCGGATACGCGCGAGGCGGCTTGCTGCTCCACCTCCCTCGCCTAGCCCGACGGAGCAAGTTGCCGTCCCAAGCCTGCGCGTGGTTCACCAACTCGCCGCTCGAAGCCAACTCGCAGAGGAGTGGCGAGTTGCTCCATCCCGACATGACAGGGAGCATGGCGGCAAGGGCATCGTCGCTGCCGTCGATGACGTCGCGTCGTACCGCGCTTCCAATGCATGCAACCGCGCCATCCACCTCGACGCGCGTGTAGCCGCACCATGCACACAAAGAAAGAAGCGGTCTACCCGGATGGTGACGAGGTGACCGCCAGCACGTCCGCGCCCACCGCCATCATCGGGAGAAGTAGAACACGGGAGGCCGCCGCCACTTTGGTTCCAGGAAGGCCACCGCCGAGGCACCGCCTACGTACACAGCCGGTGTTTGGCCCTCTCGCCGGCCACCATCGTCCCCTTACCCAAGAACCAACTTTGGTCCGTGCAGACCCTTCCCCTCCGGCTGAAGCATCAGGCAGCGGTTCCACTCCTATGAGCGGTGGGTGAAGCGAGTCGTCCTTTGCGCTGAAGCATATACCTTCGGGGCTCACCGTTGCTGGTCATGGGGATGACGTTGGAGAACAGTCACGCCGGCTGTAGACTAGTCCGGTTTCGTTTTTGGTTGAAAATATGTTCAAACTGTAACCGTTTTCGTCTAGTTTGTATGAAATCCGTCATGTTTCTTTGAAATACCGCCGAGTCTGCATGAATTTCATATGATTTATTGAAAAAAGAGTTTGAAATGTATGCAGCTGGCATTGGATGGAGATGCCCTAACCTGTAAACTTTGGGCGTGGGATTTTTTTTTCAATCCTCATCGACCGCCATCGCCGGTCACACTCTGGTTACATTGCCGCTTGTCGCACCCGTCCCCACCCAGCACCGCCTCGAGTGGCCTTGAGGAATGGACACATCTCATGGTCTCCAATATTCCCTCCGTCTAGGTGTGTAAGTCATCTTATGAAAACTAAATAATCTCAAAACACTTAGGCGTAGTGCATTAACTTTTACCTCGTTTCTTTTTTCTTGACATATCAACCAATAAAAGATGTGTGGTGTGCATGCTTTTAATGACTTGAGACAACAAACACGACATGCAGTGGTTAGTTCTTTGCATGCAGTGATATTAATTTGCAAATAAACATTAAGTTCTCTCGTTTTCCCCTCATCTTTGGTCACGGTGCATAACCTAAAATGACTTATTCACCTAGACGAAGGGAGTATAATAATACGTCATCGTCCAACCACTCTGAACTCAACACTGGCAACCAAGCTCGACATTGAGCTCATCGTAACCACGCCGCCCTCGCCATTGGCGGGTAAAATGGGACAACCGCCATGGACCCAGGTAATATGATTTGTTTTTAGTAACACTAGGTCACTGATTTCCACAAATCAATGACATGCATTACCGAGAAACAAACCAATCTGGTATGCAGTGATTAATTTAGTCGTGTTGCTAGTCTTTGATACAACGGAAAACATACATATATGTTCTTATTTTCAATCATGTATTTTTCCTATTTATATTGAATAATTTGTATTTTTTTTGTAAGCCTCACTAAGAGTAAAAAACATTATGCTACTTGATTTGGTTTGTTGTGTCATCAACTATATGTAACCATGCTCTATACAATGCTCTATTTTATAGCTTAATGCTCATGTGCATAGAGGATTTCGATCAATTTGAGATTTGAGTGGAGTATAAGTCATTAGGCTATCTTAGCTAAAGTGATTATATCAATATCAAATATAGAGCCGATACAAGTCTCAGTGAACCATTAAACCCTTTATGGCGTCGAATCAGAGGCTCCGGGCAAGTGTTCGGCTAATCCTATGGGGCGCATCTATGTCTCACTTTGTGCGACACAGTAGACGGCATCACCTAGAAGGAATCGATAGTGGGCTGGCCCACCAAACACATGGCCCTTTCATGCTGACATCACACTGACATCACATGCATATTTTTTCCTTTTTAAATTGTGTCTATACTTTTTGTAAGAAAACACTACAGGCATATATTATGGAAAAGTAATTTTGCTATTTTTTAAAGTATTCATCACACATTTACACAAATGTAAATGCAATGTAAATGCAATGTAAAATATGTTCACTCAACTTCTAGAAAATGTTTGTACAATTGAAGAAAAATGCATGTGACATTTTAACAATGTTCACACATTTCAAACAAATGTATGTGACAATTTTTTAATATTATACAATGTAAAACAACATACTTATAACGAAACAAATGTTTGGTGCCATTCAAAAATAGAATGGCACATTCAGAAAATGTTCATGTATTTCAAATAAAATGTTTTTTAAAATTTCGGAAAATGTCTATCCAATGTAAAGAAATAAATGTCCACATAGTTTTAAAAATGTTACAAAAGTATTTTAAATAAATGTTTAAAACAAGTATTTGAAAAAAATGTAATCATAATTTAAACCTTATAGACGTATGTAAAAATGTTTTAGATGTATGCACAATGTATATGAAAAAAAAAAGTAGATATCAAACATATATTTGATAAAAATGTTAGTCATGTATTTGAAAAATGATAAATGTATATAAAAAATGGTCATGATATATATGTAAAATGACCATGTGTATGAAAAATGTAAACATGTGTTGAGAAAAAGGAAATAGAAAAAAACAAGGAATACCGGAGAAAGAAATAAAGAAAACCAATGAAGGAAGGGAAAAGTGGGGAAAGGAGAAGGGGATCGAACAAAATGTAAAGGAAACCAAAGAAAAATAAAAAAATAAAACAAAAATTTGAAAACCCCAAAGAAAAACAAAGAAAACAATGAAAACCAGCCCAGTAGAGCTCCAATCAGAGGTGAGACGGAACTCCACCTCGCAAAGGGCAATATATAGCTCTAGCAAATCCTACGAGCCTAAGTATGCAATCATGCAATCCTTTCTTTGGAAGCCCATGGACTATGCAACTGATGTGTATCATCATATGTTGCGATACATATGGCTGCAATCACCTCCACATGATGTTAGGCTTAGGACGGTCCGTCAAATGCTACGACGCGAGTGTTTCTGGGACCGTCCTACCTGATTTGGGATGCAAGAGTTATATCTACTTATAGCGAGACAAAAGGTGCTCTCGCCAGAAGTGTTCGTAGTTACGGGCCGACACATTTTCGCGTTTAGCTCGCTTGGTTGTTGCGTTCGGTTGTCCATGCCGTTATGGATTTGTCTTTTCTTCTTGTCACCGTTGCAGCATTTAGTCATCGCCGGACTAGTCTTATTTTATCAGGTACTGTCTTATCATTTTATTTTGCTTTTTCTTAAAGTTTTCTTTCGTTTGTTCATGATTTTAAGGGTTTTTTCCTGGGTTTTCTTTCTTTCTTTCTTGGCTTTCACTTTTCTTCTTCTTATCCTTCTTTTTTCTTTGATTTTATTTTTCACTGTGTTTTTCTTTTCTCTATTTATTTTTCTTTGGTTTTTTGTTTGCTTCTTTCTTGTTTTCATTGGTTTTTTTATTTTTCGTTGTTTCTTTCTCGATTTTCACCTTTTTAATTCTTTTGCATTGGTTTTCTCTTTCTTTTTCTTTCTTTTGGCTTTCCATTTTATTATCTTATTTTCCTTGATCTTCATCGTTGTTCTTTGTTTTTCATCGGGTTTCACTGTTTCCAATCTTTTTTGCATTCGTTTGATTTGGTTTTAGTTTCCTTCTAATTTTTCTTCTGCTTACTTTGTTTCTTTCTCGGGTTTCCTCATTTTTCTTATTTTTCTTTTTCTGTTTTCATCGGTTAGTTATTTGTTAAACACATGTCTATTTTTCTATTATACAATGTACATTTTCTGTATACATTTGAAACATTTTTTGTTGACACACGCTGAAATTTTTTATAAAGACATGATGTACTTATTTTTAATACAATTTCGAACACTTTACAAATACATGGTCATCATTTTTCATATACATGGTGAACATTTTCCGTATATCTCAGAAACATTTTTCTATACATGTCTAACATTTCTTAAATATGGAATTATTTTTTCCAAAATTTAAATATATTTTGTGGCTACTTTTATTTAGTGTACATTGAAAAATATTCCTATACATCAGCAACAATTTTGTATACGTAAAAAAATACTTCCTCAACATTTTTTTTCATGTACATATATACATGAGAAACATTTGCTCTGTACACATTTAACATTTTTCAAATGCTTGACTAACATTTTTCCAATACTTGATCATCTCTTTTCATACACATTGTATAAGTTTTGCATACATTTTTCATAGACATGAGAAACATTTACTATAGCAATTAAATATATTTTTAAAGCTCGATTAACAATTTTCAAATGTTTAATACAAAGTTTTTAATATATATACATTTAGAATATTTGGAAGTAAAAAACAAAGTAAAAAAGATAGCAAAAAACTTGAAAAAGAATCAGAAAAAAACAACTGTGGCCTCCTGCGTTCTGGCCCTGCCCAGGCGAGGCAGCCCTACGACTCATTTTTGAGAAGGTTCTGAACCATATTTTTCCTGTTGGTATTCCTTTTTATTTAATGCGTAGTTTTTTTTATTTTTTATAATTTTTATTTTGCTTTTTGAATCCATATTCCCGAACATTTTAAGAATTCGTAAAATTGTAAGCTTTTTTTGCATTGGTTATCAGCTTCAAATTTGCAAACATTTTTATATTTACATATTTTTATGGGATTTGTATGCTTTTATTTCTCAAATATTTTAGAAATTCTGAAACATTTTCCGCATATTAAAGAAATCAATATCATAAATTTTCTGAATTTGAAAGCTTTTTGCAAATTATGCACATTTTCCAGTAAACAAATAGTTTTTCAAATTCAGCAACATTCTTCGAGTTCAAAATCATTTTTTAATTCGTGAACATGTTTGGAACACATTAATATTTTCTAAATTTTGTAAACATTTTTGAAATTCACAATATCTTTTACATTGGTGAACATTTATTAAATTCTTAAAATGTATTCAATTCGGATTTTTTTATTGAATTAAAGTATATTTCCCAAATTAAAGAAAAAAGTATATTAATGACTTTTTAGTGAAATTCATGAAGACTTTAAAAAAATCAGACTGATAGAAATAAAAAAATAAAGTGAAAAAGTATGAAAATAGAAAAAGTAACTAAACTCACTCGCAGCCCTAATGCCTTATGTCTGCGGTAGGTAGCACGCTGGGCCGGACCCAGGGCACATACGCATAATTTTCTTTACTACTGTTGGGGTTTAAATCAAATATTGATATCATATAATTAAAAATATATGACATGTTGAAAAAATATTTATACATTTCAAAAAACTGTACGTGACATTTTTGGGAAATGTAATACAATGTAAGAAATGTTCATGTAATTCAGAAATAATTCGTTTCTAACCATTAAACAAATGTATGTTACATTTCAAAAAAATGTCCACGTGTTTCAAAATAATAATATATATTTTTACATTTTTAAAAATTTACACTGTAAAGCAATGTTCACATATATTTCGTAGTACCATTGAAAAAAACAATTCAGCATGTATTTAAAGAGTTTTTAACATGCATTCCATTAATTTTTCAATAACATATATTTGAAAGAATGTTAATCATGTATATGAAAAATATTAAACATGTATAAAAAAACTTATATGTATACGAAAAGTGCGATGTGTATGAAAAAACATATATTTGAAAACATGTGATGTGTGTATAAAAAATGTTCAAGATGTACACGATAATTGTACAAAATGTTGAAAAATGTATACATGTGTTGGAAAAGATAGAAAAAACTAAAACAAGGTAGGGGCTTTGTCTCACTTATATCAAGACCAAAGAACCCCTTGCCTCAGGCGCCCCTAAATTGGCCAACCCTTTGCGGTAAGAAGGGTTGGCTTCCCAGTGCAATTGTTTTAGTTTTACTACTTTTATTTATATTATTGAAAATGGGTAGATATTTTATTTAAATCCTAAAACATTAAAAAATTAATAAAAAATGTTCATCTAGTTTCACAAAAATGTTCTTTCAATTTTCGAAACTTTGTGAAATAGGTTAGTATGATAAAGAATAAATCATTCACTTTGGTGCTGTCAAGACAAGATTCATAATTATTCTCACATAATGTCTACTGCATCGTATCATTTTCACAATTTATAACACTTAATATAAACTATGGAACTCCAAAACAAGCAAACAAAGAAAACTAGACAAAAATTTCGAAAACAGAACAACACATAAAGATGTAATTTTTGGTCATTCTTCTGTAAGTCCAAAATTTCTGAAAAGTTAGGACAACATAAAAAAAATTGCAGCCCAATACTGTGTAAACATTTCAGGAGTTTACCACGTTGTAGTACTGAATGATAATTCAACTACTGGACGCAGAAGTTTCTGTTTCAGCACAGAATCAAATCAACAATCATCCAAATCATTCTAAAGGCTTTTCTGGCATTTTATTGAGATAAAATATACAAAATATGATTACTACAATAGCTTATTCATGTAGACATACAAAAACAGTAAGGAAAAATATTGGGTTGTCTCCCAACAAGTGCTTTTCTTTAATGCATTTTATCTAGGCATGATAACTTTAATGATACTTACATAAAAGTAAGAATTGAAACATATAAGAAAGCATCATGCATCAAAAATAAAACACATTTAAGGCTAACCCACTTCCTATGCATACAATTTTATAAGCAAACAATTTAGTAGAGCAACAATCAACTAGCATAGGGAGGCAAAACAAGTGTAGCTTCAAACTTTTTAACACATAGAGAGGAAACTTGATATTATTGAGATATCCATAAGCATATGTTCCTCTCTCATAAAAATTGTCAATAACATCATGAATAAATTCAACAATATAGCTATCACACAAAGCATTATTTTCATGATCAACAAGCATATAATTTTTATTACTCTCCACATAAGCAAATTTCTTCTCATTCATAACAGTGGGAGTATCATATAGAACTTGAACACTATAAATCGATTCCATATTAAAAGAGTAATGTTCAGTAAAAGTATATTCATAATTATGAAAAGTTTTACAAGAATAATTGCCACTACTTTTTATAACATAAGTATTATCACAATAATCATCATAAGTAGTAACTTTATTCTTATCATAATCAATGAAAACCATCATCATAATAAATTTGCTCATCAAAAGTAGGTGGACTAAAAAGATCATCTTCATTAAAAATAGCATCCCCAAGATCAGGATAAATGTAATTTGTAGCAAATACATCCTCAAACATGTCATTCTCATCAAACATAGCATCCCCAAGCTTATGGTTTTGCATATCATTAGCATTATCACTCTTATCATTAATAACATGAATAACACCAATTGTATAACAATCATTATTATCATATTTTCGAAGTTGGGGCCAAAAAGATTTTCAAGATCATAAGAAGTATCAAAATTATCTTCACAATCATAGTCACAAGTAGTAGGCATAACAAAATCATCCTCAATAGTTCCTACGGACATTGTGCCATAAGAATAAAAAAAATATGTTCATCAAGTACATCATCTTCCACAATTCGTGATCTAATCACATAGTATATATCCTTAGGAGCAACATTACTTGGGGGAGATACTGTTTTACCTTTGTTTTTCCTTCTTTTCTTCCTCTTGTTCCTCACCATATTATGTGTGGGTTTAATTGATTTTTTTCAAGTTTCTTATTGAGGAGATTGGTTGGATAGGAAGCTCCTCCTCGTCACCTAATTCATCATGAGAAACAATAGGAGAGAATTGGCAAATCTTTTCCCTTTCATTATTATTCCTTTTATATTCTATTAGTTTTCCCATCTTTCTGTAATTGGTTATGCAAGCATTCTCGTTGCAATTTACCACACAAAACATATAGACTTCTACTAGATTAACTTCGGTGTCCTCTGTAAAAATGAATACTTCAAACTAACTATTTTTATGTGACAATTCTTCACACCCCAAAAATAGGCAAAGTTCATTATACAGTTCAAGGGTGATCATGTGTGACGCCCCCGATTCAATCGTACACTAATCATATACACAAATGTGTACGATCAAGACCAGGGACTCACGGGAAGATATCACAACACAATCTAGACACAAATTAAAATAATACAAGATTTATATTACAAGCCAGGGGCCTCGAGGGCTCGAATACATAAGCTCAAATACAAACAAGTCAGCGAAAGCAACAATATTTGAATACACACATGAGTTAAACAAGTCTGCCTTAAGAAGGCTAGCACAAAAGTAACAACGATCGAAAAGGCAAGGCCTCCTGCCTAGGAGCCTCCTAACTACTCCTGGTCGTCGGCGTCCGTCACGTGGTAGTAGGCACCCTCGGGGTAGTAGTAGTAGTCATCGACGGTGGCAGCGGTCTCAGGGGCTCCGTCATCTGGTTGCATGAAACG
>NC_041393.1:87104855-87119271 GCF_002162155.2 Triticum dicoccoides | reverse complement strand
AAATCAAACGTGAGTACTCATCTGAAGTACTCAGCAAGCAAGGATCTACACTACATATGCAACATTATCAAAGGAATGCTGTATATGTGGACTAGGCTACAGAAATGCCAGAATAGAGGGGAGAGCCTAGTCCTATCGAAGACTAGCATCTTCAAGCAGCTTCAATCATCTTGCAGCAATAGAAGAGATAAGAGTAGCATAAAGTAAAGTAGTAGAAGTGTCATCAACCTCGCCCAGAGGTTCTTCCTCGACTCCATACGAGAAAGCAATCCCAGAGCCATACTACCCACTTCTCATCTCAAGTATCCAGTTCTAGTTGTATCGATCGGGATACAACTCCGAGTGTCCGTTACCGTAGGATAGGCTATCGATAGGTGTTTTCTTCCCTGCACGGGTGCACCAACTTACCCACCACGCTCGATTAACTCCAGCTGGACACACTTTTCTGGGTCATGCCCGGCCTCGGCCAAACGATATGCCGCAACCCGACCTAGGCTTAATAGAAAGGTCAGCACGCCGGACTAAACCTATGCCCCCAGGGGTCTTGGGCCATAGCCCTGGGAAATCCTGCATGTTGCGTGGGCGGCCGGTGAGCAGACCTAGCTACCTCCTTAAAAAGGCAGGTGCTTACGCAGTCCAACCCGGCGCGCACCGCTCAGTCGCATGACGTCTATTAAGCTTCGGCTGATGCATACGACGCATAACGTCCATACTATGCCCACGTGATGGTTAGTGCTATCAGGCCAGGGGCCCCTCGGATCAAATATCCAAATCGTAGTGGATTAGGAGCGCGCGGTAACGAGCAGAGACTCACGATCGATGTGACCCCGTCGCCCCGTCTCGAGGACTTGCGGCAAGGGCTAAGAATGCCCGACCAAGCCATGTAGTTATCTTGCGGGCACCTTCCAGGTCAACCCGACTCCACACCACTCGCAATTAAGCTCGCACGGGTACCCCTCAGGGCCGACCCATCTTTAGTAACATGGTTCAGTGTAAAGTCATAGTAACCATAGTAATCGTGTGTCTAACACCAAGGGGAACCCTGAGGAATCACCCTCTATGGAATTCCACCTGATGTTATCGTCAAGGTGAACGAAGGAGGAATCACCCTCGAGGTCCACTCTTGTGGAGTTGCACGACAGTGTCATTATCAGGAGTGGAGAAGGAGGAATCACCCTCGATGACCATAACTGATGAACTAACATACAAGGTTAACATCAGAAGTGCTGATGAGGTATCACCCTCGGCAGTCGATAGTAACACTGCGGTGTCGTACAACTAAAGGGAGTGTTGTGAGGTGCTAGGGCCTGGTCTTCAATCCCGTTGATCGGGTATTCTAATAATCCAGCGGGGCAGTTGGGTCAACATGGGGTCTCTGATGGGTCTATAACCAGCCTATACTAAGCAGTTTAGGATAAACAGGTATGTAACAATAGCATGGTATAAGATCAGGCTATGCGTCAGAATAGGTAAAGTAGTAGCAGCAGCAATTTCTAATGCAAGCATAAGAGAGAAGTGTATAGGCGATATTGGAATGTTCAAAAGGGCGGGGTGCTTGCCTGATTGCTCAGCGGCAAAGGCAGGGTCGTCAGTGGTGTCGTCGGTGACGTAGTCGATCACAGGGACAACATCGGTCTCGGGGTCTATCGGAGAGAAGAGGGGGAAGAAACAGATAAATACACAGTAATCATATGCAACATAGATAATGCTATGCTAACGTGCAGTGCAGGGCCACCTAAAGATATGTCTAAGTCATTTAGTTACCTTAGGATTAAAGTTGGATTTAATAACCGGTGTATATGCACTATACATCTACCGGAAACGGGCTAAAAGTTATGGGTTCACCTCCGTAGAGGGTTCCGACATAGAAATAGACGACACGACTAGATTCGTCTTGTCGTTCTGAGCAACTTTCATGTATAAAGTTTTTTGATCTGAGCTACGGTTTATTTTTTACGATTTATCAAAGTTTTATTCATTTTCTCGAATTTACTTTATTTATCTAAATCAACATTATCCAGAACCTTAACAGTGACGTCAGCATGATGCAATGATGACCTCATCAGTCAACAGAATGGCTCACCAGGTCAAACCTGACTAGTGGGCCCCACTGGTCAGTGACTGATCTAATTAACAGTGGTTAATTAAGTTAAACTAACCTAATTATCTAACGAGACCCACTTGTTAGTAGCTATACTAAATAACCATTTAAAGTTAATGTCAAATTAGCCTAATTAATCGTGGGGGCCCCACATGTCAGTGGCACTGTGTGCCCAGTTAGCACAGTTGACCGCAGTCAACATGGTCACCTGGGGCCCGGGGACCCATGGGCAGCGACCTGGGGTGGACCCCACGTGGTGCCAGCTCAGCGGAGCCGCCAGAGTTGCTCTGGCGAGCCTCCCGCGGCAGCGCTCTCGCCAGAGGCGATTGGAAATCGCATACGGGGCATCATTTCGTGCACGGTCACTTACGTTCGAACGAGCGGACAATGCCGCATCCAACACGGGTGGTCGCACAAGCTGAGGAGGCCGGAGTCGTCTTCGGTGATGTGAATGGCGAAAACCCGAAGCACGGCGAACTCGCAAATGGCGCAGCAACGAGAAAAACAAGCAGAGCTGGGCACCTACTGCATCTACGCGCGCGGCGAGCACGATGGACAAGTGCGTGCGGGCGTTCGGTCACCGAAACGTGGCCGGCGACGAGCTCGGCGGAAGTGACCTCAGGCACGAGGGGATCGACACTCTGGGTGGCTAACCAGCGACGGGAGAGAGGGGGAGGAGTGGAGCTCACCGGGGAGGCACACGGTGGCCCGGCGAAAGATTAGGAGCAGCAGAGGAGCTCGAGGTCGCCGGCTCGCGTCAGAGCCGAGACAAAGGGGCAGGGCCGGTCCTAAGATTTTAGGGGCCCGGGGCGAAAATTTTAGTCGGGGCCCTTTATAAACCAAATGATAATTAACACATATGCATGTTTAAATATTTCTAAATAAAAGGTACTCGTAATGTTTTATAGATGGAGTGCAAAACCAGCATGTCAACCGAGTTCCATGATCTAATTATATATGATTATATTAAGTTTATATTACTTTTGTTAAGATTTGGACAAGTTTCATGCGTATATTTCATAGTTTGCCACACAGAAGTTATTTGAACTGCTCCTGGTGGCGTGCAACTAGAATTAGATCTGTAATTTGCAACACTAAAATTAATTTGGCCACCTAATTAGATTAATGTGACCATGCATTCTCCAATTAGTTTCAGCTCGACTATCATCATTAATCCATCGATCCTAGTCATTCTCTCCCATTATCTTTCATCAATCTACAACAGAGCCAGATTAATTAGTCAGAAGTACAACTACGTCCAACTCTTCTTCTCCGCTAATTCACTAGCTCTCCTATAATTCAGCCACTAACTAGTCACCAATCTAACCTAGCTAGCTCTTGGAAGATGAATCAACACGATGCTTACCTGATCTGTTGCTCAAAACTGCCTGTTGGGACCGGTGGGCCGTGGTGTTGTTACTCCTGTCCACGGTGACGAAGATGAAATTACCCAAGCCGCCGTTGGAGGAGGATGCATCAGGAAGGCCTCCGCGGGAGGAGGCTGCGGCGGCGGGGTCGCCCTCGAGCTTGCCTTGAGAGTCCTGCGTGATCTGTAGCTTGGTCGAGCTGGCCTACGAGAGGCAAACGGAAATTCCACGAATTTAGGGATCGCTGATTTACTTACCCCGTGCTCCCCGTACGCTGCTGCACACGCCGTTGTATCTAAAATTAGCCCAGAATCATTTTTTTTCATGGGCCATATACAACACAGAGCACGCATACGTGGGGGCCCCTCCATCTCGGGGGCCCGGGGCGGCCGCCCCCTGCCCCCCCTCAGGGCCGGGCCTGGGAAGGGGGCGACGGCGTTCAGCAGCTGTGGAGGTCCCCGGCTCCACCTGAAGGCTCCAAGCGAACGGGCGGACGACGGCGGCTCTCCTGGACATCACGAGCGGTCGGAGCGGTGCCAGTGGCCGCGGTGGCGACGGAGGACGGTGTCGATTCCGCTCGGCCTCGACGGATCTGGGGAGGAGGAGGAGCGGAGTGAGCGAGGGAGAATCTGGCAGGGAGAGGGAGAGGCGGAGTCGGCCTTATCCCCTTGCTGCGCTGGCGAGGCGCGGGAGGGTGAGCTGGTCCGGCAGCGACGCGCAGGCGCGCGCCCAAGGGGAGGCCAGGGGCTCTCCGACCCCTCTTTCGTCTTGCAGCATTAGAAGAGTCCATTAGAGGACCACTGAAGATTCTGAAGATACTCTCCGGTGTTTTTCCCGAGACCCTTGTGCCCTTCGCCGTTGCAATTCCCCACCACCGATAAATCCCCATGAATAGCTAAATACACTTGCCGTCCTTACCTTCATTTCCAATTGCTATTGTAATTACAAGATACCCTGAAATACTTTGCGATATTCCAAGAATCTATTGTGTATGCTGCTTTGCAGCTCCTTTTCCGCATGAATACTTGTACGGGTAATTCCTCACACCTAATTGGGATTCGTTCATCCCGAATTGTTCATGTGTTTCACAAAAGCCTTTGAAATACTATTCAATCTTTTGAAAATCCGCAACAACATATTGCCTTTGAAATCTTGCTCGCTTGCATTATGATTAATTCCATAAGTCTAGTAATCTTGTTGGCACCCTTTGTCACTATCATTTTGAGTTCGTTGATTCAATATGTTGAGGATGCTAGCAATCCTCAGTCGAATCCTAGAATTCATCCTTCCGGCTCAGACGTCGTTTTAAACACGAGTTGGTTCTCGACCAGTCGAATTGCCACCGTTGTACCTCTAGGTCTATTCAACTTACTCAAATTTGATAAGAGCATATGATTCTGATACACCGATCTTGAAATCATAATTTTGTTGTATCTAAGCATTGAATTATTCAGACGTTTCTATAATCTGATGACTTTGCATTATTTCTTCTTCAGGTTTAACATCGGTACTCACATCGGATTCTTTGTGGTCCGCCAACTCATTGCTAGATTATTATCCGACAGTGTCATTCATCGAAAGAGAGAAGTGAATGAAAGGTTATGCATTGAAGAAGTGGGAGTCGACCTTGAACTTTAAGTTCATGCCCATGGACATGATGTAGATCTTATCATGGAAGCTTCTCTTAAAATTAATTATCCCCTTGGTATAAGTTCATCTTATAACCGGGATTTGGTCTTCTGCTATCGTGGCTCCAGCCATATTGATATTCTTTGATTCCTTTTCTAGGATAAGCTAAAGCACTTGTCTTCTTCTTATCAATACACGTCTCCAGCCTCTATTATGATCTACCTTCGAGTGTTACCCCTGGTATCTTGAGGATATCATGCCACTGCTCTACATCTTATGAACTTTTCATGAATACTACCTTTCCCTGTCATTGTCACTTCATGGGTTCTGGGTTGTTTGTCAATCGAGAACACCGATAAGTGAATCGATCCCGCACTCCAATTCAATAACTCTAAGTAATTTTTGTTGCTTATGAGTTTAATAATCCTTCGAGTCATCTCTAGCCTGGTCAGCTATATCATTATCGTGCTAAATTTTAACTATGCTACCTAGTCCTTCTCGGAACATAATTTTTGACGATGAGCTAAGCTTACGTCGATCTTCCTTGTCATATTGTTTCACCTCGAGCAACAAGCCTGCTTCCGAGTTTGTGTCATATCCATGGTTCCGATAACCTTTCGCTTCAAAATTCCTTTGACTTGGTGTTATCGCCCACATCTTCATAAACCCTCTCAACAAATTGTCGTGATCATCATCAACATTCTGAGCTCGTCCAGGATATCAATCAACTTCATGATGAGAAATACCAGCCTTGACCCTTGATGATTGGTATTATCATCGACCACATTCTTGCCTTTCCCCCAACACAAACTTGTTCATATAATTTTGGAAATACATCCTTTTTGACATGTCGATGGATTGCAGCTGAACCCATCGACTACATCCTCATCTTCCCTTGTTGAAATTGTATGACTTATTTTATAAGTTCTTCCGATGGATCCTTTGTGTATCCAAAGACTGACCTTTACCTGATGACCATGTCAATACTAGCCTGAAACATGACCGTGGTTCTCTGAACATCATTAAGAACATTGGAGGCGCAATGCTAAAGGTTTCATGATCACTTATCCAAACATTGTTGTATGGGGTAACGGCATGAATTTTCTTTCCCCTTACCTAAATGGTAATCTACTTACTATCTTGTCTTGGATATCATCCTCTGCTTGTTCTTGGAAAAGATATACTCTTGATACTCGGGTTTAAACACATTTTTCCTTTCTATTGGTCTGATTAATATACTAATCATATTTCCTTTCCATTCTTTTGTTTAAACTTTCTTGTGATCTATATAAATATGAGTTGTAATATTTCCCTTCTTATATAAACACCTCGGTGTGCAACTCTGTCAGTAAGACCCTGGTAGTATTGATGATGACATTCCGGTAACCACCAATGGACGAGAGCTTTGCCTATAGGTCCGCCTCGTTTCTACGAGCAGGAAAATGGTTCTCTTCGTCCCTCGCCCTTGGTACCAACATTGATGCCAACATAACTGACAGACTATCCTCTGACCTGCCTTGCTATCCTGACCGTGCAAGATGTCAGTGCCCTTACTACTTTTAACCCACATAATGGGCCCATAACCCACAGTTCCACATGATCGAAACCTGACTCTCTATACATCCCTGTTTCCAAAGATTATTCCTCACGCTTGGTTTCGTATGCAATTCACGACCCACATTCCGAGGGATCATCAAATTCCGGTATCAGATGCAATACTTATTCCGTTGCTCTGAACCCCTTCGCACTCTATTCAGGGATCGAACGGTTGCTTACCCATTTGAAACTTTCGTACCATCTTATAAGGCTCTTGACGTGTTTCATGTAATCAAATCGAGAGATACTTCTGTCACACTCCCTGAATTTTCCATCAGATAATTAACCCTATAAGGGTCAGTTCTCCCGAAGTTACTCTTTTCTTCCCTACTTAAATCTTGGGACAAGATTTCTTGTAGTGGAGGAGATTTTTAACATCCCCGGCATCACCCTACAGTGATCTCCTCTTAATCATGACAAGTCATCATCATTGCAATGCTTGATCACAGTGGTGAAACATCTTATTTCAAAATCCTTATCTGAATTCAAATTCAAATGCAAGTGGAATTTGAAGTTGCTCAAATATTGCTGCAAAAATGTTCTTCATTTGTCAAAAATTCCATAACAAATGATTGTTAAGGAAAACAACATCACCATATACTACAAAATGGTCCTAAGCATTTTAAACAGTGCCAAAATAGCACTAATTATGCCATTTCCATTATTGAAAATCCCAAATGGAATCAAAACTTGTCCAAACTTTTTATGGCAGAGCACATTATTCCCTAGTAATTGTTTTGGCCACACACACAATTTTGCTAAGTCATTTGGTGGCTAGTTTAATTGCAAAAGCCTATTGCTAAAAGAAAAACAAAAAAAAGGGAAAGAAAGATGGGTGGGAGAGCCCCTAGCCTCCCCTTGGGCCTCGGCCATCCCAGCAGGCCGGCCCACCTACCTCACCCCTGTCGTGTTCCACCCCCCTGTTCAATCGACCGAGGGCGCGCGCCCGCGTGTTGCCGCCAGACTAGCTCGCCATCCCGCGCCTCGCCAGCGTAACGAGGGGATAAGACCGACGCCGCGACCCTAGATATTTCCCCCTTGCTCGCTCCGCTCCTCCTCCTCCCCAGATCCATCGAGGCCGAGCGGAATTGCCGCCGTCCTCCGTCGCCACCGCGACCACCGGCGCCGCTTCGACCGCTCGTGATGTCCAGGAGAGTCACCGCTGTCCGCCCCTTCGCCTGGAGCCTTCAAGTGGAGCCGGGGGCCTCCACATCTGCTGAACGCCGTCGCCCCCTTCCATCTCGGCTGCGACGCGCGTCGGCGACCTCGAGCTCCTCTGCTGCTCCTAATCTTTCGTTGGGCCACCGTGTGCCTCCCTGGTGAGCTCCACTCCTCCCCCCTCTCTCCCATCGCCGGTTCGTCTCCTAGAGTGTCGATCCCCTCGTGCCCAAGCTCACTTCCGCTGAGCTCGTCGCCGGCCAAGTTTCAGTGACCAAACGCCCGCGCGCACTTGTCCATCGTGCTCGCCGCGCGCGTAGATGCCGTAGGTGCCCAACTCCGCTTGTTTTGCTCGTCGCTGCGCCATTTGCGAGTACGGCATGCTTCGGGTCTCCGCCATTCACATCGCCGACGACGACTCTGACCTCCTGAGTTCGTGCGACCACCCGCGTTGGATGCGGCGTTGTCCGCTCGTTCGAACGCAAGCGACCACGCACGAAATGATGCCCCGTACGCGATTTCCGATCTCCTCCAGCGAGAGCGCCGCCGCGGGAGGCTCGCCGAAGCAACTCCGACGGCTCCGTTGAGCTGGCGCCGCGTGGGGTCCACCCCAGGTCGCTGCCCATGGGTCCCCGGGCCCCAGGTGACCATGTTGACCGTGCTCAACTGTGCTGACTGGGCACACAGTGCCACTGACATGTGGGGCCCCCACGATTAATTAGGCTAATTTCAAATTAACTTTAAATGGTTATTGAGTATAGCCACTAACAAGTGGGTCCCATTAGATAATCAGGTTAGTTTAACTTAATTAACCACTGTTAATTAGATCAGTCACTGACCAGTGGGGCCCACTATTCAGGTTTGACCTTGTCAGCCGTTCTGTTGACTGATGAGGTGATCGTTGCGTCATTCTGACGTCACTGCTACTGTTTTGGATAATGTTGATTTAGATAAATAAAGTAAATTCCATAAAATGAATAAAACTTTGATAAATCGTAGAAAATAAACCGTAGCTCAGATCGAAAAACTTTATACATGAAAGTTGCTCAAAACGACGAGATGAATCTGATCGTGTCATCTATTTCTATGTCGGAACCCTCTACGGAGGTGAACCCATAACTTTTAGCCCATTTCCGGTAGATGAATAGTGCATACACACCGGTTATTAAATCCAACTTTAGTCCTAAGATAACTAAATGACTTAGACATATCTTTAGGTGACCCTACACTGCACGTTAGCATAGCATACTGCTACCTCTTGAGCATTGCGTTGGTTTTCCCTTGAAGAGGAAAGGGTGATGCAGCAAACTAGCATAAGTATTTCCCTCAGTTTTTGAGAACAAAGGTATCAATCCAGTAGGAGGCTTCACGCAAGTCCCTCGTACCTACACAAACAAAACAAGAACCTCGCAGCCAACGCGATAAAGGGGTTGTCAATCCCTTCACAGTCACTTGCAAAAGTGACATCTGATAGAGACACTAGTAGAAAAAGGGTCAAATGTGAAGCACATTAGTGCCGGTTTGTAAAAAAACCGGCACTAATGTGATCAATAGTGTCGGTTCGTGGCTGCAATCAATAGTACCGGTTCGTGTTGAGCCTTTAGTACCGGTTCGTGCCACGAACCGGTACTAAAGGGGTAGTGGCAGGCTGGCGTCAGGCCGGGTCCACACGAGCACCTTTAGTACCGGTTTGTGTTACCAACCGGTACTAAAGGTCTAACCTATAGTACCGGTTCGTGGCCGGGGACGAGCCTTTACTACCGGTTCGTGCCACGAACCGGTACTAAAGGGGCCAATTTTCAAACTCTACCCCCCCTCGTGTATCGCCATTTCAGTTTTGAAAAAATCAAAAGAAAATGATAAAAACTTCAAAAAATAAAATCCTTCGAGAGGTAGTTATATTACTATATCTACTAGTGTAGGAAAATTTGAAAACTTAAATTTGGACATGTTTTGCAAAAAGTGTAGGGAAAATGTAAAACGGCTATAACTTTTGCATACGATGTCGGAAAAAAACGTATAATATATCAAAAAATTCAGCACGAAAATTCGCATCCGATGGAGATAGCCTACGACCTGTTTGCAATTTTTTAGAATCCTCAAATTCGAAAAGGAAAAAAAGATATGGTCAAATTTCAGTTTTTTTTAAAATGTGGTTAAATTTGGTCAAACTACTTATTCAAGAAGTATTAATGTTACTACATAATTATTCAAGAATATTAGTGTTACTAAATAATTATTTCAATTTTTTGAATTTTGGTCAAACTATGGTCAAACTATGGTCAAACTATGGTCAAACTTATTCAAGAAATATTAGCGTTACTAAATAATTACTGTTTTTTTAGAATAATAGTTTCAAACTCAAATGGTGAAATGTGTGACTTCATGCTCAAGCTAAACTCCCGAGGGTTAATAGGATTGACATCTTACTATTGTCAGGAAAACAACAAGTGCAGACTCAGAAACAAAGGAGAATAGAACCCGAAAGTCAAGCGTGCTCGGGCTGGAGTAGTGAGAGGGATGGGTGACCGGTCGGGAAGTTAGATGATTTGGAATGAGTGATCCACACTTGAGCAGTTAAGAGAGGTGATTAGAGACTAAATCATCAAATAATTCAGAAAAATTAAAAATTGAAAAAAAATCAAATTCTTTTTCCAAAATTTTCAAAAAAAAATTTCAAAAAAAACCTTTAGTACCGGTTGGTAACACCAACCGGTACTAAAGGTCCCCCATACTAGGGCGCGAGCTCACGCCACGTGGTGGCACTTTAGCGTCGGTTCGTGCCGAACCGGTACTAAAGGGGGGGGCCTTTAGTGCCGGTTCCATAACCGGCACTAAAGGCCATTACAAACCGGTTTTAAACCTCCGTTTTCTACTAGTGAGATAATAAGATAAGATAAGTATTTTTGGTATTTTATGATATAGATTGGAAAGTAAAGATTGCAAAATAAAGTAGATTGGAAACTTATATGATAGAAAATAAACCCGAGGGCCATAGGTTTCACTAGTGGCTTCTCTCAAGATAGTATAAGTATTACGGTGGATGAACAAATTACTGTCGAGCAATTGATAGAAAAGTCTATAGTTATGAGAATATCTTGGCATGATCATGTATCACTACTGGAATCTGGCACTTTGCCATCTGCCATGGCAGATGGCAAAGGCATGGTCGGCGGATGGCAAAGGCTTTGCCATCTGCCAGCAGATGGCAAACAGTTCGTCTGAAACCCTGCCGGTAAAGGCTTCTTTGCCATCTGCTGGCTGATGGCAAAGAGCCTGTGGCTTTGCCACCTGCTGGCAGATGGCAAAACCTCTTAACGGGGTTAGCCCCGTTAGAAGGCTAACGGCATACTTTGCCGTCTGCCAGCAGATGGCAAAGGCTGCATGCTTTGCCGTCTGCCAGCAGATGGCAAAGCTCTTTGCCATCTGTTGGCAGATGGCAAAGGGCCCAAATAGGCCAGCCCAAATTGGCCTCTTTGCCATCTGTCAGCTGATGGCAAAGTGCATATATTGCCCCATTTAATATATTTTTTCTTATATCAATTCATTTTCACAGAAAATCAAACACAAATATATTTATATGACCAATATAGCATATTCAACACATATTACCAATAGTCATGAACACATATATATCGAACACATATACAACACATGTTACCAATAGTTTACCAATAGTAGCAAGTTTCATCCATACATATACATAGTTTCATCAATATTACACAGTTTCATCATAGGTAGCAAGTTTCACAAAGTCAAAACAAAAACTAAAGACAAGCACTCCATCAACCCAAGCTTCCGTGATCTGAAGCAAATCTACAAAATGGGACATAGAAAGAATTAGAAATATTCCCTTAAAAATAGAAAGAATTAGAAATAGCCCGTCAAAAAGAGTCATGATCACGTACACACATAAGCAGTTGTCCAGACCTCATGCTAAGAAAAAGTAAAAGAGGGCAGGTCGGACACGTACATAAGTCCTGGCCATGTACGCACATCCATGTATATACCAGACGGATACCCCGCGCGTTGCTGTGGGACATGTTGCGTGAGCTTCTAAATATTAAACAGATTGGTTCCAGTAACCATAAGAAAGTTGTTTTTCTTTACTAATGTAACACTGTCTATTTTGGGATGTTCACAACAAATTGGCATTGCAGTTAAGTACACGCACTAAAAAAGACGGGATTTGCAGTATATGTACTTTGAAGATTAGTCATATTGCCATATAGCACTGAAGATGGTTCTCATATACATGAATACTAAAGATGATTTGATAAACATGAGTATTTGTTAGAGGCAGATATTGGAGAGGTGATTTAATTTTGCAAGATGAAGATTGATGCAAGACAGGATTGAAGTTTTCATTAAATAAATAGTGCAAAATTGCATACACGGTTAGAAAATGAAATTAGTTTTCAGCAATGGACCAGCTCTTTAATATTGCTTAAAAAATATTATTGCTGGCAGGTGCACAAACGGAAACAAATGAAGCTACTAATTCTAGCGTGCGAGTTTGGAATAAAATAAATACAACTATTAGATAACCAAATTCCCTTGATCTCATTAGTGACCACAGATGGTATTTTTAGACTACCGCTAAAATAGTTCACAAAATGAGCGATAACAACCCAGAGTCTTTCCTTTATGATGAATCAGATTTTTAATCAAATCAACACCTTAGGAAAGATAAATAAAAATAAATATAACTCCTATTAGATAACCAAATTCTACTTATCCCATTAGTGATAACAAATGATATTTTTATACTACTCCTAAAAATAGTTCACAAGTATGAGCGACAACAACTTGTAGAGATTTATTTGTTTCTTTCCTTTATGATTTTTCAGACAAAAAAATAAATCTAATCAACACCTTAGGAAAGATAGATAAGAAATTTCCAAGGATACCAGCAAAATGCATAGCTATGTTCATACCTTGCTGTATGAAAGCAAGCAATTATGCTAGTTGATATATTGATCTCCACTTTGGCCGAATGCTTGAGAAAGTTGAAAGTGTACAATTTGACTGAGATGCAGAGAGACGACTACTACTAAGATTGGAGGCAACAGAACTAACAATACCTGTTGGTGGTGGCACCAGAAAGATACCGTTGCTTTTCGGTGATATGGAGTGGAAAAACACACGCGTAGATGGCTTTTGACAGAACCTTTGCATGCATGTGCCCGTGGTAAGAAGCAGGTGCAGCAGGAAGTTGTCACTGACGACTTCTACTATTATATCTATAATTCTGTATAAACAACTGGGAGTTGAAAATGAAAGAAAACAAAATGTCAAGGAAATACTGTTAGGCTGTGTATGAACTATCACTGTATGGACCATGGAGTAATTAAGTCTTGCTTCAAGAAAACATAATCAGAATGGACAAAAGAGTAAAACCTTATAGATTCTGTCTTTGTAATATGAGGATGTGCCGTTCCCTGTAGTTTTGTCATACCAAACATTAGCTTGTTGAAAGATGCAACGTGCCAATAAAATTAAAATGAATCACCACCAACAAATTCTTAATTTAAAATTTTGGTAGCGCCTTGTAGCAGCAGCAGCACCGCGTCATTAAGCCAGAGAGACACGTACGGCCCGCACAAATTCATCCAGCCGATCCCACACCTCCAGAGCAGCCGGTCTGTCTTGATGCCTTTTATTCTTGCTTATCTGCACCATAGGTTAATAACACAATTAATAAAGCAGCTGTAAGTGGGAGCAAAATAGAATTTGATTACAATAACCAAGAAAATATATGAAAAATTCCTCCCACTCACAGATATGATTTTGATATTCCACTGTTTGACCACTTTTGCTGAATCGACACTATCATCTTCAAAGCGTACAAAGAACCCAATAACTGAGAGAGAAAAGTTTAAAATGTTAGGCCACAGATGGTATCGACTTGCTGTGCTGAAAAGAGAAACAGAGCAATCTAATGTTCCATGTTGCATTACAAATACCATAAATTTTTGACCAAGTTTAGTGGGAGGCTTTGCTAGGAACAGAGACAAAAGGTGCAGGCAAATGGGTATGATTTGGTTAGTCATAGCAGCAGTGATTTCCTGCTCGACAGCCAATGTCAATGCCAAAAACAAGCATCATTTTAACCCAATCTATCTATCTATCATATACTTAAAACAATAGAAAACTAACGGTTAAGATTCATCTATACAAAGTTAAGATATTGAACGGTTGAGATTAGTGCACTTGGTCATGGCATGTCATCTGTACTAGTCTACTGGGTCATGGGATGCAATTGGGGGTGAGAAATCTAAACACAAAATTCGGATCTGCCTCTACTGGGTCATGGAACATCAATTTGCAGATAATCAAACTAACAAAAATGAAAAAAAGACGGGGAGTTGAGGATGTTGCCACCTGCAGTGGAAGGATCCAAATGCCTTTTGCAGTTCGCCACCGTGGTGGTCAAGCTCGACCTGCGGCTGCGGCGTCACCTGGCGAACAACGACGAGAATGGACTCCCTGCAGCCTTGCAGCAAAAACATGATGCGGAGGACCGCCACGCCCGTCATCGAGTAGTGAGCCTCCACAATCTTGA
>NC_041393.1:87008465-87104694 GCF_002162155.2 Triticum dicoccoides | reverse complement strand
AGGACGCCCAGCCGCATCGGAGGTGATAGTCGCACCGAGCGACTAGAGCAGCCACATCGGTGGCCATGGACGGCGGCTAGGTGCGCGCAGACGGAGGCGGCCTCGACGTCCGCGCTCGCCGCGGCGGCGCGGGCAAGCAGGCGGCGCTCGCTCTCCGCCCACGTCGCCCCGTTGAGTCGGTCGGCGCGGACCCGGAGCGCGCCAAACTCGATGATGGCCGCCGGGTTGAGCAGTCGATGTGCGCGCAGACGGAGGCGGCCTCGACGGCCACTGCGGCCACTCGCCCCGCTTGAGCCGGTCGGCGGGGACCCGGAGTGCGCCGTCCTAGAGCTTCGCATCGACGAGCACCGCGGCGCTCGTCCTCCTCCTCACTCTTGAGCTGAGTAAAACAAGTGGTGTGGCTGTGGGAGTGGATAAGGAAAGAGAGTGGATAAGGAGAGAGACGTGCGGTGGGAGGAAGAAACGTTCGGGCTGAGCAAAAGAATCCCCGAACGACTTTGGTTGCTGACCTGTCAAGCTCCAGAGCTTCAAAATTCGTGCACCACGATGGACGGCGATGAGTGCGTTCGGAGTGAATTGCTAAAACCTGGCACGTTCGGGACTTATTGATTCCGTTTTTTTTGACAAGTGATGGGTGGGTGAGTTGGGGAGAGAGAGAGGGGTGGGGCCGGGCTGGGAGAGAGAGAGAGAGGGGAGGGGCCAGGCTGGGAGAGAGGGGAGGACAATTTTTTTAGAAGAGACCTCTTTGCCATCAGCCAGCGGATGGCAAAGGTCCATATCTTTGCCATCAGCCAGCGGCTGGCAGATGGCAAAGAGGTGGGGCTACTGGGCCGTTGCAACGCCGTCATCCATTGGGCCCCACCCACTTCTTTGCCATCTGCCAACAGATGGAAAAGATTTTTTGCCATCTGCTGGCAGATGGCAAAGAGGTGGGTTGACAGACCATTACAGCACTGGACCCCTACCCACCTCTTTGCCATCTGCTGGCAGATGGCAAAGATTATTTGCCATCCACTAGCAGATGGCAAAGAAATGGCTGATGGCAACCATGTTCTTTACCGTCTGTCAGTTCTTTGCCATCTGTTTTTTATAAGCAGATGGCAAAGACGTTCTTTGCCATCAGCTGGCAGATGGAAAAGAGCTGGCTGATGGCAAATTCCCAGTTTCTAGTAGTGTATATAGGCATCACGTCCGCGACAAGTAGACCGAAACAATTCTGCATCTACTACTATTACTCCATACATCGACCGCTATCCAGCATGCATCTAGAGTATTAAGTTCATAAGAAAAGAGTAACTCTTTAGGCAAGATGACATGATGTAGATGGATAAACTCAAGCAATATGATATAAACCCCATCTTTTTATTCTCGATGGCAACAATACAATACGTTCCTTGCTGCACCTGCTGTCACTGGGAAAGGACACCGCAAGATTGAACCCAAAGCTAAGCACTTCTCCTATTGCAAGAAAGATCAATCTTGTAGGCCAAACCAAACTGATAATTCGAAGAGACTTGCAAAGATAACCAATCATACATAAAAGAATTCGGAGGAGATTCAAATATTTCTCATAGATAAACTTGATCATAAACCCACAATTCATCGGATCTCGACAAACACACCGCAAAAAGAGTAACATCGAATAGATCTCCAAGAAGATCAAGGAGAACATTGTATTGAGATTCAAAGAGAGAGAAGAAGCCATCTAGCTAATAACTATGGACCCGAAGGTCTATAGTAAACTACTCACAACTCATCGGAGAGGCCTTGGCGATGATGTAGAAGCCCTCCATGATCGATTCCCCCTCCGACAGAACACCGAAAAAGGCTCCAAGATGGAATCTCACTGGTACAAAAGGTTGCGGCGGTGGAAATAGGGTTCGTGGTGCTCCTGGATGTTTTCGGGGTACGTAGATATATATAGGCGAAGGAAGTCGGTCAGGGGAGCCATGAGGGGCCCACGAGGGTGGGGGGCGCGCCCACCCCCCTAGGGCGTGCCCTAGACCCTCATGGTCGCCTCGTTTACTTCTTGACGTCCACTCCAAGTCTCCTGGATTGCATTTGTTCCAAAAAGATCTCTCCTGAAGGTTTCATTCTGTTTGGACTCCGTTTGATATTCTTTTTTTGCGAAACACTGAAATAGGCAAAAAAACATCAATTTGGGCTGGGCCTCCGGTTAATAGGTTAGTCCCAAAAATAATATAAAAGTGTATAGTAAAGCCCATAAACATCCAAAACAAGTAATATAATAGCATGGAACAATCAAAAATTATAGATACGTTGGAGACGTACCAAGCATCCCAAGCTTAATTCCTGCTCGTCCTCGAGTAGGTAAATGATAAAAATAGAATTTTTGATGTGGAATGCTACCTATCATATTTCTCAATGTAATTCTCTTTATTGTGGCATGAATGTTCAGATCCAAATGATTCATGATAAAAGTTCATATTAACATAAGAGTAATAATACTTCAAGCATACTAACAAAGTAATCATGTCTTCTCAAAATAACATGGCGAAAGAAAGTTATCCCTACAAAATCATGTAGTTAGGCTATGTTTCATTTTCGTCACACAAAATACTCCCATCATGCACAACCTCGGTTTCAGCCAAGCAATTGGTTCATACTTTTTAACGCGCTTCAGCTTTTTTCAACTCTCATGCAATACATGAGCGTAAGCCATGGATATAGCACTATGGGTGGAGTAGAATATGATGATGGAGGTTGTGTGGAGAAGACAAAAAAAGGAGAAAGTATCACATTGACAAGGCTAATCAACGGGCTATGGAGATGCCCATCAATTGATGTCAACATGAGGGGTAGGGATTGCCATGCAACGGATGCACTAGAGCTATAAATGTATGAAAGCTCAACAAAAGAAACTAAGTGGGTGTGCATCCAACTTTCTTTCTCATGAAGACCTAGGGCATTTTGAGGAAGCCCATCGTTGGAATATACAAGCCAAGTTCTATAATGAAAAATTCCCACTAGTATATGAAAGTGACAAAATAAGAGACTCTCTATCATAAAGATCATGGTGCTACTTCGAAGCACAAGTGTGGAAAAGGATAGTAGCATTGTCCCCCCATTTTTGGAAACCTTTCCTTTTTTTGGCCTTTCTCTTTTTTTATTTGGCCTTTATTTTCAAGGGACAATGCTCTAACAATGATGATCATCACACTTCTATTTACTTACAACTCATGGATAACAACTCGATACTAGAACAAAATATGACTCTATATGAGTGCCTCCGGTGGTGTACCGGGATGGGCAATGAATCAAGAGTGACATGTATGAAAAATTATGCATGGTGGCTTTGCCACAAATACGATGTAAACTACATGATCATGCAAGGCAATATGGCAATGATGAAATGTGTCATAATAAATGAAACGGTGGAAAGTTGCATGGCAATATATCTCAGAATGGCTATGGAAATGCCATAATAGGTAGGTATGGTGGCTGTTTTGAGGAAGATATAAGGAGGTTTATGTGTGATAGAGCGTATTGTATCACAGAGTTTGGACGCACCGGCGAAGTTTGCACCAACTCTCAAGGTGAGAAAGGGCAATGCACGGTACCGCAGAGGCTAGCAATGATGGAAGGGTAAGAGTGCGTATAATCCATGGACTCACATTAGTCAAAAAGAACTCATATACTTATTACAAAAGTTTATTAGCCCTCGGAGAAAAGTACTACTACGCATGCTCCTAGGGGAAGGGTTGGTAGGAGTTAACCATCGCACGATCCCGACCTCCACTCATAAGGGAGGCAATCAAAAGAGCACCCCATGCTACAAATTTGTTACACAACTTTTACCATACATGCATGCTACGGGAATCACAAACTTTTAACACAAGTATTCCTCAAATTCACAACTACCCAACTAGCATGACTCTAATATTACCATCCTCATATCTCAAAACAATCATCAAGCATCAAATTGATCATAGCATTCAATGCACTCTATATGATAGTTTTTATTATACCCAACTTGGATGCCCATCATATTAGCACAAATTTTATAACCAAAGCAAATACCATGCTGTTCTAAAAGACTCTCAAAATAATATAAGTGAAGCATGAGCGATCAATAATTTCTACAAAATAAAACCACCGCCGTGCTCTAAAAAGATATAAGTGAAGCACTAGAGCAAAATTGCCTAGCTCAAAAGATATAAGTGAAGCACATAGAGTATTCTAATAAATTCCAAATCATGTGTGTCTCTCCCAAAAGGTGTGTACAGCAAGGATGATTGTGGTAAACTAAAAAGCAAAGAATCATATCATACAATACGCTCCAAGCAAAACACATATCATGTGGTGAATAAAAATATAGCTCCAAGTAGAGTTACCGATAGACGAAGACGAAAGAGGGGATGCCTTCCGGGGCATCCCCAAGCTTAGGATTTTGGTGTCCTTGAATTTACCTTGGGGTGCCATGGGAATCCCCAAGCTTAGGCTCTTGCCACTTCTTATTCCATAGTCTATCAAATCTTTACCCAAAACTTGAAAACATCACAACACAAAACTCAACAGAAAATCTCATAAGCTCCGTTAGTGCAAGAAAGAAAAACCACCACTTAAGGTACTGTAATGAACTCATTATTTATTTATATTAGTGTTAAACCTACTGTATTCCAACTTCTCTATGGTTCATACCCCCCGATACTAGCCATAGATTCATCAAAATAAGCAAACAACACACGAAAAACAGAATCTGTCAAAAACAGAACAGTCTGTAGCAATCTGTAACTTTTGAATACTTCTGGAACTCTAAAAATCCTACCAAAATAGGAAGTCCTAGGAAATTTGTCTATTTCTGTACTGCAAAAATAATCTACTAAAAACACGTTTCTGTGATTTATTAAAATTATTCTCGTGCGTGCAAAAGTTTCTGTTTTTCAGCAAGATCAAATTAACTATCACCCAAGATGATCCTATAGGTTCTACTTGGCACAAACACTAATTAAAACATAAAACCACATCTAAACAGAGGCTAGATGAATTATTTATTACTAATCAGGAACAAAAACCAAGGAACAAAAAAAAATTGGGTTGCCTTCCAACAAGCGCTATCGTTTAACGCCCCTAGCTAGGCATAAAAGCGATAATAGATCTAAGTATTGCCATCTTTGGTATTCAAATCATAAGTGGCTCTCATAATAGATTCATAAGGTAATCTGATTTTCTTTCTAGGAAAGTGTTCCATGCCTTTCCTTAATGGAAATTGGAATCTAATATTTCCTTCCTTCATATCAATAATTGCACCAATCGTTCTACCAATAATAATAGGACATGAAAGATTGAAATCTATATCAAGAACAATAAAATCTACGGGCACATAATTCCTATTTACAACAATAAGAACATCATTAATCCTTCCCGTAGGTTTCTTAATGGTGGAATCCGCAAGGTGCAAGTTTAAAGAGCAATCATCAAATTCACGGAAACCTAGCACATCACATAAAGTTTTCGGAATCGTGGAAACACTAGCACCCAAATCACAAAACATAGCATTCATGATCTTCAATTCTAATTTTAATAGTAGGTTCCCACTCATCATAAAGTTTTCTAGGGATAGAAACTTCCAATTCAAGTTTTTCTTCATAAGATTGCATTAAAGCATCAACGATATGTTGGGCAAAAGCTTTATTTTGACTATAAGCATGAGGAGAATTCAACACAGATTGCAACAAGGAAATACAATCTACTAAAGAGCAATTATCATAATTAAATTCCTTGATATCCAAAATAGTGGGTTCATTACTATGTAAAGTTTTGACCTCTCCAATCCCACTTTTACCAAATTTTGCATCAAGATCTAAAAACTCTGAATCATTGGGACGCCTTTTAACTAAAGTTGAATCATCTCCAGTACCATTATTATCAATATTCATATTGCAAAACAAAGATTTAATAGGAGGCACATCAATCACTTTTAGATCTTCATCATTATTATCATGAAAACTAGAGGAACACGTCTTACAAAGCAATCTTTCTTAGCACGCATCCTAGCGGTTCTTTCTTTGCACTCATCAATGGAAATTCTCATGGATTTGAGAGGCTCATTGATATCATGCTTAGGTGGGATAGATCGAAGTTTCAAAGAATCAACATCAAGAGAAATTCTATCCACGTTCCTAGCCAATTCATCAATCTTAGGCAATTTTTCTTCAGGCAAAGCATTGAAATTCTTTTGAGAGATCATAAATTCTTTAACACTAATCTCAAAATCAGAGGGCATATTATTAAAATTTCCAGAAGAGTTGTTGTAGGAATTACCATAATTATTAGAGGAATTACTAGGAAATGGCCTAGGATTAAAGTTTCCTCTATACGCGTTGTTACCAAAATTATTTCTACCAACAAAATTCACATCCATAGATTCATTATTATTCTCAATCAAAGTAGACAAATGCATATCATTAGGATCAATAGGAGCACTCTTATTAGCAAACAATTTCTTAAGTTCATCCATCTTTCCACTCAAAACATTAATCTCTTCTATCGCATGAACTTTTTTACTGGTAGATTTTTCGGTGTGCCATTGAGAATAATTAACCATAATATTATCTAGGAGTTTAGTAGCTTCTCCTAAAGTGATTTCCATAAAAGTGCCTCGCGCGGCCGAGTCTAAAAGATTTCTAGAAGCAAAATTCAATCCGGCATAAAAGATTTGTATGATCATCCATAAATTTAAACCATGTGTAGGGCAATTGCAAATCATTAATTTCATCCTCTCCCAAGATTGTGCAACATGTTCATGATCAATTTGCTTAAAATTCATAATATCGTTTCTAAGAGATATGATCTTAGCGTGGGGGGGGGGGATACTTAGAGATAAAAGCATCTTTACACTTATTCCATGAATCAATACTATTCTTAGGCAAAGACAAAAACCAAGTTTTAGCACGATCTCTAAGTGAAAAAGGAAATAACTTCAATTTAACAATATCATTATCCATATCTTTCTTCTTTTGCATATCACACAAATCAACAAAGTTGTTTAGATGAGTAGCGGCATCTTCACTAGGAAGACCAAAGAATTGATCTTTCATAACAAGATTCAACAAGGCATCATTGATTTCACAAGATTCATCATCGTTAAGAGGAGCAATTGGAGTGCTAAGGAAATCATTATTGTTGGTATTGGAAAAGTCACACAATTTAGTATTATCTTGAGCCATCATGACAAGCAATCCAACACACAAAGCACACAAGAGGCAAGCGAAAAAGTGGCGAACAGAAAAGAGAGGGCGAATAAAACGGCAAGGGTGAAGTGGGGGAGAGGAAAAAGAGAGGCAAATGGCAAATAATGTAATGCGAGGGAGAAGAGTTTGTGATGGGTACTTGGTATGTCTTGACTTGAGCGAAGACCTCCACGGCAACGGCGCCAGAAATCCTTCTTGCTACCTCCTCAACACTGCATTGGTTTTCCCTTGAAGAGGAAAGGGTGATGCAGCAAACTAGCGTAAGTATTTCCCTCAGTTTTTGAGAACCAAGGTATCAATCCAGTAGGAGGCTTCAATCCCTCGTACCTACACAAACAAAACAAGAACCTCGCAACCAACGCGATAAAGGGGTTGTCAATCCCTTCACGGTCACTTGCAAAAGTGACATCTAGTAGAGATAATAAGATAAGATAAATATTTTTGGTATTTTATGATATAGATTGGAAAGTAAAGATTGCAAAATAAAGTAGATTGGAAACCTATATGATAGAAAATAGACCCGGGGGCCATAGGTTTCACTAGTGGCTTCTCTCAAGATAGCATAAGTATTACGACGGGTGAACAAATTACTGTCGAGCAATTGATAAAAAAGTGCATAGTTATGAGAATATCTAGGCATGATCATGTATATAGGTATCACGTCCATGACAAGTAGACCAAAACGATTATGCATCTACTACTATTACTCCACACATCGATCGCTATCCAGCATGCATCTAGAGTATTAAGTTCATAAGAATATAGTAACGCATTAGGCAAGATGACATGATGTAGAGGGATAAACTCAAGCAATATGATATAAAGCCCATCTTTTTAACCTCGATGGAAACAATACAATACGTGCCTTGCTGCCCTGCTGTCACTGGGAAAGGACACCGCAAGATTGAACCCAAAGCTAAGCACTTCTCCCATTGCAAGAAAGATCAATCTAGTAGGCAAAACCAAACTGATAATTCGAAGAGACTTGCAAAGATAACCAATCATACATAAAAGAATTCAGAGGAGATTCAAATATTTCTCATAGATAAACTTGATTATAAACCCACAATTCATCGGATCTCGACAAACACACCGCAAAAAGAGTTACATCGAATAGATCTCCAATAAGATCGAGGAGAACATTGTATTGAGATTCAAGGAGAGAGAAGAAGCCATCTAGCTAATAACTATGGACCCGAAGGTCTATGGTAAACTACTCACAACTCATCGGAGAGGCCTTGGCGATGATGTAGAAGCCCTCCGTGATCGATTCCCCCTCTGGCAGAACGCCGGAAAAGGCTCCAAGATGGGATCTCACGGGTACAAAAGGTTGCAGCGGTGGAAATAGGGTTTCGTGGTGCTCCTAGATGTTTTCAGGGTACATAGATATATATATAGGCGAAGGAAGTCGGTCAGGGGAGCCATGAGGGGAGCCACGAGGGGCCCACGAGGGGGGGGGGGGGCGCCCACCCCCTAGGGCGCGCCCTGGACCCTTGTGGACACCTCGTTTACTTCTTGACGTCCACTCCAAGTCTCCTGGATTGCATTTGTTCCAAAAAGATCTCCCCCGAAGGTTTCATTCCGTTTGGACTCCATTTGATATTCCTTTTCTGCGAAACAGTGAAATAGGAAAAAATATAACAATTTGGGCTGGGCCTCCGGCTAATAGATTAGTCCCAAAAATGATATAAAAGTGTATAGTAAAGCCCATAAACATCCAAAACAGGTAATATAATAGCATGGAACAATCAAAAATTATAGATATGTTGGAGACGTATCACATACTCTGTGTTGCATATGATTACTGTGTATTTATCTGTTTCTTCCCCCTCTTCTCTCCGATAGACCCCGAGACCGATGTTGTCCATGTGATCGACTATGTCACCGACGACATCACTGACGACCCTGCCTTTGCCGCTGAGCAACCAGGCAAGAACCCCCCCTTTTGAACATTCTGATATCGCCTATTCTCTTCTCTCTTATGCTTGCATTGGAAATTGCTGCTGCTACTGCTTTACCTATTCTGATGCATAGCCTGATCTTGTACCCTGCTATTGTTACATACATGTTTATCCTAAACTGCTTAGTATAGGCTGGTTAGAGACTCATCAGAGACCCCATGTTGACCCAACTACCCCGCTAGATTATCAGTAGACCCGATCAACGGGATTGAAGACCAGGCCCCGACACCGCACAACACTCCCCTTAGTTGTACGACACCGCAACGTTTCTATCGAGTGCTGAGGGTGATACCTCATCAGCACTTCTGATGTTAGACTTGTAGGTTAGTTCAACGGTTATGGTCATCAAGGGTGATTCCTCCTTCTCCACTCCCGATAACGACACTATCATGCAACTCCACAAGAGTGGACCTTGAGGGTGATTCCTCCTTCTTTCACCTTGATGATAATATCAGGTGGAATTCCATCGAGGGTGATTCCTCAGGGTTCCCCTTGGTGTTAGACACACTGTTACTATGGTTACTATGACTTTACACTGAACCATGTTACTAAAGACGGGTCGGCCCTGAGGGGTACCCGCGCGAGCTTAATTGCGAGTATGTGGTGTCGGGTTGACCTGGAAGGTGCTCGCGAGATAACTACGTGGCGTGGCCGGGCATTCTTAGCCCTTGCCGCAAGTCATTGAGATGGGGCGATGGGGTCACATCGATCGTGAGTCTCTGCTCATTACCGAGCGCTCCTAATCTACTACGATTTGGATATTTGATCCGAGGGGCCTCTGGCTTAATAGCACTAACCATCATGTGGGCATAGTATGGGCATTCTGCGTCATATGCATTAGCCGAAGCTTAATAGACGTCATGCGACTGAGCGGCATGCGCCGGGTTGGACTGCGTAAGCACCTGCCTTTTTAAGGAGGTAGCTAGGTCTGCTCACCGGCCGCCCACGTAGCGTGCAGGAGTTCCCGGGGCGATGGCCCAAGACCCCTGGGGGCATAGGTTTAGTCCGGGGTGCTGACCTCTTTATTAAGCCTAGGTCGGGTTGTGGCATATCGTTTGGCCAAAGCCGGGCATGACCCAGAAAAGTGTGTACGGCCAGAGTTAATTGAGCATGGTGGGTAAGTTGGTGCACCCCTGCAGGGAAGAAAACATCTATCGATAGCCCGTCCTATGATAACGGTCACTCGGAGTTGTATCCCGATCGATACAACTAGAACTGGATACTTGAGATGAGAAATGGATAGCATGGCTCTGGGATTGCTTTCTCACAGGGAGTCGAGGAAGAACCTCTGGGCGAGGTTGATGACACTTCTACTACTTTACTTTATGCTACTCTTATCTCTTCTGTTGCTGCAAGATGCTTGAAGCTACTTGAAGATGCTAGTCTTTGATAGGACTAGGCTCTCCCCTCTATTCTGGCATTTTTGTAGCCCATTCCACATATACAGCCTTCTTTTGATAATGTTGCATATGTAGTGTAGATCCTTGTTTGCTGAGTACTTCAGATGAGTACTCATGTTCGATTTGCTTTCTTTTCCCCCCATATCCGTTTGATGCAACCAGAGGACGGAGCCGCTGACCGCTCCCACCGCCGACGACTACTACTACTACCCCGAGGGTGCCTACTACCACGTGATGGACGCCGACGACCATGAGTAGTTAGGAGGCTCCCAGCAGGAGGCATTGCCTTTTCGATTGTTGTTAATTTTGTGCTAGCATTCTTAAGACATACTTGTTTAACTTATGTCTGTATTCAGATATTGTTGCTTCTGCTGACTCATTTGTATTCAAGCTTATGTATTTGAACCCTCGAGGCCCCTGGCTTGTAATATAAAGCTTGTATTATTTCAATTTGTGTCTAGAGTTGTGTTGTGATATGTTCTCGTGAGTCCCTGATCTTGATCATATACATTTGCGTGTATGATTAGTGTACGATTGAATCGGGGGCGTCACATCATGTCATTATAATATTTGGCCACGATTCGATCATGAAAATATATGCATTGAAAATTAAGATGGCCAACTTTATTGCAAAGCTCACAAGTAATGGGATAAAGAGGACATAATTTTCTAGCATAATTATCTAATACCTTAAGCCAACATTTAGTTTTGTCATGTTTATGCTATTTACAAAATCTATCATCCCTAATTGGCATGTCTTCACAAGGTCTATGCTCTCCGCAAAAGTTAACATGCTTATAAGAAACATTTTTACCATGACTAGTGCAATCGTCATTAACATTATGGATATTCAGAGAACAGATACTAATATCATTGCAATCATAGTTAACATTCATGAAACTCACATTAAACATTTTGTTAAATTCTTCTTCTAACAATTTAGCACAATTTCCAGATTCCATTTTTTCAAGAAAGACGTCATAAAGATGAAGAATTTGTTGCAACTTCACTTCCAGTTTTTGTAGTTTTTATAAGCCAAACTAGTGAAAAACAAGAAACTAAAAGATTAAATTGCAATATCTAATGAAGATACTTTCTGGTACTCACCTCCCCGGCAACAGCGCTAGAAATAGCATGATGTCTACTACATAACTTTATTCTTGTTGACTCTATTGGACCCCCAAGCGCAGAGTTCTGTAGGACAATTGGAAATTTCCCCGAAGTGAATGACCTAAGGTTTATCAATCCGTGGGAGGTGTAGAATGAAGATGGTCCCTCCCAAACAACTCTGCAGTCATACTCATCAAACACAAAGCCTTAAAGCCATATACATGGATCATATAGCACAAATCCATTACAATTCAATAGTTTAAATATACAACAAAGCAAAATAAGTTATAGTTCAACAATGCAGACATGGCAAAATAAAATTCAACTATGAGCGTGGTGGATCAATCGTTGGACGGATCATTCGCCAGACGCCATCCTTGCCACCTCATCTGCCACGACCATCCATCTTTCCTGCTCTGCCTCCATTTGTGTCGCCTACTCTACTGATTCCATAGTTGCTTTCACTGTCTCGTACTCCTTATGTTTGTTGATCTTCCTCATCACCCAGCGAGTCATATCCTTCCTTGCTCATCCAAGAGGTTTGCGTCATCCGGACCTTCTCGATCTCCCATTTGAGACATGCATCTTTCTTCTCCAACTCTATTTGCCAACTTGTTGCTCTCCATTGCCAACTTGTTGTTCACCCTCTCTCGGTCCCAATCCATCCATTCTTTCTGGGCATCCAACATGAACTTGTACTTCTTCTCCTCTTTCTTATCCCCCCTTGTGGAAAAATGCCCGTCTATGTGGTGGAAATTTTTGTCGCCGCTGTGTCACGGGCGTCGCTCCCCTTCTTCCACTTGTTTCCCATCACTTGCCGGTTATTCATTGGCACAGCGGCTTTTCCATTCTTCCCTGCAACTTCTCCCTTTTCTTAATCTAATCCAATTGATTAATGGAAGATTGAGCCATCATTCTTCCTCTTGCCGGCCTTGAGATCTTTCATAAGTTGTGCCCACTTTGGTTTGCCATTCAGTAGCACCCAATAATGACAAAAAACGAATGGCTTCTTCTCTGTTTGTTGGTACATAGTGCCCTCCGCCACTTCTAGCAAACAATAAGTGTAACAATGAGAATGCAACAAAAAAAAGCAATTAAAATAATGACAAAAAAGCAATTTAACTTAATGAGTTGATACTCCCATCCCAGTTTGAGAGCAACCAACCAGTTGTGCATATAGTAGCCGATATACTTATTCACTTCCCCTTGAATGACCCCCATCGATGTTGGAGAGATGCCACATTATGAGTTGTCACGATAGGATGCAGCTCCGCATATTCCTTGTGTTGATGATAGTGCTGTGGACATTCTCCTAACTAGAAGATTCCCCGCACGTTGCTGCCAAACATCATGCATTTCATGAAAAGCTTTTAGAAGCACTTGCCAAGAAAAAAGAGAGGAAAGAAATTAAAGTGACATTGACTGCAAGTAAATTTTGTTACCTCCTTACAAATAATTAATATTCTTATTAGGTTTCTCCTTTGAGAAAAACCAATTAAGGTTTGTAGAAGCATAAAAAATTAGCTGGCCTAAAGTGGCTTTGGAAATGAAGAACACCTTTAGCTTCATCCCAGTTTCTCTCCAAGCATATTTTAATATTTTACCAAGAAATGTATTGTATAAGAAATAATCTTTTTGGAACTACCCACCAATGTAAGAGAAATGGTAATAGCGGAGATAAAATTGTACCTGCATAGATGAAACATACACGTGAAATCAATCCTCAAATGGACTTGTATGGACTATCAAAAATATAACTATGCTTACAAAAAATGAGATAAAAATGAAGTAGATTGAACGTACTTGTGAAACTTCTTCCTTTCCAACATTCAGAAGTCTTATAGCACTAAAATAATGTATATTTGTTTCACCAAGTGGACCAAACAACAAGGTAATTGACTACCTACACAAAGAACATGTAAACCAGTGTTGGAAGTAGAGCAAAACTTCGAACAACAACATCCGCTGCACATATCAGAGTGATTTGCAAAAGCATAGCTCATTTCTTTGGTGAAATCGGCCATTGGATCGACCTCGGTCGTGGGTGTCCAGACGGCGCCTTCCTTGTCGGCGGCTAGATGGACTGGGTTGGGGAGGGGGGGGGGGGTTGGGTGTGTTCGGGAACGTAGCATGCAATTTCAAAAAAATTCCTACGCTCAAGAAAGATCTATCTAGGAGATGCATAGCAATGAGAGGGGGAGAGTGTGTATACATACCCTCGTAGACCGAAAGTGGAAGCATTTCACAATGCGGTTAGTGTAGTCGAACTTTTTTTGCGATTCGATCACGATCCAACCGATCTAGTGCCGAACGGAAAGCACATCCGAGTTTAGCACACATGCGGCTCGATGACGTCTCCTCCTTCTTGATCCAGCAAGCAGGAGAGGAGAAGTAGATGAGATCACAACCAACACGATGGCATTGTGGTGATGGTGGTGGTGGAGCACCAACAGTGCTTCTCTAAGCGTCGCCAGGACGAGGCGGTGGAACTACGGAGTAACGGGAGAGAGGGGCGCCAAGGGCTTGGTGTGTCCTCTTTGGGGGCCCCTCCCCTCTATATATAGGTGGAGGGGTGTGGCAAACAGCCCCTCCAAGCCCTAGGGCGCAGCTAAGGGGGAGAGGACTTGGACTCCAAGTCCAATCCTATTCCTACTAGGACTCCGTCCATTTTTTGCCTTCCCTAGCCACATGGGCTTTTGAGGACTTGGTGCGCCTAGCCCAATAAGGACAGGGCACCTCCCCGCAGCCCAGCTAGCCCTTGGGTCGTGGTGAACCCACTTGTGGACTTCCGGACCCCTCCGGAACTTTCTGGAAGCTTCCTGGTACAATACCAAAAAAACTGCATCTTTTTCCGGAACCCAAAATATGACTTCCTATATATAAAAATATTTACGTCTCAACCATTCCAAGACTCGTCGTGACGTCCGGGATCTCATCCGGGACTCTGAACAACATTTGGTTACCACTCATCAAATATCCTAATAGTACTCTAGCGTCAACGAACGTTAAGCGTGCGACCCTGCGGGTTCGAGAACTATGTAGACATGACCGAGACACTTCTCCGATAAATAACCAATAGCGGAACCTGGATGCCCATATTTGTTCATACATATTCTACGAAGATCTTTATCGGTCGAACCGTTATGACAACATACGTTATTCCCTTTGTCATCGGTATGTTACTTGGCCGAGATTCAATCGTCGGTATCTTCATACCTAGTTCAATATCGTTACTGGCAAGTCTCTTTACTCGTTTTGTAATGCATCATCCTACAACTAACTCATTAGTCACTTTGCTTGCAAGGCTTCTTATGATGTGCATTACCGAGAGGGCCCGGAGATACCTCTTCGATACTCGGAGTGACAAATCCTAATCTCGATCTATGCCAACCCAACAAACACCTTCGGAGATACCTGTAGAGAATCTTTATAATCACCCAGTTACATTGTGACGTTTGATAGCACACAAGGGATTCTTATGGTATCCAGGAGTTTCATAGTCTCATAGTCGGAGGAATATGTATTTGACATGAAGAAAGCAATAGGAATAAAAATGAACGATCATAATGCTAAGCTAACGAATGGGTCTTGTCCATCACATCATTCTACTAATGATGTGGTCCCGTTCATCAAATGACAACACATGTCTATGGTTAGAAAACTTAACCATCTTTGATTAACGAGCTAGTCTAGTAGAGGCTTACTAGGGACACGGTATTTTGTCTATGTATTCACACATGTATCAAGTTTTCGGTTAATACAATTCTAACATGAATAATAAACATGTAGGGAAATTTTACGGTCCATCATAATACACCAAATCACATGTATTATATGGGTGATCTAACGGATGAGAATAATTGGGCCTTTTTGAGCCCAAGGGTATTTTTGACCTAAAAGTTTTTGTACCTTTAATCGGCCCAATTAAGTCCAGGGGTATTCTCATCTGAAATTTTTCAATTAAATTAATTGCATTAATAAAACAATTCATTATAGAGGTCCAATCATCATGCGAACTCTTTTGAAATTTGGTTTGAGCGGTTCGTCCTCTGTCCTCCTCTCGAGCCCTAACCTCGGCACCCTCGATTGCCGCCGATCGCTTCCGACGCCCTCGATCGCTGCCGATCGCCCCGGCTCCCTCGCTCGCTGCCGATCGCACTCGCCGTGTCACTTCTTCCTCCTGCTCCTACTCCCCCTCCCCCTCCATCGCAAGTCACCCCACTCGGGTCGCGGCGTCAGATCTTCCGACGAGCCTCCCCTCCTTCCCCGAGCGGACGCCACCTTCCCCGACCTGAGAAGCCACATCATCCTCATCAACGTGCATCAACTTTTTCATGCTGGATCTTCGCTGTAAGTGCCTAGCCATCTCAAATATTTGCTGGTCCCTTATGCATATAGTACCAATAGGGGTCGGATTTGATTAGAGCTTAGGATATGTCATGTGAGGTTTAGGGTTTATGGTTTCAGAAAGTTGTGACGCGATTTCGATTGAAAGGGAGTGTAAGTTGGATTTAGCTAGGACATGTTGATGTAGTTAGTTAGGGTTTATGGTTTCAGAAAGTTGTGACAAGATTTTGATTCAAAGGAAGTGTAAGTCGGATTTAGCTAGGACATATTGAAGCACTTAGTTAGGGTTGTGTGCCATGAGAATTTGTCAGCAGATTTGGATTCAAAGAAAGTTATTTTGGATTTAGTTAGGAGATGCTTTTGAATTGAGTTTCAAGATATTTTGGATTTAGTTAGGAGATAATTATTTTTGTATGGAGTTTGGAGATATTTTCGACTTAGTGAGGAGATAATTTGGATTTAGTTAGGTGATAATTTTGGATTCAGTTAGGACACAATTTTGAATGGAGTTTGCAGATAATTCATCTATCAGGGTGGATCTATCAGGGGACTTGAAAGATTTGCGCACTTTGGATTTAGTTAGGAGATCATCAGTTACAACAAGTACAATCAATTTAGTATTTCTGGATTTAGCTAGGGAATATTTTATACTTACTTACAGCTTTTGAAGGACTGAGCTTGGTACATGAATCCGATATGAAAAATTAAACCAATTATTTAAGCAGAGTATTGCATAATTATTATGTATGCTATCCATCCGTAACATTGACTATCTGTTTTCATTGGCAGCATAACGACATGGATGATAAAGGCAACGATGGCAAAAACTTGGGGAATACATGCAAGGATGACAAGGACATGGGTGATAGACGAAACGAAGGCAACGGAATGGATGGTATGTGCACGGATGATAACGATAATGAGGATGCAGGCAAGGATGGCATAGACCTAGATGATGTACACATGCAAGGTAAAGGAATTGATATTAAAGGCATGGCTGGTTCAGATCTGAATGAGTGTATGGAATACATAGAGATTGTGAAAAAGACTTTCAGGACTGAGGAGGAAGCCTACATGTTCTACGTAGGCTATGCGAGAAAAAAAGGGTTTGGTGTTAGAAAGGATGATCTGAAGTACAGGGGTTCGAGTCCGAAACAAAATGCATACAGAAGGACATACAAGTGCTGCAAACAAGGATGGTGGGCCCTTAAGCACTGTAACAGAGCTGATAGAAAAAGAACACTGAGGGAGTCCTGGATTAGGGGGTGTCCGGCTAGCCGGACTAAGACCTTTGGCCGGACTCCTGGACTATGAAGATACAAGATTGAAGACTCCGTCCCATGTCCGGATGGGACTTTCCTTGGCATGGAAGGCAAGCTTGGCGATACGATATGAAGATTTCCTCCCATTGTAACCGACTCTGTGTAAACCTAGCCCTCTCCGGTGTCTATATAAACCGGAGAGTTTTAGTCCGTAGGACGAAGAACAATCATACCATAGGCTAGCTTCTAGGGTTTAGCCACTCCGATCTCGTGGTAGATCTACTCTTGTACTACCCATATAATCAATATTAATCAAGCAGGAGTAGGGTTTTACCTCCATCGAGAGGGCCCGAACCTGGGTAAAAACATCGTGTCTCTTGTCTCCTGTTACCATCCGCCTAGACGCACAGTTCGGGACCCCCTACCCGAGATCCGCCGGTTTTGACACCGACATTGGTGCTTTCATTGAGAGTTCCGCTATGTCGTCACCACAAGGAAGGATGCCGCATCCCGTCTTTAAAGACGGCATCATTGCTAAAGGAGCTTTGGCTGTCGGCCAAACTCTCCGGCTAGGCAGGTTTTTGATGACCGCCTGTCCGGCCGCCGCGCCAACGATGACCTCTCGGGCCATCGAAAGCAATCTTCACATCAGCTCGGAGCTTGCCGAGCAGTTAGATCCGATAGAGCTCCTCTCCCTGAACGAGCTCTTGGATCGCATCGCGGCCCTGGGAGTCGCTACTGATTACGACTAGATTGGGCTTAAACCCGATCAGAGAGAGATTGACTCTCCCCAGATGACCCATCACATCGAAGTGGTGGAAGAACAATGCGGCGAGTCTTCGCCCGCCCTAAGGACCAGATGTGTCCGGATTCCCGATCCCTCCAAGACGGACACCCGCGGAGGGGAGGATGTCGCCCAAACCTTGAACCTAAAGTCAGAAAGCAGGCCCGATTCATTGAATAATATCCAAGAATGCAAGCTTCCGAATTCGGAAACCGCTGGGCCCTTGAATCTTACATCGGGCAGGGTTCCGGATTTAACTCCACCCGCCCACCCAACTATACGGGATTTATCCCTAATATGGCAAGAGCCCAGAGAACCAGTACACCACTACTGGGCCAGATTCCTCCTGGTTATGAACATGATAAAGGACTGCCATGAGAAAGAAGCAATTTCACTCTTCTACTACAATTGCACGGACATCGAAATCCTCAACGCCATAAGTCGCTGCGAAATTACACGATTCGCCGACTTGACATCCATAGTATGAAAGTACTGTGCGACTGAAAGCGTTCGGAAAACCGAAGATAAATTTTGGGACAACCCGGCCCCGAATATAACACGAGTCCGAAACAAAAGGGCGCATTATCGCCAGGCATCTGAACCAAACATCAAAAAACAAAACCCTCTACAGGGTATGGGACCGTATTGGAAGGATGGCTCAATGGACCCTGTGAAATTCATAATTCGGGGGAAGCCACACCAATGCACAACCTTAGAGCATGTTGGATACTATGGCAGGTGGCCCGCAGTGGCGAGGAGCTTTTAACTCCAGCACCCGAAGAATACCTCCCCAGTACGGTGTCGACAGTCTTCGAGACCTTCACATCAAACAATGCAAGGAAACAAACGCTCCGCAACCTTGCCGAAGTCTACCAAGTAGCAACAATAAACCCATGGAGTGACACGGCTATCACCTTTAATGCCAGTGACGAACCTAAATTCCGGACAGCCCGAGCACCAGCCGCATTGGTCCTCAGTCCGATAGTGGACGGCTTCCGACTCACAAAGGTACTCATGGACGGCGGCAGCGGACTCAACCTCATCTACGAGGAAACCCTGCAAAAAATGGAAATTGACTGGAGCTGCATTGAGCGAAGCAACACAACTTTTAGGGGAATAATTCCAAGTCGGGAAGCGTGCTGTTCAGAAAAAATCACACTGGATGTGGTGTTCGGCACGCCGGATAATTACAGATCCAAGGAAGTCACATTTCAAGTGGCCCCGTTCAGCAGCGGATACCACGCTCTGCTAGGGCGAGAAGCATTTACAATTTTCCAAGCCATACCGCATTACGGGTACATGAAGCTCAAAATGCCCAGACCCAATGGAATTATCACTCTCGCAAGTGATCCGGACATAGCGCTCCACGCTGAAAGCAAGACAGCCGCACTGGCCCTGGAGGCATTATCCGAGGCCCTAGCGGCCGAGGAATTAATGGCGTTGCGCTCTACGATGGACAGGGACGACGTGATACTAGACAAGAGATCCAAGTCCACCTCTTTTAAACCAGCGGACGAAATAGTCAAATTCCAAGTCCATCCAACGGACCCTACAAAAACGGCCTCCATCGGGGCACAACTAAAACCTGATGTAGACGCCGCACTCAGAGACTTCCTGCGAGAAAATTGGGACATTTTCTCCTGGCACCCCTGAGATATGCCAGGAATCCCACGCAGGCTGGCTGAGCACAACCTGAACATCCTAAAAGGGTTTAAACCCGTCAAGAAGACTCTACGGCGTTTTTCCGAGCCCAAGAGACAAGCCATGGGAGAGGAGCTAGCAAAACTGCTGGAAGCCGGATTCATCAGAGACATAAAACATATGGACTGGCTAGCAAACCTGGTGATGGTACCAAAGAAGGACAAATCTTGGCACCTATGTGTCGATTGCAAAGACCTAAATAAGGCCTGTCCAAAGGACCCTTTCCCACTCCCCCTAATTGATCAAATCATCAACGCCACCGCAGGACATGACTCATTATGTTTCCTCGATGCATACTCTGGCTACCATCAAATCAAGATGGCAGAGTCAGACCAAGCCGCAACGGCATTCATCACCCCATACGGCCCATTCTGCTTCAACACGATGACCTTCGGGCTCAAAAACGCCGGCGCAACATATCAGCGCATGATTTAGACATGTCTGGCAAACCAGATCGGCAAAACAGTCGAAGCATACGTAGACGACGTGGTCATCAAAACAAAACACGTCGATACTCTAGTAGACGACTTGAGGCTCACGTTCGACAATCTCCGAACATATGACATCAAGCTCAACCCGGAAAAATGCGTTTTTGGCGTACCGGTCGGAAAGCTCTTGGGCTTCATCATATCCGGTAGAGGAATTGAAGCAAACCCAGCCAAGATCGGAGCTCTATCACAATTGGATACCCCAAAGGACCTCAAACAGATACAAAAACTGACAGGATGCGTGGAGGCTCTAAGCCGCTTTATCTCCCGCTTAGGAGAAAAGGCATTACCCCTCTACCGCCTCCTACGGCACACCGACCACTTCGAGTGGACGGATGCCGCCACGGCCGGACTCGAAGAAATAAAAGCCATACTGGCAACAAATCCGGTCCTGGCCGCGCCCAACACAGGCGAACCAATGTTATTATACATCACGGCAACCCATCAAGTTGTAAGCGCGGTGCTCGTCGTCGAACCAGAAGCGGACGGACACAAGTCCCCCCTCCAAAAACCAGTGTACTACGTGTCCACTGTACTAACTCCATGCAAGTCACGGTACCCACATTACCAAAAGATAGCGTACGCGGTGTTCATGGCATCCCGGAAGCTGCGACACTACTTTCAAGAGTGCTCCATAACAGTGGTATCCGAAGTACCCCTTAATGATATTATAAACAACTGCAACACAATAGGCCGGATTGCCAAATGGGCCATCGAGCTCCTCCCGTTTGACATAACCTACAAACCAAGGCGAGCTATTAAGTCGCAGGTTTTGGCCGACTTCATCGCCGAATGGACTGAAGCCGAACTCCCTAAAGAGTACGGCGCATACTCCAACTGGATCATGCACTTTGACGGCTCCAAAATGTTGGCTGGCCTAGGGGCTGGCTTCGTTCTGACGTCCCCAACCGGAGACACAGTCCAATACGTACTTCAGATAACATACACGGATTCCAACAACGCAGCCGAATACGAGGCCCTTTTACATGGCCTCCGGATGGCAGTCTCCATGGGCATTCAGCGCCTAGAGGTCCGCGGGGATTCAAACCTCGCAATATCCCAAATAAATGGAGACTTCGACACTAAGGATCTGAAAATGGCAGCTTACCGCAACGCCATCTTAAAGATGCCAGCTCGGTTTGAGGGGCTTGAATTTCATCACATAGCCCGGGAAAATAATCAGGCAGCAGACGTGTTGGCACGCGTTGGTGCTAAGCGCGAGGCCGTCCCTCCCAACATCTTCCTAGAAAGGCTGTTCAAGCCATCCGTATCATGGGAAGGAGAATCCGGAAACAATAGCCCGGACACAGCTACACCGCCCCATAGCGAACATTCTGACACAGACGGGGGCTCCGCCAACGAAACAACGCCGTCAGCTCACGCAATAATGGCAGTGATCCCTTGGATAGAACCATTCCTAGCCTACCTAACTAGGTAGGAACTTCCTGTGGACCAAAATGAGGCCCGCTGCATAGTGTGGCGATCTAAAGCCTACAAAGTCCACGAGGGAGAACTTTACAAGAAAAGCATAACCGGAGTCCTTCAAAGGTGTATCTCTGAAGAGGAAGGGCGAGACCTTTTGGCTGAAATTCATGCCGGACTCGGCGGGCACCACGCCGCAGCCCAGGCCCTTGTAAGCAAGGCCTTCCGTACCGGATTTTATTGGCCAACGGCCCGGGCAGACGCTCAACACTTAGTGCAACGATGTCTTGGTTGCCAGTTATTCGCCAACCAAAGCCACAAGCCGCATATCGCCCTACAAACTATACCCATTACCTGGCCTTTCACGGTCTGGGGGCTTGAAATGGTCGGACCCCTTAAAGGAGGAACCCACAAGCAAAAATATCTACTGGTCATCGTGGACAAATTCACCAAATGGATAGAAGCCAAGCCTGTAAATACGACCGAATCCGGACCAGTGATAGACTTCATATCCGGGGTCGTACATCGTTACGGCGTCCCCCACAGCATCATAACCGACAACGGCACAAACTTCACGGCCGATGAAGTCAAACTTTGGTGCAAAAACATGGGCATCAAGCTCGACTATGCTTCAGTCTATCACCCTCAAACTAACGGTCAAGTCGAACGGGCCAACGGTCTCATTATGAGCGGCATCAAACCCAGACTAGTGCGATCCCTCAAGGAATCTAACACGCACTGGGTAGAGGAGCTTGACTCCGTACTCTGGGGGCCGCGGACCACGCCGAATCGCACTACCGGATTCACACCATTTTTTATGGTATACGGCGCAGAGGCAGTACTGCCATGCGACATAATCCATGACTCACCTGGAGTGCGCATGTACGAAGAAAGAGAAGCCGAGCTCGATTGGCAGGACAGCTTGGATGCATTGGAAGAGGACGCGACATGGCAAAAGCTCGTTCCGCATTCTATCAACAGCAGGCTCGAAGATACCAAAGCAGAGAAGTACGGGCCAAAACCTATAACGTTGGCGAACTAGTTCTACGTCTGCCGGACAAGAAAAAGGATAAATTAAAGCCCAAATGGGAGGGACCCTTCATAATCGACCAAGTACTGACCGGCGGAGCGTACCGTCTGCGAAACGCATCGGATAACCGACTCGAGCCAAACCCATGGAACGCAGCACGCCTACAAAGGTTCTACGCCTAGCGCCGGACTCCATGTTCGTTTCCTTCCTCCATCCCTTTTTATTTTTATTTTTTTATTGGCAATCCGGGATTTTGTTCCTTCTCCATACCCCCTTTCTCTAACAAGCCCTTAGGGGCTTCCCTGTGCATTGTTCGCACACACCCGACGTGCTACCTGCGCTCATAATACCTGGGGGCTTCTTTACCAAGAAGTTTATATAAAATGGGCTCATGCCCAAAACATGTGTGATGCTTCCGCATGAACCTTTTACACACCATTATATGCATCGATATGACTTAAGTTTTGGCCAAGCTGGGTTGCCTGGCTCCTGTGCTTACCCCTACGTTCCTGTTCGTTCGGCTAGGTGGTAAAGGGAGCACCTCTGCGGTTGTTACTGCCGGGTCAGCCGGATGTGTACCTCAGACTGGGTGAAGCCGAAAGCTAGCATTCTTAAGGGAATATTCGGTCGGTGAACTAAAAGATGATCTTTCGTATTTATTCATTTGCCCCCAGATGCTTTTCTGCCCTTTATGGCAGTTCAAACATGCACTTTAGGGCATGCCTCCCAGGGACCCCTAACGGAACTATTCTCCCTGGAAGATGTTTCTTACTAACCATGTAATATAACATAACTAGTTGGGCACTTGCCTGCTAAAGCACTTATGACCCCTACGCCTTGTCTCCATGCATGCCCCGGTTCTTACATAATCGAGAGGGTATTCGGACACACTCCGGACTATAAGGTCCAGAGGTCGAAGCGAAAAGGTCCGCAATGACAAACGATCTACAATCTGGCTAGAAGGCATTTTTATGTCATTTTTACAGAGTCATTCCGACCCGGCATATTCTGTTTCAATACCATCCAACAGGCGGTCTAATTTACAGTCCTGTTGGGAATACTTTGCAGCCAGCTCCACCTGGCCATATGCTAAGCTGACTGGTATCTCCTTTCCGTCCGGACCTATAGGGCCGACCTCGGCCATGTGGTTTGAGTCAGCCTTCGTGTACCGAGTCTTCACCATGGCCCAGGCCTCCCTGGCACCTTGACGGCAAGCTGATATCTTCCACAACCGGAAGCGCTGCCGCACTCCCTCCAGCTTCTTTGTAAGCTCCTCAAGGCCTTCGGGCACGGAGAGGGATGGCCACATAGCCTGGATGACGCTTTGCATTGCCTGCCGAACTCGTTCATGTAGTTGCAACAGCTCAGGAAGAAGGTCTCCCGTTGAACCAGGCATTTCCTCCGCAGGACGACCCATCAGCAGACCTACAGACATAGCTCTGTTAATCGACTTCCTCGCCGAATTCTTTTTTCGAAGATTCGTTCAAGCACTTACTAAAAATGTCGCGTCGAAGTCGCCGATTCTCCTTCACGGTAGAAGATAGCTGAATGCGAACATCTTTCAGTTCCTCGCCCAGCTGGGTATTGGCGTCTTGAAGCTTGTTCTTCTCTTGCCTCACCCTTGTCAGCACACTCTCGCCAACCTTTAGTTGGCGTAGGAGTTGTTGCCTGTCCGGATTTACTCCGGCCTCATCTGCATTATTATCGTCAGGGTTGCACGCCTGCCGCATTTCGAAACGGAAGTATCTTTTGAAGTATATATTACCTGCGGGCGTCCCCGTGACATTTTCTGAAGCGGCTAATGCGGCCTCGAGCTGGGCCTTGCACTCTTCGAGCTCCTGGGACAATTTCGTATTCTTCTTTGTAAGACACTGCATAACACATGATCCTTCAAACAGTTATCTTCACTGTTTCAAGTCTCGGGGGCTACTGACATATATAACCTTCAGTTCTACTCACCTGTATGTCTTTCACATACTTCTCCGTGGCTCTGGCTAGACCATTTTGAGCAGCACGGAGATACGCATCTCCTGTATTAAAGGCGTCCAATGCCTCCGGGGAAAAACACGCTTCACGAAGAACAGTCCGGCGACGCCTGTGGTTCAGGGCACTCTCCACTGCTGAATTGGTGGCAGATAGCCCGTCGGCGTCCTCTGTCGGAGGAGCGCCCGAGGCGCGTCCCATGTCCGCCTCAACTTTCGGACCCGGCCTCGAACCTTGGCCGGCGGACATAGTCCGGTGGGCTCTCTTCTTTCTAAAGAAAATCATGAGCATTAGTAGGACTCAAGGGCATAAACCCTAGGCGTTAAATTTGCACGCCATACCGTTGCGCCAGAATCTCGATCTGGTCCGCACTTCTTTTTGACCTGCCTGGCTTCAGTGGCCCTTGTTGGCTGCCCGCCGTGGGCTCGGCCTTCCGCCTCAAGGATTAACCCTACGAAACGCTGTTATTACATGGCGTGCAAGATAAAGCATGAGAATACTGGGACTTCGGTCTTAATTACCTTGGAGGCTGGAAGTAGTCCGGGATAGTCGGCCGTGATGGCCACTAAGGAGGTATCCTTACTCAATTGATGAAATACTCCATCAATCAACTCCATGCATAAGTCCGGATCTTCTTGGGAGTCCGGATCGAGGGACCGTTCCGAGTCCTCGGGTTGTGGAGCAGTGCTGCTTATTTCCTTCACAGCCTAGCGCAGCTCCTGCGTTTAAACATTACTACACTAAGTACTCAACCACGGGAACTTCAAAAGCAGATGGGCAAGTGACAGTGTCCGCTCACCCAACTAGGTGGATTGTACATGGAGAATCCGCCTTCCGGGTTGACACGAAGGAATTCTTCCTCTTCCCCCTTATATAAAGCGGATAAGATTCTCGTTAAAGTGGCGGCCGAATCTGGCCCCTTGCGACCGCACCGGGTAGCGTCATCCTCCCCGTTGAAACCCCACATGGGGTGGCCTCTGTATTGAAGCGGCTGCACCCCTCGCGTAATGCATATGGCCATGACCTTGATCATGGTTAGTCCGGAATGAGCCAATAACCTTATCCGGCTCATCAGGTACAGGATGTCCCTGTTAGCTTCCCTCTGAGGGTTCCACGGGCGCCAACTCAGGCGCTTCTTTAACGGGGCGTTATTGAACTCGGGGAGGCCGATCCGTACAGGGTCCAGCAGGGGGACATTATCTATATAAAACCACTCCGAGGGCCAGTCTTCGGATGCCCTCTTTGGGGTGCCGGATAGATATCCGGTCCCGGCGATGCGTCATAGTTCGGCTCCGCCCACCTGATAAATAGACCCCTCCCGAGAACGGGGCACAAGGCAAAACAACCTCTTCCATAACGCGAAATGGGCCTCAACACCCAAGAACAGCTCGCAAAGGGCCATGAAGCCAGCAATGTGCAAAATGGAGGCGGGCGTGAGGTTATGTAGCTGGAGGCCGTAGAACTCTAGCAACCCTCGGAGAAACGGATGAATTGGATCTAAATCCCCGTCTCTTTTATGGGCGGCTCATTAACGCAACCATGGGGGTAAGTGAAAAGAAAATCCCCTGGCTTTTCGCATTCGTTTGACGCGCGGAAGATGGTCATTATGGGGCATAGAAGCCGAGGAGGACAGCACGCACTAGAAGCCGGACACTATTCGACGGATACAAGGAATTTGAAGGAGAACCCGCCTTGCAATGCCGAAGACTCCGTCACGTGTCCGGATGGGACTTTCCTTGGTGTGGAAGGCAAGCTTGGCGATACAATATGAAGATCTCCTCCCATTGTAACTGACTCTGTGTAAACCTAGCCCTCTCTGGTGTCTATATAAATCGGAGAGTTTTAGTCTGTAGGACGAAGAACAATCATACCATAGGCTAGCTTCTAGGGTTTAGCCACTCCGATCTCGTGGTAGATCTACTCTTGTACTACCCATATCATCAATATTAATCAAGCAGGAGTAGGGTTTTACCTCCATCAAGAGGGCCCGAACCTGGGTAAAAACATCGTGTCCCTTGTCTCCTGTTACCATCCGCCTAGACGCACAGTTCGGGACCCCCTACCCGAGATCCGCCGGTTTTGACACCGACAAACACCGAGGGGTCTTTCTCGGTGTGGGTGTCCCGCTCTTTTTCAGGTTGAGCTACAAGATAGTAGTGGCCTCTGGTTCGTCAAGAATTTTGTGGACAAGCATAACCATCTGTTTGTCCCTGTTGACCTGACTCCCTACTTATCAGCTCATCGTAGAATGACTGACGCACAAAAGGCTGATGTCATCGAGTATGCTGTTGGTGGACTTGGAACACACCAGATTATAAATGTAATGGAGAAGAATGCCGGAGGTCCCTACAAGCTTGGATTTATAGATTGATACCTATACAACCATGTTTCAATCCAGAAGAAGCGCAAGATAGAAGGCAGTGACGCTAGATATTTGCTCACCTATATGATTGCACAGAAAAAAGCAGACCCGGAATTCTTTTTCAAATACACAAAAGACAAAGAAGGCCATTTGAGGAACATATTCTGGGCTAATTCACAATCCCGGATTGACTATGTTGCCTTTGGTGGTGTCGCGGTGTTCGACAGTACATACCGGTCTAACAAGTACAGGCTTCCGTTTGTTCCATTTGTTGGTTTGAACCATCACCGCAACACAGTTTTGTTTGGGGTCTGTCTAGTGTCAGACAAGACAGTTGCATCATACCAGTGGCTTCTTCATGTATTTTGGAGGCAATGTCCCAGACGACATCCATTTCAGCAATCACCGATGGGGACGGTTCAATGACTAAAGCAATAGCTACTGTCTGGACTGGAATAGATCATCGTTTGTGCACGTGGCATATCGAGGAGAATATGGTGATGCACCTCCGCAAGAAAAAGCTTGAGGAATTTAGGGAATTCATTTACCGTTGTTGGGATGTTGATGAGTTTGAGAAAAGATGGGAGGCTTATAAGGTTTGATTCAAAATAAAACCAACGGGGAAGAGGTCGTCATGGGTTAACAGGATGTACGAGCTGCGACACAAATGGGCTGCTGCGTACACAAAGGGTAGATATTTCCTAGGCATGATGAGTAATCAGAGGAGTGAGTCTATCAACTCAAGGCTTCATGTGCACCTGAACAGGAAGATGCAGCTTGTTGATTTGTTGCAGCATGTTGAGCACTGTGTATCCATAATGCGTAAGAATGAAGCAACATTAGACGCAGTAGCAACACATACGATACCCTTCACTAAGCTGAATGCACACCCTCTGGAGATTGTTGCCTCTTATATGTATACAACTGTGATGTTTCCAAAGGTAAAGTGTCAGATTGTCGAAGGGACAAATTGGCAGGCCATGGACCGGGTAGCACGTGATGGTTTGGTCGTGTTTGGAGTTTTGCACAAAGCCCCATATGATAAAGTCCCATATGGCAGGGATGCTATAGAATTGCAAGGTAAGGAAGGTAACGATGCTGAGGACTTGCATGCAAAAAAATTGGATGCTGAGGATCCCAATGACTTGGAAGGTAAGGATGTTGAGGACTTGCACGCAAAAAACTTGGATGCTGAGGATCCCAATGACTTGGAAGGTAAGGATGCTGAGGACTTGCATGCTGAGGATCCCAATGACTTGGAAGGCAAGGATGGTGTGGACTTGCATGCCAAAAACCTGGATGCTAAGGATCCCAATGACTTGAAAGGTAAAGACAGTGAGGAGTTGGATGCAAAAAAGTTGGATGCACAAGGCATGGATGCTAAGCCTATGGATTTTATATATCATGTGACTTGTCTGTTTACAGGAGCAAGACTGGATGATGCAGCTTGTAAATGTAAAAAGTTGGAAAGTCAGGATTACCCATGAGCACATATATTCTGCGTTTTGGAGCATCTTGGTGTACGCACATTTCCAAAAAAAAAGTCAAGAAAAGATGGACAATGCATGCCAAGCCAGCGTTCCCTTCTTCAAGGACAGCGAATACTCATGTATGGTCTGATCACATGAATAAGTATCATCAACTACGCAACATGGCTAGTGACGCTTTATTCATAGCCGCAAACTAGCGATTCACAGCCAGAACAGGTGATGGAGCTCCTCCGGAGTATATTGGTTGATGGAGAAAAAACTGATATGGATGAAGGCCATAAATTGTTTGTTCCTTTGCTGGCATACTTCTCTGCTGCTCACGAATGCTGCATTGATGACGTGGAAAATCCAATCAAAATAGTTCCAAAAGGGAGACCAACTACCAAAGAATCAAACAAGAGGATGAAATTCAGGCGCGAGCAGATGAGAGGGAAAAAAAGCAATGAAGTTAGTGCACATGTTTATCTCATTGTTCATTTCCATACATGCTTACAATGTTAATATGTTCTCTCTTTTTCTTCAATTTACTCAAGAATAAATCGGGGAAATCAAAGGTCACAAGGAGGAAGAAGCGAAAAGAGAAAGACTAAGAGACAGAAGAAGACACAGATTCAGATACAGAAGAAGAGGAAGATTCAAAAAAAGCAACGAAGTTAGTGCACATGTTAATATGATTGTTCATTTCCATACATGCTTACAGTGTTAATATGTTCTCTCGGAGAGTGTTCACATGTTTTTCTTCAATTTACGCAGGAAAAAATCGGGGAAATCAAATAGCACAAGGAGGAAGAAGCAAAAAGAAGAGACAGAGTCAGATACAGAAGAAGAGACAGAGGCAGATACAGAAGAAGAGACAGAGGCGGATACAGAAGAAAAGGAAGATTCAGGTACAGAAGAAGAGGAAGATTCAGATGCACAAGAAGAGGGAGATTCAGATGCAGAAGAAGAGGGAGATTCAGATGCGGAAGAAGAGGAAGATTCAGATGCAGAAGATGGTGGGCTGAGGAGGGCTAGGAAGAGACCATTGGAGGTTGCAGAAGAGGATTACGCAAAACCAAACAAGTGGGCATTAGCACAATTGTGGGTACTTAAACATGTTTTCGAATGCTGGTTGCAGATTCATCTATTTCATTTTTTGCAGGAAACGCAAGGGCGCTCCAAATGTCAATGCTGGGAGGAAGAAAAAGAACGATGACAAGGGTGCGCGAGGAAAACCAGTGAAGTTAGTGTCTGTACTTACATGTCCGCTCTAGAAGTTGGGTATTTGCTAGTATTGTGCTGACGTTTGTTAACTTTTCCAGGAAAGACTCTAGGAAGGGCGGTAAAGAACGGGCCAACGGGGTGATGAAGACAAAAAGGCCTGCTAGGAATGTACCACAGGCTGAGCGAATAAGAGCTGTCAAGTTAGCTTCTATAGCTATGACGAGAAAATCAATGAAGTTAGTGTCTTTTCTGTTATAGTGTACTATACATGCTCAAATCTTCTTTGCTATCCTATTAACAAACGTTGTTTCATGCAGGAGAGCTAAAGTGAAGTCGAGACAGGATGTTTAGATGCACAGGGTCAAGCAGAGAAAACAAAAGGATTTCTGGGGTCGAAAAATTGAGAACAAACTAAAGTAGACATTTTTCCATGCCGTGATCCACCTTGTTTCTGATGTATTAGACCTATTTGATGGACTGCCACTATTTTTCTGAATTCCTCGTTTGATTGGTACACCCTCATTTTATTATGGACGGCTCGACATGGTAGGCTAGTTATGATTTATCAACATCGATGAAACAATGCATTTTTAGTGAAGTTGGTTTTCTGTATTTTTTCATTTTTTTACATAATATATTGCTGAAATTTGTTCAAAGTGTAGTCAAATTTCATACTTGAAATATAAAATAGAAACCGAAAATTTATATATATATATAAGAAAATAGAACATTAATAGAAACCTTGTTTTCAAATAACCTTGAAAATCGTTTATTTTCAAATAGAAAATAAGCATACTCATATTTTAAAAATAGCATGCTACTTTGAAAAAAGCATGTTTAATTGAAAATAAAATAGAATGAATATGCGGATTTAAAAATAGCATGCTGCTTTGAATATGCTGTTTTTAAAATATCATGCTAATTTTAAAAATAGCATGCTGATTTTAAAAATAGCATGCTACTTTTAAAATTATAATGCTTTTTTCAATATGCTACTTTCAAAATAACATGCTGATTTCAAAAATATCAAGCTAATTTTAAAAATAGCATGCTACTTTTAAAAATATAATGCTCTTTTCAATATTCTACTTTTAAAATAGCATGCTGTTTTCAAAAATATCATGCTAATTTTAAAAATAGCATGCTTATTTTAAAAATAGCATGCTTATTTTAAAAATATGATGCTCTTTTCAATATGCTACTTTTAAAATAGCATGCTGATTTAAAAAAAATCATGTTCTTTTGAATATGTTATTTTTAAAAATAGCATGTTGATTTCAAAATAACAGCCCCATTCTAAAAATATAACGATGTTTTTAAAAATATAACGCTGTTTTTAAAAATATAACGTTGTTTAAAAAATATAATGCTGTTTTTCAAGTATCATGTTGATTTCAAAAATTACATGCTTTTTTAAATATGTTGTTTTGAAAGTAGCGTGCTGAGTTGAAAACATCATTTTTTAATTACGCTTTTTAAAAGATAGCATGTTTTTTAGTATACTATTTTTTAAATTAAAAAACATGCTGGTTTGCTCTGTTTTTGAAAATAGCATGCCATTTCGAAAGTAACAGAAACATCATTTTTTGCATTGCATTTCGACCCGCAAGTTTTTTTTTTGCATTCCATTTTTTTGTGCGACACACTTACAAACCGTATTTTCAAAATAACTCATACTAGCCAACACAAAAACCTCATTCAAAAATGAAAGTAGTGTCCAATCCATTTGAAACCCGGTTAGATTTGATTCTAAAAATACTAGCATCAATGTGGCAAAAAAAGGAAATATAATTGCAGTCCATAAAGGTAATTGTATCCACTCCTTTCCATGAACCTAAAGATAGCCATTTGATCTTCTTTCATTTTGGCGCCCTCAACGACTTCTCTCCAGTTCTTCGTCATGATCGCACGCCCGTCCTTCTTGCCCATCTTGAACAAGACATTTTTATTACCTTCAAAATGTTTGTTGGTGACACGCACAACCATGGGCTTTCGCAGATAATCTTTGAGGTAGGCCTGACTGTAATCCTTTGAGAAGCACTGATTGCACAGGGAAATAAATAATGTTACATAAAAAATGAAGTATGATTTGCATAAAAAAGTAAGTATGATTTGCATAACCACGCCCGCCCTCCTCTCTGTCTCTACATGATGGAATTTTCACTTGTGAAGTATGATTTGCAAAAAGAAATGTCCAAGTGTTCACCATCTTGCTCTTCCCTCTGATGACTGCCGAGTGAGTGACGGTGCTGACATAGTATGGTATGGGAGGTTGGCACTACTTTACTATGAATTTGAGACAGTCCCACCGATCCTTGTTTAGCAATACATGGTTGCCGTAGAAGATGTGATCCTCGAAAGTTCCTTTTCTCACAAGGTATCCCGGACCTGTATGAAAAAAAATCATACATAAGATCTACAACATCAGCACTGGGTTAATGATCAATGCCTACTCCAATGATCAAGAAATGAAGGACATAGATAACCCAATCACATCCACCCAACAATATCTCGTAGAAACATGGGCAAATTGAATATTTGATTTATTTAAACTAACAACTAAACACTCCTCTATGTAAGCTCTAGTTCAGTCAATGTTGATTTGGAAGGTCATCTAGAACCCAAACAGAGTAATGTGTGGTAATCAAGTGTCACTCAAACATCAACTTTCGATATTTCACGGTTCATTTAATATCTGACCATCCATATAGAACTTTACCCCGTAGTGCCAAGATAGGATCATGGTCCACATGTCCATCTCCATCAGAACTATCATCAGTGTCATGGTCGCTAGAGGTGTCGTCATCACCGCTATATCCGTCACTCCCACGTGAAGTGCCATCTGAAGCATCATCTGAGGTGGTCTGGTGATCACTCTCTTCACTGCTGATGAGGATGGTTTCCCTTTCCATTCAAACCTGTTGCATGCATTACAATGAACAAATGTTAGTTATTGATATATGAAATCAGTCTTCCATTAGGACTTGTTAGCACCATATACAATGTGAATAATCTTTTCGTATACTTCTCGCTAAGTGCGTAGTTCATGTATAAACATCTACACGAAAAAGCTAGTCGACAACTATTCGCACGACTAGTCAAGACTAGTGGTTAGACTCATAATCATTGGGTAGACATAACCAATTAGGATATTTCAAGGTTACAATTTTGTGAGCTGGACAAGAAAACTTGGTAACCAACCAATTAGTAGCCATGTAAAATGAACCATGATTGATGCTCTCATCGAGCAATACGTGAAACTATAACTGATCTGCCTTTGATCACTGCAAATTTCCTGATGGGCTGTTGTGTGGTACCATCGGGTAATAAATATAAAGTCTTTAAATTGTCCCAACAAAACAAATAATGCATTTGCTATTGTACATAACATTTTTAGAGGTAGTTGTGGAGGTTAATTTTCCAATTTCTAGTGATAATAAGGACATGATCGAATCTCTCAAGCAAGATGATAGCATAGTGAAGGCTACGAGAACGAGCAAGGTGTGCTGACCAATAGTCACCCTTTTGTATACTTGCTATTTATTTACTCATTACTACCCATACCAACAAGTAAAATCATGATTATGAAGTATAATGGCAGAAAATCCAACAGTGAGGAATTTGTTGCAATGTGAACTAGTAGCTCACAACAAATTTTCATTGACCCCAACAAGCCCATACCATATCTTTGAGATAGGCTGACATAATTCAAGTAAGCAGTAACAACAATCAGCAAAAATATGCACCAACCAAAAATATTACATGTGTGCACATATCATCAAAAACATGCACCAATCAAGGGCAGTATATACTTGACAAATCCTTCAAAATATGCACTAATCATCATACTACCATCGAGTAATACATGAAACTATAACTGATCCTCATTCCATCATTACAAATTTCCTCATGGACTGCTTCTGTGCTCGCCTTTTTAGTTTTTAATAACTAAGCATCAGCAAATACATATACACAGTCTTCAAACTATCCCAACAAACCAAAACATGTGTATGCTCCTGTGAATATACTTTTTCTATATCTAGCAGTGGGGGGTCACTTTCCAGGGGGAAAAGTACTTGATATCATCTGTCAAGCAAGATGATAGCATAGTGAAGGCTATGTCGACGAGCAAGGTATGCTAGCCAACACCCACCTTTTTCTCTTACTTGCACGAAAGTGTTTACCCATTACTACCCATACGAACAAGTAAAACCACGATTACGCAGTACATTGTCAGATTATCTTGCTGTAAAATTACTTGTTGCGATATGACCTACTAGTTGACAGAATCTGCGAATACCCGAAACATGCACACAAGCAAGTGTCAGATTTTAACTTAGGCGGTGCTACTAGATCGCAAAATTAAGGTCAGATCGACATTTGAAGGGCAGGGAATATCAATCTTACCTGCGAAGTGGTACCAGATGGGGTTGGAGTAGACTTGTTCGAAGCTGACACCACCGGAGCTTCGGGCGGCGTGACTAGGATTGGGGAGAAGAGGTGTCATTGTCGGACCTTGCTGTCGACGAAGCAGTGGAGAATCGTGGCCGGAGCAGGGGGAGTGGGTGGCCTCGCGGATCCGGCCGATTTGAAGACGACGGGGGCGGCCAAGGTGACGGCTTGGCAAACCCTAGTCGTCGCCCTCCGCGTCGCCTCTCTGTCTCTGCAAAGAACAAAGTGTGGTGGGATTGGGAATGGGGTTGGGGTTGGGGTTGGGGCCATCACTCACTTTTCTCTCTGCCTCCCACTTGTGCAGGCCCACAAAAGGAACAAAGTGTTGGGCCGGATCAGATGCAGATTTGGCAGCTTTACCAATTCCGGCCAAACAGAAAATATCAACATGACCATAGGTGTTCTTTTGAAGAAACCCTAAAAATACACTACTATTCATATTGCATGTGGATGAGTCTTTCAGTGCACCAATTGATCTTGAATAATTTTAAGCACTCCACAGTATATATATATATATATATATATATATATGAAAATAATGGTTAACCAATAAAATGGTAAACTATTAGATGCAAGGTTACAAATATTTGAAAAAAATCAATAATTGAATTGTATGCATTTTTATGATAAAATTTAATAAATGTCACATTTATGCAAAAACTATGATGATTAAAATATTCATTGGTATTTAAAAAAATGCAAATGACTACTTATGCCAACCAGAACTTCTTCAGGGTTTCGTTTATTCATCTATTCTTTGGCATGCTGGTTCTCATAACGCCTTCTTTGGACCTTCTCTTTGTCTGACAAATTCCTGAGATATTGGGCTAGCGCCTTGTGTTTGGCCCTCACATCATGCTTCATTCGGTATCCTTTGGCAACTCCTTCGGTGTGCTCAAGAATACTAACGAAAGCCAGGTCCAGATATTTTCCACATAACGCGCAACGATATGCCATACGCTTAAGCACGTTGCACTGTCCATTCTACAATTCTTCAAGGGTTTTCTGAGTGTGCACATCCATCTCTCCTTCAGAAATGTCTGCATAATCATGAGAATAAGGTTGCAAGGTTAAATTATGTATGATATAAGCTGCACCATTGTTTACAGTACCTAATATTCCCTAAGTTTCATAATGTAGTGCCTATAAATTATTTTTAAAGTAAATATTTATTAACTTTGAAAATTTAAGGAGAAAAAAGCAATATCAAATCCATATGAAAGCATAAATCATATGATGTACTTTTAAAAAAATTGTCAATAAACATGCACAACCTTTATGATGTCTGACTTTTAGCATAAAACCAAAACGCACTAAATTGTGGAGTGGATGAACCATTAATTTCTCAAAGATTGATTGAATAAATATCATTACGTACTAATGATCAACATTATATTTAGAGCTAGATTCCATTATGCCAATTTAACAATGTATTGATGGTTTAATGATAACCTCTAACCTTAAACTTGAAGACAAATCTAGGGTTAAAAAATTAAAATTACCGTAACGGAATTCCAGTCCATGCCGTGCATGTGCTGCTGCTTGTGATGATGACAGAGTACTGCACCTCGTTGACATGATGCTTCTCTGGGTCGGACATAGAGTAGTCCAAAGCTTTCTCGTGGGGATCCTGATCCATGCGATGGACGACGAAGTCGGTGGTTAGCCCCGCAAGTCCATGATCTGTCATGACGGCATCCATGACAAGCCTCTCACATCCATGGCCACGATCTGTCACGACGGCCAATCGACCTCCATGAGTGGATTTCATATCCGGCGGCAGGGAGGCGGGCGTGTGAGAGGCGGCGATGGTTTTAGAGCGTACCCTAGGGGGAGAGATGCGGGGAGTAATTGGTAGTTACCTACTATAGCGGAAATACTTATGAGAAAAATTGATTGGTTGGCGTTGGGCACCTTCAATGCAGCAACACTTATTTAGGCGCTTAATTAGGATCCTGGAAAAAAATCACAAGCGTAGGCGCTTGGGGAAAGAGCTAGGAACTGGATTTTGTACATCTACGTGATGCAATCCAAAGATCGTGTCCGGGGTGGATGGGTTGGGGATTGAAAATTGTGTACATAAACCCTAATGCTCAAGACTTGTGAAAACATCAGATCAAATTGTCATCAAGTGATCTAGTATTACTTGGATCGAGACTTTGTGATCATCATGTAGCCACGCCACAAACACAATGGTTCTATTATTACTTGGATCAACACCTTAGGCAGCAAACTAGTGCATTTCCTTTTTGAGTCACCATCTTCCTTCTTGAAAACCACATGTACACACTCATCATGTATACCACAACACATCAGAATCTATTAACGAGTGCTCACAAGCTTAACTAGATTCAAACGAACCTAGCCAATCAGGGTTTTGTGCTACTTAATCTAAATGAGCCGATGATTAATGAGCACGAGTTTAACAAGCAGAGATGCCAAACCACACACCAATTAACATAGTTCTACCTTAGTTCAACGCTTCCATATATACAAAAGCAAGCACCACTTAGTAGTACTGGTGCACATAGTTCGACCATCTTCCATATATACAAAAGCAAGCACCACTTAGTAGTACTAGTGCACATAGTTTGACCATAAATGTTCACCAACAAAGTATAGCATAGGGTAGTACTTAGCATAGTTAAAACCAAAAGAGCATCAGTTCTAGCTGCGAGGGTGCGCACTTCCCTAAAGCCTCAAAGAAACCTCATCAAGTAGTCAGCATACGTGGCGTGCTTCACCCTAAAAGCGTAGCCATTCTTGGTGCTGCCTTGGGATGTTCCGACTGGATGGTTGATGGTACTCGACAGGTCGCCTTTCATCACCTTGTTGGAGTAAGGGCATCCGTAGCCGTTTCCGAATCTAGGCCTCACAGCTTTCTCGAGCTCACCACTGTCCAGCTGCCTCACCTTCTGCCTCCTGAAGATCCTCTAGGTTTCTGGGTCGCTGTCAACATCGTCACTTAGGACCTACATGTAGTATAAAATGTTGCATAAGTATATTTAATATGATAATTCAGCAGGCACATAGTCTATGAAACATAATCTAATTGATGACAGCGTAAAATATCTTCAAATGACGTTGAAAAAATAAATGCATAACTTATTAGTTGCTACATAAGCAACTAAGTGGGATAGTACCATATAGTAAAAAAAATGAAGGATCAACCATACATGTCGAAGAGAGCACTAGCATTGCCACATTTTGCCACATATTTTTCCCAAGCTTGCCTAAGGTTAGTCCATCAAAATGAGAGCCACAAGTTGGCAAGCCTAAGGGAACCTTGCCACACTTTTTGTGTGTATGCCATGTGGGACCCAAGTGTGGCTTGCCTAAGGTGTGGCTGGAACCAAACACCCACTTAAGTTGGTCAAACTTGCCTAACCTTAGGTATGGCAATCTTTGGCAAAGTTAGTAACAAACCAAACAGCCCTTTAGTGCAACAAAATTCACTTGTTACATAAAAATGCATGAACTGATGATGTAACATGGCAGAGCAGCATACAAATATACTAATGCAAAAAAAGACTTATAAGTTACATGCATGACTAGATAAAATAGCTCGTGAGCTGTATCTAGGGTTAGAATTTTGTGTGCTTATGATGATGGATATTGAAAGTCCCCATGTTCTTGTCGTGGAAGTTTCGCCTGTTGATCGATACCCCACCCATCAATGTTCCTGAACCATTCAACGTTCTAGGTAAAGTAGTTAATTATTATGAATTCAGACAATAAGTGATCCCAAATGTTGTACTTACAAAAAAGGGTTTTTATCATTTATGCCACCAGTTGTGTCCCACAACTAAGTATCACCACTAGGAATTTCTACTGCTAAAAAAAGCCATCGCTTCGTTAGACACATGCTCAAAAATGCCACTGCACATCATTATTGTGATATCAAATCTATCTTGACATGCTATAATGGCATCAATACCTATGGACCAACATGCCAGCTCTCCCTCTATCTCACTACAATAAAGTGTGGGCCCACTTGATCCCAACATCGCTCTTATTTTCCTGTAAAATTATTCGCTTACTAATGCCTCACAAGTGGGGCCACACTTATCATTGTGAGATAGAGAGAACTGAAATGTGGGTCTGGGCTTTTTTTGTCACATTGGATGGTCAACAAGTTTTACATGAAAATAACAATGTCTAATGGCATTATTGAGCAAACATCTAACGGAACAATGGCATTTTTGATACATCTAATGGCATTTTTGAGTAAGCATCTCATGAACCGATGGCATTTTTGAGCGGCTGTAACTTGTAAGGGAAAAACAAAGTAGTGGGATACAACTGGTGGCATAAATGATAAAAACCCTACAAAAGAACTAATTAAAACAACTCAAGTAAAACATTGATGATATCCAATTTCTTTCTTAAATAGCCATTGCTTAGAGATAATCAATGTTAAAAATCATTGCCACAGCCACTTATGGAACATTTAAACCAAAGATCAATCAAGTGCAACCAAACATGTACTCAACATTTTAATACCTTATTTGCCTTGTACTGACCAGGGAAAACCTAGGATATTACAAAATAAATAAATAAATAAAGGGGATAGATGACTAACCTCTTCTTCATTCTCGTTGGTGACGACCACAGGTGGGGGCAGGGGAGGCAACAACCGCGGCAGACGAACACCCGACTGAGGCTGAGGAGCCACCACCTGCTCCGGCAGAGAAGCCAGAGGAGCTACCTATTCTGGATTATTAGCAGAATAATTTATATAGGTCAAAAACTAACATATACATGCCTCAATAAATGTAATCTAGCTACACAACTGCGGATCCAGGATTTCATACTTGGGTGTTCAAAAATTTATATTGAAACTAAAACCACAACAATATTTTTCAAATGGAGGGAGTAATATCTAAAATTTTCATGTGAAAAGATTCTTTGTCCATCGTAATGACAGTACTGACATGAATGACAGAAAATGAAGATTATTTACTTCATGACCATAGAATATGACATTTTCATAAACAAGGCATGGTGTTGTTATCCTTAAGTTGCAGAAAATATTTTCAAAATCACCTACATAGTCTATTCAATTCCAAGGTCAAGCTACGTATTTGTATTAGCACAGTCACCAAACCTAGGTGGATTTATTAGCAGAATAATTTATCTAGATCAAAATATTGCCTATACAGGGCTCAAAACATGTAACCTAGCTAGTTACCAAACACATCTATAGAATATTGATATGGAGTCCATCGATCAAAGATAAAAAGAAACCCTGGCCTTCCCCGAAAATAGACAAAAGGACTGACCAGAGCACACCTAGGATTTTACAAAAAATTAAAGGAGATAGATGACTAATGTCTTCTTTGTTGACATCGCCGACGACCACAGGCTCAGGCACAGGAGGCGTCACCCGCGGCAGAGGAGACACCTGCTCCGTCTGAGGAGCCAGAGCAGCTACCTGGTCTCACATAAATAGCAGAATATTTTATATAGATCAAAAAAATGTCATATACATGCCTAAACTAATGCAACCTAGCAACACAGCTTCGGATCCAGGATTTCAAATTTGGGTGTTCAAAAATTTATATTGTAAACCAAAACCACAACAAATATTTTTCAAACGGCTGAGATCAAGTTGGCTTTTGAGTGAAGAAGGCATTCTTCTGCCTCTGCTTCTGTTACTCAAGAAATTAAAGAGTTAGGAGTAATATCTAAAATGTTCATGTGAAGATATTATTTTTCCATCATACTAAGAGTATAGACACGAATGATAGAAAATGAAGATTATTTACTATGACATTTTCGTAAACAAGGCATGGTGTTGTTATCCTTTACTTGCAGAAAATATTATGCTGAAAATAAGCAACCAAATAATCTATTTCAAGTAGGGATGATAACAAGTCTAAAATATTACAACCCATGGTAATTGTACTCCAGGAATCAAGCAATTGGTGTTGAGCAAATTGAATGACAAAAAATGTGTCTGCTGGATTAAGCGTGAGAGGCTAGTTTTATACAAATCGACATGAAGTTTAGTGTAAAAACTACACCACTTTTAGTCCATTTAGAAATAAAAGAACCATATATAAGAAATTTCGGGCAAAAAATTTCGGGTGGTTGGTAGATCTATCTTAAAATTTGGCATCAACACATTTTGGATGCACGAGAGCCATGGATCGGAGTGGTTGGTAGATCTTAAAAACAAGATAACCTATACAATTATTTGCCTTGTACTGACCAGGGAAAACCTAGGATATTACTGAATAAATAAATAAATAAATAAATAAAGGGGATAGATGACTAATCTCTTCTTCGTTCTTGTCGGCGACGACAACAGGTGGGGGCAGGGGAGGCAACAACCGCGGCAGACGAACACCCGGCTGAGGCTGAGGAGTGACCACCTGCTCCGCTAGAGAAGCCAGAGGAGCTACCTATTCCGGATTATTAGCAGAATAATTTATATAGGTCAAAAACTAACATATACATGCCTCAATAAATGTAATTTAGCTACACAGCTGCGGATCTAGGATTTCATACTTGGGTGTTCAAAAATTAATATTGCAAACTAAAACCACAACAATATTTTTCAAATGGAGGGAGTAATATCTAAAATTTTCATGTGAAAAGATTCTTTGTCCATCGTAATGACAGTATTGACATGAATGACAGAAAATGAAGATTATTTACTTCATCACCATAGAATATGACATTTTCATAAACAAGGCATGGTGTTGTTATCCTTAAGTTGCAGAAAATATTTTCACAATCACCTACGTAGGCAATTCAATTCCAAGGTCAAGCTACGTATTTGTATTAGCACAGTCACCAAACCTAGGTGGATTTATTAGCAGAATAATTTATCTAGATCAAAATATTGCCTATACAGGGCTCAACACATGTAACCTAGCTAGTTACCTAACACATCTACAGAATATTGATATGGAGTCCATCGATCAAAGATAAAAAGAAACCCTGGCCTTCCCCAAAAATAGACAAAAGGACTGACCAGAGCACACCTAGGATTTTACAAAAAAAATAAAGGAGATAGATGACTAACATCTTCTTTGTTGACATCGCCGACGACCACATGCTCGGGCACAGGAGGCGTCACCCGCGGCAGAGGAGACACCTGCTCCGTCTGAGGAGCCAGAGCAGCCACCTGGTCCCACATAAATAGCAGAATATTTTATATACATCAAAAAATGTCATATACATGCCTAAACTAATGCAACCTAGCAACACAACTTCGGATCCAGGATTTCAAAGTTGGGTATTAAAAAATTTATATTGCAAACCAAAACCACAACAATATTTTTCAAACAGCTGAGATCAAGTTGGCTTTTGAGTCCAGAAGGCATTCTTCTGCCTCTACTTCTGTTACTCAAGAAATTAAAGAGTTAGGAGTAATATCTAAAATGTTTGTGTGAAAATATTATTTTTCCATCATACTGACAGTACAAACATGAATGACAGAAAATGAAGATTATTTAGTATGACATTTTTGTAAAGAAGGGATGGTGTTGTTATCCTTTATTTGCAGAAAATATTATGCTGAAAATAAGCAACCAAATAATATATTTCAAGTAGGGATGATAACAAGTCTAAAATATTACAGCCTATGGTAATTGTACTCCAGGAATCAAGCAATTTGTGTTGAGCAAATTGAATGACAAAAGATGTGTCTGCTAGATTAAGCGTGAGAGGCTAGTTTCATACAAATTGACATGGTGTTTACTGCACAAACTACACCACTTTTAGTCCATTTAGCAGTAAAAGAATCGTATATAAGAAATTTCGGGCAAAAAAATTCGTGTGGTTGGTAGATCTATCTTAAAATTTGGCAGCAACACATTTTGGATGCACGAGAGCCATGGATCGGAGTGGTTGGTAGATCTTAAAAACAAGATAACCTATACTATGAGGAGCCGACCCCACACCCATGCACCCATGTGGATCCGCCCTTGAAACCTACCGGATTTAACGAATCTAGGTACGGATTTCAGAGATGGAATAAAAGCAGAAACCCTAGCCATGCCCAAAAATAGATAAGGGACTGAACAAGGAAACCTAAGATATTTCCTAAAATAGGACTGACCTCTTCTTCGTCATCGTCACCGTCGACGTTGACCACGGGCTGCGGCAGAGGAGGCAGATGGCGTGGCAGATGGCGTGGCAGAGGAGTCACCTGCTCCGGCGGAGGAGCCACCTACTCCGGTGTAGGTGACACCTGCACCGGAGCCTGGACGTGGTCAACAACGTCAAGGCCGCCCTGCTGCTGGCTGGACCCCTCGCCGGCAGGGAGGGGTTTCTCCATGTGCAGCTTCGCACGGCGCTTGGATGCTTCGTGCGACATGGCGTCGGCCCCGGCGTCGGCCCTCCCTCCCATGGTCCGCTTGGGCATCTCGACGGTGGAGGTGCAGCGGCGGTAAGGGGGCAGCGGCGGGATGGGCAGGCAAGTGGTGAGGTGTGGGAGGACAAAACCCTCTTTCTGGATTTGTGGATGGAGAAGAGGACGGGAAGAGGGGGCGGCGATGAGATAAATACTATGGCGAAGCGGAGCATGCTATGGGGAAGCGGAGCCACCGATTTAGTCCTGGGCAGTCAAAAGGAGTTGTTGCCACGTTCACACCTCCCCGTGCGTTGTTCACACCACCACATCTTGGCACGTCAAAACATAACTTCTCACTTCTCACTAAAATGAATAGCCCGATCGTGCACAACCATGATTTAGGAGTAATGCAACTTCCCTTCAAAAAATTGTGTAATGCAACTGCTCCCTCATTACACAGAACAAAGTCATACAGTGGGACAACTGAATTTGTAGGCTTGTTTCATCTGCACGTGTCATGTTTTATATTTGACCTAAAATATGTTGTAAAACTTTACAAACAATGGAATGGCAAATGGATGTGACAAAACTTAATTAGCAACCGCGCAGATTCGTCTGCCATATATCCAATGTTCGGTATCGAGGAGGGGAATGTTGATCCACGCGATGCCATGTGTTTCGTCTGGACCCATATCATGAACCCCGAGCCAACCGGGCCAAAACATGCGCCGCTAGCCTTCTTGATCCAAATAACGAGCTAGTGTCCACCATGCACAGAGATGCTCAGGTGGACAGGTTTGCTAGCACTAGTGAATGACGTCGGATCTCGGTGTGCAATATGTGTAGCCGCGTGTCTCTTTGGCGTGCCTGGCATACCGAAGGGACTCGTCGAAGGTCCAACGAACCGCGGTGGGGTCAATGTTGGATGCATGGTGTGGGTCAACCTTGCTAACGGTGCATGGTTTGAGTTTAGGTGGCTAGGTTTGCATGGTTGGGGGGCTAGATGGCTAATGAGTGCGCATGCGTCATCTGTACATTGTCAAGGTTGAATGGTGGTTGTCTACATGGCCATGCATGCATGCATGGTGTGGGTCCAGTTTGCGTGCGGCGCATAGGATGTGCCTTAGTGGGTAGGGCCCACAACTTGCGGCACAGAGTTCTGAAGCAGATGAAGGGGCGGGCCCCGGTCTTCGTCCACAAGCAGGACTTGTTCCCTCTTGATGGCTAGCTCCGGGATGCGTTTTGGTCTCATTTACACACAACCTATGTGAAGGCGTATGCGTGCCGCTCTCGATGTTCGACCACACCCACAATGCGAAAGGTCCCAAGAAATTTGGATCCCTCATGAATTTGCACGGATTATAGCGGCGGCAGACGAGACCTGGCATTTTTTGCCCTTAACAATGGCTCTGAGGCGGCCCTGCCCATTGGTCGCACATGGCACATATATGGACCAGAGCTTAGCATGGAACTATCACCCCTGCTGTGATTTCATGTGTCCGCGGTATAGATCCTGAATTTCCAAGGATACTGCCCTAGAAATGCGGCAAATGTCCCGAATATGGCAAGCGCGGGCTCCGAGAAAGGCCGGGACCTTGCATGCGCTTTTGGATTGTTCTCCGTTGACCCGAGAGAGATAGAGAGAGCATCGACAAAAATGGAGGAACGTGCCCGCATTCATTGCGCAAACCGGACACGTTGCCTCAAGGTAGCCAGATCCAAACCATGCACCCCCGCCGTCTAGACCCACGTGGTGCACCACTTAGACACTAGACCTACATCACTTACGTAGGCCCCCAAGCCAACCATTCCCCATGTAGACTCATATGCCGCACCCCGCAAAATAGCTTAGCACAAGACTTCCATCCCGATTTCCACAACATGCACCACTACACGTAAGTGTCCAAAAAATGGACTATCGCATTATCAACATTTTTTTTGCCAAAACAAGTAAGTTGTTTTTAAATTGCTTGAAAATAGCAAGGTTTCTGTTAAATTATAATTTCATTAATTACACATTATAACGTGCATTTTTTTGTCCCTCAAAAAGGGGTGCATTCCTTTTTGTAAACCCACAAAATTACTTCCTTTCCCTCGAAAAAATGAATCCTTCTTCACCCTCTCACAATCACATTCACGGTGGCCTCACCCTATAATCTAGGAGTGGTTGATCCAATCTCCCCACGGGGGACAACTTCCACGCACTATCTATCTTGGTTGGTTGCAACCATCTCACCATCACGGTTTTTTATGGGAAAATCACATTCTTTTGTTTTTCCTTCCAAAGATATGTGGCGAAAAAACATGGAACAAAAATTGTAGAAGGCATGGTGGGATACGTGCACATGTTGTCTTTTTGTACTACAAGTGCACTTCTTGGCAAGTTGCATGTGCACGTGTCATGTTTCATTTTTATTGAAAATTATGTTGTACACCTTTACATAGACGCTTGAATTATTGTTTTCGCATGTTAATAATTCCTAAATATTGAAATTCACCATGCACATAACACATGGCTTCCAAGCTTCGTCAACGACCGCTTGGATTCATCTGGTATATGCCCGTTGTCTGGTATTGGGCAAGGGAATGTGGATCCATGCGATGCCATGCGTTTCTTTTGGACCCATGTCATGCACCTCCAGCCAATCGGGCCGACATCATGTGCCGCTAGGCTTCTCGATCCTAACCATGCGCTAGTGTCCACCATGGGTAGATATACTCAGGTGCACAGGTTTGCTGGCACTAGTGAATGACATCGTATCTCAGTGTGTAATATGTGTAGTCGCATGTTGCTTTGACATACCTGGCATGCCGAGGGAAGGGACTCGTGTCGGAGGTCCAACGAACCGAGGTGGGGTCAATAATGGATGGATGGTGTGGGTCAACCTGGCAAACCATGCACGGTTTGAGTGAAGCTGGCTAGGTGTGCATGGCTGGGGGCTAGATGGCTAATGAGTGTGCATGCGTCTTGTGTACATTCTCAAGGTTGATTGGTGAGTGTCTACTTGGCCACGCGTGCATGCATGGTGTGGGTCCTATTGGCGTGCGGCGCACGGGACGAGCCTTGGTTGCTAGGGTCCACATCTTGCGGCACAGAGTTCTGAAGCAGATGAAGGGGCAGGCCCCGCACACCGTTCATAGGCCAGACTCATTTCCTCTCAATGGACAATGGCTCTGAGGCGGCCCTTCTCTTTGGTGGCACATGGCCCATATATATGGACCAAAGAGCTTAGCATGTGATTGTTACCCCATCCCTGCTATGATTTCATGTGGCCGCGGTATAGATCGTGAATTCCCGATACTACCCTAGAAATGTGGCAACTATCCCGAATATGGCACGCGGGACACAAGAAAGGCCGGGACCTAGCATGCGCATTTGGATTGTTCTCCGTTGACCCGAGAGAAAGCACCGATGAAAACGGAGGAATGGGCCCGCACTCAGTGCGCAAACCAGATGTGTTACCTCAAGGTAGCTAGATCCAAACCATGCAGCTTCGCCGTCTGACTCACGTGGCGCATCACTTACGCAGTAGACCCACACCACTTACACCGGCTCCCAAGCCAAGCATTCCCCCTGGGTAGACTCATATGTCGCACACCACAAAATAGAATTAGCACAAGACTTTCACCCCGATTCACCAGGTTACTACCTTGTGCACCCCTAGCCAGCATGATACACTGCATGCACCTAGAGCCACCTGGGCCCACAGCATGCACCACTACACGTACGTGTCCACAAAACGAACTAACCCATAATCAACTTTTTTTTGCCAAAACAATTTAGTTATTTTTATAATGGCTTGAAAATAGCAAGGTTTCTGTTAAATAATAATTTCTTCAATTACAATAAGGTCCATTTTGTAACCACACAAAATTCCTACCTTCCCTCGAAAAAAAGAATTCTTCTCTCACGATCACGATGGCCTCACCCTATAATCTAGGATTGGATCCAATCTCCCCACGGGGGCCAAGTTGCACGCAGTAGATATTTTTGGTTGGTTGCAAATTTCTCTCCAAAACGGTTTATTATGAGAAAATCACCTTATATTTTTTTTACTTCCAAAGACATGTGGCGACAAAAGCATGGAACAAAATCATAGAAGGCACGGTTGGATACGTGCACATGTTGTCTTTTTCTACTACAACTGGACCTATTGGCAAATTGCATGTGCACACGTCATGTTTCAATTTATCTTGAAAATTATGTTGTACACATTTACATATGCGATCAAATTGTTGTTTTCATATGTTAATAATGCCTAAATATTGACCACATGACACATGTGGTAAGCAATCCAAACAATTCGAAAAAAATCCCTAAATATTGAATTTAAGCATGCACCTAGAAATTATCAGTCATAGAACCAACATCTCTTTCGTAGAGATTAAGGTACTTCCACATTAAATCTAATAAAATAATTTCAAAGGATCAACTTAATACATTAACAACACATAGGGATGTAGCCCAGGAATCCAATGAGTAGAGAGAAAAGGAGGAACAAAAGCTGGAAGAAGAAGGATCAGCCAGCAGCAGCGCCATCAGCCTCCTAGCCTCACAACTCCAGGTCTCCAGCCTTGTGAACTCCAGTTTTTTTCCTGCGAAACACGAACGGCAAAGTTGCTGTTACAGGTTAGGACTTAGTGAAAATTAAAGTTATGCTGAAACAGTTATAATGAAAAACAGTGTTGACATGATGGTTACAACAAGCAAACAAAACCAAGCTCACAAGTGCAACTTACTTTTAACATCAAACAATTATATTAACATGGCCACTTTAGAGCAAGATTTTACCATGCAACATAAACTTGTAATAGCAATAAAAGGCATGGCATGAAAGTATTGACAACATAATGCAAACAATTTTTAGGAAGAATGGCCATAGGAGTTATATTTTTAGTGGCAACCTTCAAGCAAAGTTGCATAGTTTTATAACAGAAAGGGCTGCTGTTATTGGTAGTGGCACACTAAGGTTGGCTAGCCATCGAGGATGACCAGTGGGCCAGGGGCCACATGACTGGGAGCATTTGTGTGTGCGTGCCTGCCGTGGGACCTGGATGTTAGTGGCTTACTTTGAAAACAAAAGGGGGGTTTATAGTTTAGTGGGAACCATCAAGCAAATTCGCAAAGTTTTATAGCTGACAGATTTATACTTGCTGAGATGCACAGAGTAAAATGATGGCATGTTGGAGGCAAAAATAAATATGCTACATGGCTTGTCATGGCATCTAATTGCATAGAATGGTAGTACAAATCATGGAGAACAAGACATACAACATGAGCATCTCCATAAGAGCTGGTAGCTCTACCAAAAAGCAATCAACAACTCAAAAAAGGTTCAAATATAGTATCAAGCACTTAATAATAGAAAGACACATAACAAATTTTTGGAGTAGAAGTGCAGGTGAACATAAAATACTACCACTACAACAGTACAAATTTAACCTAGGGTTCATATACATCATAATCCAACCCGCAAAAGCATGTACTCAATCACTACCATCACAACTATAAGCACGAGCAATAGGAAGATTAGGAGTGGGGAAGCTTACTCTAAACAACAGTACCGCCGCCATTCAGACGAGGGGAGCGGCGAGGGAAGCGTGGAGAACGACGGGGAAGCGATGTAGCGACCACTGTCCTCCTCCTCTTGCGCTTCGGAGTCATCTCCGACTTGGTTGGAGGATCCACAATCTGCAATGGCACCTCGTGCATCTTGGGTTCCTGATCCAGTGGATGCTCTACCCTTGATCTGAACGCCCACCACCTGCGCCTGTCCCACGGGCTGGACGAATTGGCTTGCTCCATCGCCCACAGGAGGATCTCGATGTCGTGCCTCGGTTGTGCGGGTGGGGGAAAAGCTTTTTCTTCTCCCTGGATGTCATTTCCCTCAAAGTGGCCATTGTCGTCCAGTTCAACTGCCTTATGTTGTTAAACCAAGAATGGATCTCCATCAACCTGGCCATCTTGACCTGGTCGCCGTTAGCGATCTCCACGAAGTCGGCGTTCTCGCCGCCGGCAATCTGCTCCTCCATCGAGGTTCTTGAGTGGATGGAAGAAGGGGGTGGGATGTGGAAGAGGAGACGAGCAAAGTTGCAACCGCGAGAAGGAGGATAAGGAGATGGAGGAGATGTCGCGGTTGTAATGGCGATGGGTGAGGGGAAGGACGATGGCGGCGGCAGTTCTGCATTGGATGAGAGGGGTGATGTGTGATTGTTTTCTTCCTATGACTTTTTTTGAGACAATTTTTTCCTATGACTAAAATGCTAGAGATTAAAACGGTTCCAAAAAAGCCCAACCAGTGTAAAACTTTGTATAATAAATATAGATAATTCGGGCCAACCAAAGCCCACAACATGAATTAATAGTACGCTTACAACTTAAATAACACCAAGACAAATATAGATAGATAGATTTTTAAGCTAAAAAAGATAGGTAGATAGATAGATAGATGGCCGCCGCTTCTCCACCAGGCTCCTCCTTGCTCCTTCTCTGGGCGCCCTTCACTGCTCCTCTGTGGTGTTGTTGATGGGGTACGACAGAGTGTGCATGCGCTCGTCGGTGGGGAAGACGTTGTCGTAGTCCATGAAGATGTTATGGGCGGTGAAAGCTATGAACTCACAGCCACACCAGAACACGCGGACGAGGAGGTAGAACACGTCGAAGGGGTTGGTGAAGTGGGCAAGGATAGCAACCACAACCCCGTTGTGGATGACCTCCTCGACTCGGTACATCCTTGGAGAACCCCGAGGGAGGTGCCCGTAGCCGGCCCCAAGGAAGAAGTCGGTGAACCCCCTTGCGCCCCTCCACCTTGACATCTCCCACACACAAAGGGTGCTCTCTATGTACACCCCGACGGGGTAGAGCATCTCCGGCACGGTGGGGGGTAAGCGGTAGGTTGGCCCGGTGTGCTGCATGGCTGCGGCAGGCTGGTTCTTGGGGCTGTTTGTGGTGAAGAAGAAGAAGGGCAGGCGCAAAATGCAGGTGGGAGAGTATGGGAGATGGATGAAGGGTGTGAGAGGAAGAGGAACATGATAGGTGGCTTAAATAGCCACCGTGGCAGTAATGAGGTCAAATGTGAACAAATTTTCCACCCACCGCGACATCGGGAGTGTACACGCGTGGGAAACTGTAGTGTGAATCAAAACGTGAAGTTTAAGTGCTATCCTATGTGCCGTCGGTCGGGTCAACCGGGGACGGCTCTGCGGTGTGTGCTCCTTCGCGTATGTGCACGCATGCAACATAGGCTGAAGTGGACACATGCATGCAACCACATGCAACGTAGGCTCGCTCGGGCGCATGCAACATCGGCGGACATCGCTCGGTCCAACGGGTGGGCTTCTTTACATAGCCCAACGACACGCATGCATGGCAGCCCACCCTCGAGCGCAGAAAAAAAACCAGGCGCAAAAGAAAAAACGTAAGTATTATATGATTTATCGACGCGAAAGCCCTAGATAATCCTTACAACGTCAAAAAGCTACGAAACTTGGCAATGATGCTAGTCATGTTGGTACAAGGTTGTTGGTACACTTCAAGGATGTCGACAAAAACATGCTTCAAGACGGACCCTTCTCGTCCCGAAAGGCCTCCCATGAAGTAGGTTCAGAATGACACCGAATTTTGCCAGGATGTAAGTCCAATGAGATCAACACTTGTTCATGTTGGCCAATGTAGCACTGACCGTCGAAGGAGATAAAGATTGATACTTGTTCATGTGGGCCCATATTTTTTTTTACATTTGGTGTCGATAGAACACAAAAAACAAACATGGCTATATGCTTTTAGGTCTTCACCCTCCCCAATTTGTTGGCTAACTCAGCAGGTTTTGCCTTAAGATGCCACCTCTTTCTGTAAGCTGCAATTGTTGTGGTTTTGGAATGCTGGTTCTCTTTCTTGTGGAATGGGCATTTATAGCAACCATTACGCCGGTACACAATCTTTGCAGCCATGAGCCACTTGAAGATTTTCTTTCTGAAAGCTTCCCTCAGCTGTAGGTAGTTCTCCCATTATTCCAAATCTGCAATCTGGTATTAGAAGAAAAAAAAATCTCATGCCAGCGAATTGTACATTATATCAAAGGCAGGCATAAATGGATTGTTTTTCTTTGTATTGGTTTCCTAAACTTTGGTTATATGAAAGACAGGCATAAAATGGAATACAAATGATCCATTCATCTAAATTTGCAAACCCTAGGACTGATAACTGTACGATTAATCAAAAAAAGGCGAACAATATGATTATCTATACGAATAGCAAGGAATAACAAGAGAGCAATTTCTAGGGTTAACCTCGAGAACGCAAATTCTAGGGTTAATATCTGCAGACACTAACCGATTCGTCGTCATTGGTGCTGTGTTGGACCAGCTGCGGCTGCGAATCGGCAGCGATGACGTCCTTGTCGACCAGTTCCTTCATGGGGTCCACATCCGCCGCACGGAGTGCACCAGCCACTCGCCCTCCCCTGGCAGGTAGGACCATCCTCGCCGGCAAGAATGTGGGCTTTTTGGCGGCGGCGAGTAGTGGGCGGCGACAAAGACGTGGGTGGGTAGGCAGAGGTGATCGAACACTGGAGGCGGGAGCGAGATTTGGGGAGTGAAAATTCAATTTGTTTGGGAGAGAGAGGTCAAGGCCGCGCATAATTCGTCACTTTTGAAATTTAGGTAGAAACATGCATGTATACGGCATCGTGCACACCTAGAGATTTTCCCAAACCAACCAATCAACCAACCAAGCAAAAGAAAAAGTGCACAATGTCGGTCCACAAACGTGGCAACATAAACCGAACACCAAAATACTGTGTTAAAAAAACAGCAAAATAGGAGGGACATTTTTTTTGTTTTGCGCAGTACTACTAAATACTAGAAGGGAGAACTACTGGAAAAAAAATACTACTAGAAGGGACAGTTGGCACATTTAATTTCACATGGCATATAGCTTTTTTGTTCATCGCTAGCTATGTTGTACCAATTAGGTAAAATGAACGGATAATTATAAAACCCTAGCTATTGTCAAGGTTTATCAGTGTGTGTCTACATGGCCAAGTGTGCTTGCACGGTGTGGGTCCAGATGAGTGTGATGCACGGGATGGGCCATTGTGGTTAGGGCCCACATGAAGCGGCACCAAATTTTGAGGAAAGTGAAGGAATGAACCCCACACACCGGCTGCATGCCGGACTTGTTCCCTCCCATTGGCTAGATCCAAGATGCGATATGGCCTCGTTTACACTTACCCCGCGTGAGGGTTTATCCATGCCCCTCTCGGTGTTTGACAATACCCTTCATGGGTCATATGATGAGACCATGCCAGGCCCCGTGATGCACCGCCTAGGCACAAACCGGACGCGTTACCTCTCGGTAGCTAGATCCAAACCATGCACCCCCGCTGTTTAGACCCAAGTGGAGTAGCACCTAGACACATGACCCGTGACACTTGTGCCAGCCCCCGAACCATGCATCCCCGCCATGTAGACTCATATGTGGCCATGTGTGCATGCATGTTCTGGTTCCAGCTGAGTGCGATGCACGGGATGGTCCTTGGTTACTAGGTCTAACATCACGCCACAACGAGATTTGAGGCAAATGAAGGAATGGGCCCCGCACTCCCTTCATAGGACGGACGCATTCCCACTCTGTGGCTTGATCCAGCATGGGATATGGCCCCAGTTGCCCACAGCCTACGTGAGGGCCTACGCATGTCGCTCTCGATGTTTTACCACACCCTCTAGGGGTCATATGATTACACTTGCTCTAGATCCCGTGAATTTTCGGCCCCTCGATAATTTGCATGGATTATAACGGCAGTTGATGAGCATCATAGCTTAGAGAACGGCGTCGAGGCCACCCCTCCCTTTGGTAGCATATGGTGCATATATGGACCAAAGAGCTTAACATGGGGCTTTCATCCCAATCCTTGCTATGATTTCATGTGGCCGCCATAGATCTTGAACTTTTGATGTTACAACCCTAGAAATGTGGTAAATGTCCCGAATATGGGAGGGAGGGGGGAGAAAGGCCACGCAATAAACTATCCCCATAATTTTATGTTTGTTTTATCTGGCAAGACAAACAAGTTTTTTAAAATAAGGATTTTTAGCATGTTTTAATAAGGATTTTATAATTTCACATTATAAGGTGCTTATTTTTTCCTAAAACAAAGGTGTTGTGAACGCACAAAGCTCCACATTGAGCCTCTCACCATCACGTTCACGTTGAACTCACCCTAAAATGAAGGAGAGGTAGATCGAATCTCCCCACGGGGGGCAACCTCCACCTAGTAGCTAAATATGGTTAGTTGAGAATTTCTCCCCAAGTCGTTTTTTGAGGCAAAATCACATTCTTTTTTTTCCACCAATATTGTGGTGAAATACATGGAAGAAAAATCGTGGGAGGCACGATGGAACGAGTGAACCTGTTTTTCCCCTCGAAAAGTGCACTAGTTGCCATATTGCATGTGAACGTGTCACATGTACAAACAATTGAATTGTCGTTTTTATTTTGTTAACAATTCCTAAATATTGAATTTCAGCATGCACATACCCCATGTTAGTTAGGTCAAATTTGTTTTATCGAAGCTCTGCCAGCGATCGTGCAGATTCTTGTACCATGCACGTGCTGCTCTGGGCCTCTGGCATCCGGTACCGGATAGGGGAATCTAGATGTGATGCAATACAATTCATGTTGACCCATATCATACACCCTTAGCCAACTAGGCAGACAACATGCACCGCTAACCACCTCGATCTAGACCATGTGGCAGTGTCCACGATGGGCAAAGATGCTCAGTTGGACATGTTTGCTGGCACTAGTGCATGATGCCCAATCTCGGTTTGCAAGACGGGTAGCCGTGTGTCGCTTTGACATGCTTGGCTTACGGAGGGAGGGACTCGTTGGAGAACTAACGAACCAAGGTGGGGTCAAGGGTGGATGGATGGTGTGGGTTAACTTGGCTAAAGGGGAACGGTTTGAGGCCATTTGAACAATGTATGCCATGGCTATGGTCATGAGCTACCTCAATTGCCTTACCACGAAATTTTTCATAAGGGGACAGTGTAAACCTAAAATTTTTGAGTTTTTTTGGATATCCTGTTTGTTACATTTATGCACAGTGTACAACAAATTTGGGGTTATTTTGGAGATGGTCAAAAAAATCACTTCATTACAGACGGATCGTTTGGTCTCACTTAAGCGAGTTTTTCTAACAAGGTGGTTTTTTCGACCACATCCAAATCACCTGAAATTTTGTACACATGATCTTTTCATAAACATAGACAGAATTTGAAAGTTTTCCATTTTTTTAGAATTTTATATAATTTATAGTGGCTCAGTGAAACTCAAGTACATACCTCTGACTTTACCTTAAGGGGACAGTGTAAACTTCAATATTGCTGAATTTTCTTTGATAATCATGTTTATTACATGGATGTGACTGTGTAAATTTTTTTGGGTGATTTGGAAAAGAAAAAGCCCACCATATAACAGGAGATATCAAACCCCAGGGCCTGCATACGACTAGAAACCCAACCACATGGGCCAGGATGCAGGCCCGTGGGATGTTGATTTCTCCTGCTAGTAGGCCCCACAAGGCATACACAGAAGTGGATAAGGAACGTGCTGTTTCAGTGAGAGAGGCTCATGCAATTGGTCTCTCAGCCGCATATATAAGTAGGTGCGTGCGCGTCTCGCTTGGCGAGGTGGGACTAAACTCCCACCACCCGTCAGTTGCGCCCGGTGCGTCTTAGTGTTGGGCCAAATTTTGTTGGGCTGTCCCAGGCGAACCTCACCCGCGTGCTGGACCACGCGTCCCTGCAGATGGTTGGGCTGACCCATCATGTATGCATATCCTTTTTCTTTTTTGTTTTTCACATATTCTCTTTCCTTTATTATTATACAGTTGTAAAACAAGGGTTGTTGTAAACACACAAAACTCGTTCTTCTGCCTCTCACCATCACGTTCACGTTAAACTCACCCTAAAATCAAGGAGAGGTAGATTGAATCTACCCACGGGGGACAACCTCCACAGAGTAGCTAAATATGGTTACTTCAGATTTTCTTCCCAAGTCGTTTTTTGAGGGGAAATACATTTTTCTTTTTTCCTCCAATATTTGTGGTGAAATACATGGAACAAAAATCGTGGGAGGCACGAAAGCTACCTGTTTCCCCCCCCTCCGAAAGTGCACTTGTTGCCAAAATGCATGTGAATGTGTCATATTCCACATTATCCTTAAAACATGTTGTACACCTGTACAAACAATTGAATTGTCGTTTTTATTTTGTTATCAATTTCTAAACCTTGAATTTCAGCATGCACCTATCCCATGGCGTCTCATCCAAGCTCCCACATCAACCGCACAAATTCTTCTACCATGCGTGTGTGCTGCTCCGGCATCGGGTACAAGAGAGGGGAATCTTGATCCGATGCGATGCGGATTCATGTCTACTCGTAACATGCACCGCTAGGCAACCGGACCGACAACATGCACCGCTAGCCGCCTCGATCCAGACCATGGGCAAAGATGCTCAGCTGGACATGTTTGTTGGCACTAGTGCATGATGCGCCAATCTCGATGTGCAAGATGTGTAGCCGTGTGTCGTTTTAACATGCTTGGCATACCGAGGGAAGGGACTCGTCAGAGATCCAACGAACCGAGGTGGGGTCAAGGGTGGATGGATGGTGTGGGTCAACTTGGCTAAAGGTTTACGGTGGGTGTCTACGTGGCCAAGTTTGCATGCATGGTGTGAATCCAGCTTTGTGTGATGCACTGGACGGGCCTTTTTGGATAGAGCCCACATGAAGCAGCACCGAATTTTGAGGGAAATGAAGGAACAGGCCCCGCACTTCGTCCGCATGCCGAACTCGTTCCCTCCATTGGCTAGATCCAGCATGTGATATGGCATCGTTTCCACATAGCCCGCATTAGGCCTTATGCGTGCCGCTCTCGGTGTTTGACCACACCCTTCAAGGGTCATACTATGAGACCACGCCAGGCCCCGTGAACCACCGCCTAGGCACAAACCGGACGCGTTACCCATTGGTAGCTAGATCCAAACCATATGCACCCCCACCGTCTAGACCCACGTGTGGAGCATCACGTAGACGTTTAGACTCATACGTGGAGATGCATCCTCTTGGTAGACGTTTAGACTCATGTGTTACCTCTTGGTAGCTAGATCCAAACTGGACTCACACCACTTACGCCAGTCCCCGAACCATGCATCCCCGCCATTCAGACTCATACGTGGACATGTGTGCATGCATGTTGTGGGTCCAGTTGAGTGCGATGCATGAGATAAGCCTTATTACTAGGTCTAACATCACGTGGCATCGAGATTTGAGGCAAATGAAGGAACGTGCCCCGCACTCCTTTCACAGGCCGGACACATTCTCTCTCGATGGCTTGATCCGACATGCGATATGGCCCTGTTTGCACACATCCTATGTGAGGGACGATGCATGCCGCTCTCGATGTTTTACCACACCCTCTAGGAGTTGTATGATGACACCATGCCAGGTCCCGTGAATTTTTAGCCCCTCACGAATTTGCATTGATTATAATGACAGCAGACGGGCATCATAGCCCTAGAGAACGGCGTCGAGGCCACGCCTCCCGTTGGTAGCATATGACACATATATGGACCAAAGACCTTAACATGGAGCACTCATCCCATTACCTGCTATGATTTCATGTGGCCGCGTAAGATCTTGAACTTTCGAGGTTACAACCATAGAAATTCGGTAAATGGCCCAAATATGCGAGGGAGGGAGGTGGTGGGGGCGAGAAAGGCCACTCAATTACCTACCCCCATTATTGAAGTTTATTTTTCCTGGAAAGAAACATTTTTTTATAAATAAGGAATTTTTAGCACTTATTAATAACGATTTTATAATTTGACATTGTAAGGTGCATTTTTCTCTCTGAAACAAAGGTGTTGTAAACGCACAAAACTCCTCCTTGAGCCTCTCACCGTCACGTTCACATTGAACTCACCCAAAAAGGATTTCCCTATTATTTACGATTTTCCTTTGTTTTTGTTTTTTAGACAAAAGGATTTTCCTTTGTGTTTTTTTATTAGTAACATAGGGTTTTACTTTGTGACAGGTAAGCGGCCTGTGGGCCTGTTTAGTTGTTTCCACGAGCCGTTATTTTCTGTGCTTGACACGGATAGGGTCCGTGTCATCACCCCCATCGCCCACACACCCCTGCCCCCCTCATCCCCAGCCTCCCCACAAACCACTCCGTCGCGACCTCGGGGCCTACTCGCCTGGCCGCTCTCGACGGTTGGAGCAGAAGAGCGCGGAGTGAGATTGGGAGGCAGCCAGCAAGCACCTAGCGACTACCGGCGACTAGGTGAAGTGAGAAACCCTAACTTGTAATCTTCGACTTCTTTGTTCCTTGTTGTGTTGCCGTTTCGGGAGTTGGATATGGTTTTCAAAGTTGGAGATTAAATAGTTAGGATTTTCAATCGGAGGTTAGATGGAAGGCGATGTAGAGATTGAAGGAAGTTTTCTACATCGGTAGCTTGCTCGGTATTTTTTTCCTAGGGTTTTGGTATTCCAGGGTTTTCATAACAATGAGCAAGTGCAGATGCGTAGCACAATAACAGCAAATATCAGCAAACAGTTCTTTAAAAACTTAGAATTTTTTTGGCATTGTGCAGTGGCGAATCCAGGAAGAAACCGAAGGGTGGGCCCAAAACTTATAAGCTGGGCTAATGGATTAAATTCCTTTTTAGGCCGAAATTAGGTTGGGTTTAGTAAGGCAACCATTAACTTGTAGTCCTAGATTGCAAGTCAACTAAACATTTCTCTGAATAATATTTACTGTAGTCCTAGATTGCAAGTCAACTAAACACTACCTCAGTTGTGCTGCAGAGGAGGAGGGGCCAATGCCGCGCGTCGACACTCGGGGTGAGCCCATGCTGCTGGTCGAGGATCAAGAGAAGGACATGTCTGAACAAGCTATGGTGTGGCGGGCACGCGCTGTGTTGCGGGGTTATGAGGAGTGGAGGGCGAGCCACCCGCGCAGTTCAAGTGTATGATTGTTGATTACTGATGCAGTACCTTTGTTGATTATACTGTATGATTGTTGCCTAGTGTGTTTACATGCATAAGCCCATTTCTTAAATTCTCATCCTTTGCTTTTCTTCATTTTATTTTGTTTACACAGGTGGTGTGCATAACCTGTCGACAGGACTGCAACAGGCCCGATGCCACTGGGTCGACATTTACCATCAGGCTAGATGGGGACACTTCAGCCGTGGTATACATAATCATGTCAATTTTTACTTGTATTGTGTTTGTTCCCCTCTACTTTGAAGATTAAAAAAATGTAGGAAATAAATAGCAATTTAATTCTACATCTACAGATCGTGCCATGCTACGCATGGCACCAGTTCAGTGCCATCCCAGATAGTTCATTGCTTTTTCAAGCGAGAGGGAGCCGCACATATGATTTTGGCGTGTACAAAGGGAATTCAAGGGCGATCATCGGTGGTGAAAACTGGTGCAGGTTTTTTGAAGACTTCGACCTGCGAGAAGGCGACCTTGTCTCCTTTGATTTAACTGGAGACATTCCTATGGTGTACTGCTGCAACCTGCCAAGGACATGCGATCAAAACGAAGAGCATAATCCTCTACAATCAGCTGTCATAACAAAGTGAATTAATCTGACGAAGCAAGAGGAGCGTAACCTACATGACCTTTTGGCGATGAAGAAAGGTTATATAGGTGTATTCTTTGTCCACCGCTTCACCAAGTCGAACATAGCAGGAAAGACGATGGTATGTTTTTGGTGTACTAGTATTTTTTATTTTGTATGCAATTTTCTTTGTTTTTTCATGGAGAGAAAGATTAATGATATGCTATTATAGCTGAAACCAGTGAATACACTGATGTGTTTTTTTGCATATCCTTTTGTTTCCCATAACTGAAGATCCTTATGTAATATATGTAGATGTAGCTGAAGATCCTTTTGTTTACTGCTCCTGCACATATTTGATAATTTTTCTTCCTATGATGGTGCATAAAGAGATTACCGGGAGATGCCCTGAAGACCCCAGGAGATGGGGAGATACTGGGAGATGAGCTTGCTGGCATTCGGCTGTGCAAGGACAGCTTCATGCCGGTCAAGTACCACAAGTGTGATGATGGCCACATCATATTCGGCAAGGGATGGAGTGATTTTGTTGACAGTGAAGAGCTCAAGGTTCATAAAGCCGTTCTTTTCGGTTTCAAGACCACCACCCGTGAAGATCTTCAGATCGAGGTGGATATAAACATGCTGACAGAGGAGCCACAAAAGTAGCACGACAACGCAAGCGTGTCCTTTACACTAGGTATGGTGCGAAAACTATGTTGATAGCAGTTATGCATCTATGGGGTTACGTCTTCATTCTGTCTTGGGTGATGATGACTATGAGAGGAGGAAATGTTGTAGTTAGAGTAAATGCTAGGATTGGATCCTATTCGGGACTCAAAATAGGGCTTACACAGGTGGTTGCTTTATTGGCTGTTATTTCCTTGGCTATAATCATGATCGATGGTAATGCAAATGGAATCTTTAAGGGGGTTTTATTAATAATTTAAATCATGGAGTTAAGATGGTAGAACTACCTATGAGTGTTTGCGTTGGACATGCGGGAAGGGCATCATTTGGGTTATTCACTCTTTGGTAATGCATGAATAATGTGAGATTACAAAATAAATGGTATAGTGATCTTATGATTCTTGTTTAGCTAATTTGCTTGTGGATCATCGGATGGTCTATATTGCAGATGAAGGTGATAAACAAAGAGGTGCTAATGGTCTATATGCGTAGGCTAGAGCATGTAGCAGGTGGATTGTACAGTTCATCGCAAGTGTGGAGTCACAGGGTACTGCGATCTCTCAGCTATATTTTCTGTCCTTTGCCGTAGTCTTATTTTTTGGACATTGATGTTAAGTCTGGCTGGGTTTGCTACCATGTATGATTTGTGCTGCTAGTTGATTACTTTAGTTTCTAGCTATAGTTTGTATCAGGGGCTTGAAAGACCATGTGGTTTCTATTAATGGAAAATCAGGGGGGCGACCCTTCTTTTGATTAAAAAATATGAACTTTCTCTATGCAATTAAAAAATAAATTTTCTCTATTCAAACCTAGTTGAGAACAGTATTCATTATAAATCTGAAATAATCTTTTGGTAAAAATGGCTATCACATTATGTATCATAGCTAGCAAAACCGAAACAAAATAAACGTCTTAATTATAATATCCCTTGAACGCGGATCAAATTAGGCAAGACAGCTAGAAAAAAGGATGATTCAACTTGCAGGAAATTTGAACTTACGACTTACTAGCAGTATAATAAAGTTTACAAACTAGCAGCTAGATAAATAGAAGAAACATTTTAGTTTGATTCATTCTTCCTTACGGACTTCCTCGATCGCCTAATTGGTTTGGCGAGATGCTGGCACTGACTCTCGAACCCCTTTTGGAAGTTCACCAGACCCCTATATACATCGTAGGTGGCATACGCATCCTTGGAAGCATAATAGATGTTCTTCAAGGGCAAGGGCGCTTCTGCCCATATATGGTGGTCATCTTCTGTGATAGCATCCTTCATCTTGTTGTAGCTGTGGTGGATGATGGAACCAGCGTAGTCAGCCAAGCCATACTTCGGCTTAATCGTCACTAGATCAGGCACTCTCCACCAATTCTGGATATCCACAAAGTTTCGTACCACCAGACCAACACGCTTGAGTTTTTTCTCGTCATTGTTGATGTCCACCCCAACAAAGGTGTACTCCTTGTCGAGCAGGAAGGCGGCAAGCAGGCCGCAGTTCTCATCAACAACGCTTATGTGGTACATGAGGACATAGATGCCAACGCATAACTGGACCACGGCAGCCGTCTATGTTGGACCATGAAGCCAGGTGAACTCCACATCTAGTGCAACTATCTTATGGTCGTCGTTCTGCAGCCAATATTTGAATCTGCGAATGCGGTACTAAACACTGCTAGCCTTGTTCGTGTACTTCACAAAATTGCGGTATTTCCATCTGCCCTGACAGCATAATCTTTCACGAACGCCATGCCGAAGGACTGTAATTGATGAAACCAGTATAAGACATGAATCATGACAATAACATGATAACAATAAGCCGAGATGAAAGATAGTATAGTAATTCTGGCTGTATTGAAAGTTTATGTAAACAAGTGCATGAACAATTTAAACTAAACATGTACTCCCTCTATAAAGAAATCACTAAAGTAGTGAGCCAAAAGTTGTTATATTTCCTTGTAGAGGGAGTATATGCGAATTAACAATCAAAATTTACGCTCTTGAAATATTTATCTAAAAAACTACATCAACAATCAAGAATAAACATGTATCTATGAATTGTTCACCGCCCATGCAGATGAATTTGTGTGCAAAATTCTCATAAGGCAACGGACTACATGTTGAAGGCAGTTGAATCTGTGAGCACAAAATAAAGAAACAGGAGAACAAGAAATTGACAAGAAGAAGGCCATCGTATGTGCTGCTACTGGAGAATTACTAACAAAATTGACAGGAAGGAGAACTCACCGTTCCAGAAGCCAGATTGTTGGGAGAGTGGGCGATGCAGAGGAAGAGGGAATCGAGAGGACGCAGAGGCAGAGGAACCGTTTTTGGAGAGTCGTGGCAGTGAGGACGAAGCGCCCTCGCGCATGCCCATCCTAAATAATTGGGACGGGGCTCGTCCCGCCTGTTCGAGTCCTCCCGCCTGTTCGAGTCCTCACTTTCCTTTCTCATGTTCTCATTTAAAATGGGCTCATCCCATTGTAATAGGCCCGTATAAGAAAGCACAAGAAGCCCAAACTCTTCACAGTTGAGATTAAGTTGATAAAAAAATTCTCAAAAAAAACTTGCTAAAAAACAACAACCGGAAATGCTCTTTGATGAGCTAGCCTCGCAACGCTCGATCCCAATCTCCCTCTCCCCCCACGATTCTAATCTTTCTGCCCCTTGATTTTCCCCTCTAATCTCTATGCCCCCCTGATTTCAACGTGGGCAGGTAAGATATTCTCTGTAAAATCTCTGCAGTTATCTCTCTCCTTCCCAATTTAAAGGGATTCCTGTTTGGACGTGGTTACCTAATAAAGCATGTCTAGTCAGAAATCGCTCACCAGAGCGAGCACGCACGCAATAGCATCGCCCAAAAAAACATTAAGTGATCTAAACTACCTCTTTGTGAGATCCCAAATCCCCTATAAATACTCCACCCCACGCCTCCCCACCCCACGCCTCCCATACCTAGCCTTCCATGACTACACCGAATTACCACCCCACGCTGCCCAAAGTAGTCATCTTCGAAGCCTGTGTCGGCGAATCCTGAGATGAAAGAGAAGGGCATGTCAGAGAAGCCGACGAAAGAGAAGGGCACGTCGGAGAAGCTGGCGAAGCAAAAGTGAAAGCGAAAGGCAATGGAGCCGGTCGCCATCGAGATAATCCTCCGGTAACGATCGAGATCCTTGTATTCTGCATACTCCCTCCTTCCCAAGTCTGCATGCAATCCCATAATTTACCCTATTTTACCGAAGGGAGATGGGTGTGTGTAGAAAGAAAAGAAAAAAGGACACAAAAAGGCTTGCACGAATCTTAGCATAAAATCAATGACATAGGACTTAGATGTGCAATAAAATCAGGGTTATCGTCTCTGTTTATATGCCTTCAAATTTGGAAATTGCTAAATTTTTTTGGCATAGGCTTTCTAAATGAGTTCTTAATCTCCAGTGATTGAAACTGTTGGTGATTCCCCTTAATTTTGCATGGTCTTTACTAATTGATCTTTTTTAATCTGATCGGAGAACTAAGGAGTATGTGCTCTTGAATGCTTGCAATGGAACTGCTACATTCCTTTTTCGAGATTACCTATAAACTATTGATCTTCTGATCATGTATGCAATTATTTTCGTAAGCGTGACGCCTGAAACTTTAGTAGTGTACATAGACCAAAGTCTTCTCTTTCTACTAAAAATCAATACTATTATCAGTCAATTTGCCGACAGAGATGGCTTGTTTTTCTATGTCTAGTGTTCATTATATGGCCCAGAAGCTCTATGATTTCATGCAGTACTGTAGAGCACAATTTTGATATTGGCATAGATTAGATCTAGTCGGTTCTATGCGTGTTTAAATGAATACCAAACAGAATCTAATCACACTATTTGTACATTCAAGGAACTCAGGTTGCTTCTTTGCTACAATACGAGAAGTTCATAAAAGATTTAAACACACAGCAACTGACGTACATCAAGTTGATTGGACTGGGTGAACTTCTCAAGACTCCTTGCATGAGAATGAGACATCTACTATGCCAGGCCATCGCTTATTCATATGATATAGAGCAGGATGCCTTTATAATTAATGGGAGACCATGTAGGATCACACTAAAATATATGGAGCATATAACAGGCCTGCCCTGCATGGGGAGAATCACGTCTCTTCAAATCACAATGATACTTTGGAGTTGTGGAAGGAACTGAAAGACCCCAGTGACACAAAAGTAACTTTGAAAGGATTGCTAGCCAAGATGAAAGGCGACAGCACACCTAATTTTGTCAGGCCATTTGTCTTGTAGACCATAGGCAAATATGTTTGCCCGATAACACAACAGTATGTGGACAACAGATACCTTGGGATTGTTAGAAACGTTGAGACAATAAAGAGCACCAATTTTGGACAGCTTACGCTTGACCATCTTATGCCTAGCGTCAGGAAATTTGTAAATGGTGGAGCAAATTTGGAGGGCAACCTACCACTGCTGCAGGTAATACAATCATTATTAACATACCATACATTTAATTCTATGGAAAATTGTCTAAGCTGTTTTTATTGTAATGCAGACGTGGTACTACGAGAAGTGGAGGGTGCACCAGTTGGACTCTACCATCTCGTATGCCTCAAGGTTAAGGCCGCTGATCCAAAACTGGAGTGACGAGAAGGCACAGAAGGTTGACAACATAATCAACAAAATTTATATAGGGGTTGGAGAGGTAAAGTGTTAGTACTGTGTGCCTAGATTATGTACCATATGTTTTGAATGATATTAACGACACTAACATATAGTATGTCGATGACCTGTTGCGTCCTTTCAATCCGCCACCAGTTGGGACGCCGGTCAAACCAAAGAATGACGGTCAGGTAAATGATGAACATCACGCACAATTATATATTGTATCTTTGCAAGTACAATCGAAGTCATATGCTCCTAACTACTTGTAATTTGTAGGATAAGGCACTCATGGGCCGTGTATTGGCTGATTTGAAAGAAGTTGTCTCCATTGTGCGGGAGGCCAGTGCACAACAATTTGATAGGATGTGCACCCTTGAAAAAAAAATGGACGAGTGCCTTAGGCGTACCCTTGCGAACGGCAGACGCACGGACGACCTCATCACATAATTCGATGTAAGTATACCATTGTGAGTTTCTATAAATAATTTTACTGTCAATACTCTCCACACTAACACATTTTAAAAAAAACATCGCTATGGAATATTTGATGCTGATCGCCCAGGAGTCGAGGACATACAGCTATCTGACCCGGGAGTACCCGTGGACCCAATGGAGGACCCACACTACAAAAAAATACACTTCCGTGATGATACGTGTTTGTCACAGTAGGTCGCGTTTTTTGTCATGCATGTACATCCATGACGATTTTATGACAGAATCAAGATAGTCATACCTATGCTGTCGTAGAAGTGTTCCATGACATTACCAAAATTATCATCACGGAAGTGTCCACTTCCATGACGATAAATCGCGCGTCACAGAAGTGCTTTCGTCAAGGGTGACCGACACATGGCATCCACCGTAACGGAACACTGTTAAGCTATCGGGTCGGGTTATGGATCCGATAACCCATTAACAGCCCTGACCAATGGGGATTTTCCACGTGTAAAATCATCATTGGCTGGAGGAAACATGTGTCGGCTCACCGTTGAGACAGATGTTATCCACTCATTGGACAGAAGGCTCCTATGATACGTCGACACGTGGCATGATCCAACAAAGGCCCATTCCTGTGAAAAGGCCGGCCCGTTTGACTTGGTCAAAAGGTGGTGGGCCGGCCCATGTAAAGCCTGTTAACGGCCTGTTCGCGTATAGCCCATTTACAGCCCGCTAACCCATGGCCCGTTACGCCCTATCTGAATTAGGCCCAGTAGCGTCATCTGGGCCACCCAATATGATTCCAGACCGTTCTCATTTCTGGCCCATGTATGGCCCATGACGTCTTCGGCCCATATGAGGCCCTATGTAACTCTTGGCCTATTAACGGCCCATGGTGAAACTGGCCCGTAATGAACAGTATATTACTTTACACCCATTAACGGCCCGTGGTGAAACTGGCCCGTAATGAACAGTGTATCACTTTATACCCATTAAGGGCCCGTTATTCCGTTGGGCCATTTCCAGCCCATGTTATCTTTCGGCCTTCTCAGAGCCCATTTATTCTTGGGCTCATTTCCAGCATTCGTTTACTTACGGCTCGTTACTGTCATTTTCTGCTTATGGGCCAAATTCAGCCTGTGGTTACAGTCGGCCCGTTTGTGGTCCGTTAACATGGTGGGCCTTTTTCATAGCGTCATGAAATACGGCCTATTAACAATGGCCCGTTATGGTCGGCCATGAACAGACGATTCCAACTCTAGCCCGTTTACGGCCATAATGCGGCTTGTTATTGGCCCATGTTTGGCCAATCGATCATATTGCCCGTATAAGGCCCATTGATGATACGGCCCATAGAAGGCCCATTGTTTGTACGGCCCGTAGAAGGCCCATTGTTTCTACGGCCCATAGAAGGCCCACTGTTTCTATGGCCCGTAGGAGGCCCAGTGTCACTACAGTAAATATTAGCCCATGGTTATTGTGGCCTAGTTTTAAAAAATAGGTTATTGCAGCCACTAGCAAACCGCGGAAAAAGAACTGCAATGACTACAAGCAAACAAATAAACAAGACAACAAGGAAATAAATAAGCAAGCAACTTACGCTAGGCTATCACGGTTATCACACATATTATAACCACTGGGCATCAAGTTCGCCACCAGTGCAAATAAACGCTCCAACAAAAGAATATACAAAACTGAGAGCACTTCAGAAGGCACTAGCCTGGCCAGGTCGGGCTCCCCAAACAGCTGAAGAAGCTGAGTAGACCTTAGTTGTGTCAACGATAGATGCATCAACACTATATTTAAGGCATGATGGTGCGCACGACAGTCCTCTGACATCTTCATTGCATCTTTGACTTCAAGTCGGAGCTGAGCTGAAGCAAGCCTTTCCGCCTTAAGTTGAGACTGAAGAAGTTGAACTGATTGAGGCAGTGAATGCACAGAGGTTATCTCACACCTGCTGGTGAGTAGCTTCAACTCACTGTCTTCATCAAGACAGGACCTTGGGGTCATCTCGCTGTCCTCAAGATGGTTTGGCTCACTATCTTCCCTAAAGTTCTGCCTGGCGTAAGAGATACAACTCTGAAAGAGAAACAAGGAGACACGTAACAGGTTTCACAATTATATAAGCAAATAAATGGATATGTTCTGCATAAGGAACATGTTTTTACAACTACAATTTGAAACTGGTAGTTGTTGCAAACATCCAATCAGATGTAAACAGCAAAGCAAACAACAGTGGATGCAATGATGCCTATCCAAATCTATACTATAACAAAGTTTGAAGGCTTGAGAAGGATGAACTTACATTACATGTTAACACGGGCTGGACAAAGCCCTTCTCCATGTTGATGGAAGGATAATTCAATAAATTCCCCAAAGAAAATTCTTTATAAGCGTTGCCATTATTCTACATTTTGCAAAGAGTAAATATAGATTAAATAATATTGGAAGAAACAGAGGATAATGAAGCTCAGGCGTAGACTGATGATACATAATCAAATAGCAATTAATTACGTACAACGTTACAAGGCAAAAGGGAGAGAGGTACTGACAAGAGCAATGCAGAGCCCATTATTGTTTTGATATCGTATGATCCTTTGAGCAAGGAGATTCATCTGAAATTAGTTTTCATACAAGAGAGAAGGTAAGGCACAAGCAGAAATTTAGGAGTTCAAATTTTGAATTGATATCATAACAGTACCTGACGCTGGGCTCCCAACAGTTCTAATAGGGGTTTGGCCACTGGAGTAGGGGTAAAGTGTGGTACAGTTGGGCCTGTATTTTCTGTGGCTGCTGATCTATCTGATTTAACAGGTACCACTACCTTTTCCAAATGCCTAGTTTGTACTCCTTGAGGATCTGCACTCACCCTCTTCCTTTTGGACATCTATCACGAAAGAACAACATTTGACTGGAAAAACATAGTGTGACGACACATGGAATAGGTACAGAAAATGGATAGTTATGGCATATACTCATATATGATGCTTAAACTAAGCAGATGGTATAACAAAGTAGAAGAAATGCAAGAGGTCAGATGCAAAATATGTGCGACCAATACAACTTTGCAAAGTTAGAGCAAGGACCTTGATGGGTGAATAAGATAGGCCATCCTCCACCATGCCAAGTTTGTTAGCCAGTGGATCGTTCCGCAATATTCCTCTCGTGCGCCCATTCTCATATTCATTTTGATAATGTTCAATATCTGACATGCATTAAAACATAAAAACAAGTGAGATTTTCTTTGTAATGCAGAAGTGATTCTAATCCAATACTACCTCCCTGTAAACCCCTTTGTGCTATCTCTGCAATTCTTTTAAAAGATGCCATGCATGCTGTAATTTGTTGTGTGCATTAATATAATGTGGCCTACTCCTCAAAATATGAGAGCTCCAGAAGTGATGACACTTCGCAGATGATAGCTTCAACATATAGTAAAGAAGAACAAGTCGACCTGACCTGGCAGATTCAAAATATACTAAGGGAGAACAACTCGACCTGACCAGTCGACCGCAAGAGAAGAGTATCATCTTAAAGAAGAGCAGAAGAGCAAGCATATTGAAGATATTACAAGTGTTTCAATACAATGTCGGCTGGCAACCCATGATGAACCAGAGCGCACAGAGAAATACTATTCTTTTCGGCCTCTCCATATGTGGCTCACATGCATTTCGAAACTAAAGTATGAACATTTAGCTAACCAATTAAACATCTCTCGGTTTTACTAATATCAGCAATAATATCATATATGAATTTGTACAACTAAGCTTGTTTAGCTCGATGGGTGGAGCAATGCTATTACGACACGAACCACGTAGGCTGATTGTGGTCATCATAAAATGGGGAAAACATAAGCATGATCAGTACAGTGTTGACCGTGGCAGTGGGATGGCAGATCTGAAGCTGCAAACCGCGCAAAGGGTAATTAGCAACCGATGTTTGCTTTGAAATAACAACTAAGATTTGGTATGGACAAGAAAGTACGGTCAACAAGTGATAAAGAAATGCAATTATGCTGTCTCTCTATATGTCGCGACATGTATTTGGAAACTCAAGTGGGACCTTTAGCTAACCAATTAAATGTGTCGGTTAACTAATATCAGTATCATATCACAATCATATTTGAACAACTAAGCTTTCGAATTCTGGGTGTTGTGTTGTTTAGCTTGAAGGGTGGAGTAATGCTAGTATGACAGAAAGCACCTACGGAGATCATAGTAGAGTAGATAAAAGGGAAAAACCCTAAGCATCAAGAGAAAAATCAGGAAAGTGGAACTAGCTGGACCAGTGGGTGGCGCACATGCTTTTCGAAACGAGTATAGGAACATTAGGTGAGCAATTAAACGTTCTCTGTTTTAGTGATATGAGCATCATATCAGATTCGTATTTGAACACGTAAGCTTTGGGTTGAGGTCTTGAGGAGCAGTGCTAGCACGACATGAAGCACCTACGATGATGGTAGTGAATATAAAGGGGGGAAACCATAAGCTTTACGAGTATAGTGCATGTGCCATGGCGGATCTGAAGGTGCAAACCGGACAAAGCTACTTCGCAACCAATGTTTGCTTTCAACTAGCCACTACGATTTGGTACGGACAAGAAAAGTACAGTAAACAAATTACGATCTATTTTCTGGGTGAGATCAATAACTTAAGCACATATGGAAGAGTACCACCTCTCTTGCGACGTCGTGTAGGCCTATGCTGATACGTTGATGGTGCTGTGGGTGCGATGGCTGTCGGCGGTAGGGAAGAAGACTTTAGACGGCAGACGGCCGGGTCGGGGGATATATCCTGTTGCAGTGGATGAGGCGGTCGTAGGAGCGGCAACGGCAAGGTGGATGATGGTGCTGATGAAGCGAGAGGAGGTGATGAAAGGATCTTGGTCCAGCGCCGTGGATGAGAGACTCCCATCTCTTGCAGTGGACGACGGGGTAGGGGTAGCGGCTCCGGCAAGGTGGAGGATGGGGTGGCCGACGGAGGAGGCTGGCCGCAGTGCGGAGGTTGTCGTGCCGCCGACGGTGTATGAATGGGGAAATGGAGGGGAGGGGGCGATCTCAAACTTTGGGACGTGCTTCTCTGAAATGGGGGAAAGTTACGAACTTATCCCCCGTTTAAAATTTCAGACATCGCGTCAGTTGGGGATAGGACGGTAATCTCGCATCTCCCAAATATTTGCCGGTAACTATTTCGCGCGAGGAGAGGGTGTTTTTCCACCCACGGTTGGCGCCCACGGTGTATGAACGGGGCTGACAGGTAGGGCGGCTGTGTCACGTCTGATGGAAGTTACACATCTGCCCCTATTTAAAATATTAGCCTCCATCAATTTCGGACGAGGAGAGTTTGTTTTGCCGCCCACCGTGTATGAATGGGGAAATGGAGGAAGAGACACATGTCTTTCGGACGAGCTTGAATCAAATGTGTTTTGCCGCCCACGTTTGGCGCCCACCGTGTCTGAATGGGCTCAGAGGCCGTCGTGTCATGTCTGATTGAAGTTACTAGTCTACCCCTATCGACAGCAGTGTAAATCCGGTCGATAAGGATGTCAAGTGTCAGGGGTAGACCGTAATTTCCATCTCGCAAACGCTTGCTTCGGGCAGCCCACAAATTATAGTGGGTGTTTAGCCGCTTCGTTCAAAACTTGGGAGAATTAGCATTCAGGTTTGCCCTGGGACCTGGCAAACTAAATTCAAATCCAGTTTGTATTCGATTACGAATATCCACAGATTATTATACATTTTGTTATTTATTTCTTCAAAACCACAACAAAGATTTATTCCACCTTTATATATGATTATGATTTAGAAATGTCATGATCTTCGAATTCAGTAGGTTGGATACACTCTGATTCAAACAGTTATTTCATCCAATACAATATGCTCACACGAAAAACAGTTCACCTTATGTCAATCATACAAGTACTGAGGATTACCTCGCCTAAAAAATTCGGATCATTACAACACATGGACAACATGGAATTCCGAACAACATAGGGGGTCTTGCAACATAATCCATTTAGAGACATGACACAACATGCAAGTACAATAATCTAATGAGAATTTCAACTGGTATCTAAAGAAGAACCGGGATTACCTTGGGCTTCAGATAGCAGAAACAGCAGGACCTCCCCCGTCTTCAAATGCAACATTCTTACTTCCTCCAATTCTTGGGTTGCTTGCATAATGCGTGCCGCTAATTCCGTAATTTCCAGCCTCAAGATAAAGATTACCTCATTCATGGCAGCCACACCATCTCTTTCTGCCTCTAGTAGAGCCTCAAGCACTATAATATCTGTGCTCAGACTGTTCTCCGGTTGTGTTGCCTCTGAACTGCTACCATCTGGTAACATGGATGGCGCACTGCTTCCACAAATAGATTCTGGGGTTGTACATTGTGTCCTAGTGTGAACGGCATCTTGAAAGGTTTCCGCTGGACATAAGTAAGAGATAGTTATCGTATGATCCAGGCAGTAAGCTTACATGGTAAACGATGGACGAATTATTGCCGAGCATGGCAAACTATATTTAAATGGTTCGAAGCAGCATCAGCCAAAAATAAATTAAAATGGTAAGATGAAAGTTGAAAGGGAGTGTACAACCGCTATATTTAAGCTGCCAAGGCATCTAAGCAGATGAAATAATCTGAGAAAGCACTTAACAGTGTGGCCTCATATAAACTACGAAGACAGTCTTGTGATGAAGTTGAGAGGAAAAGTTAAGGACTCAAATGAAATAGGCATGCATTTCTTTACGATAGTACAGCAGGCACTGCTCACATATTGGCCAACTCAGGTATAATGTAACAACGAACAAGCATTCGAATCAAGCAATACAACAAAGCAGACAACTGAACTATTTGTAATTTGGTAGGATTACACGTTGAGGGCACAAGCCAAGAAAGCAGCCCACTCGCATTACATTACATGTACTAAAACACACTGGCTTACCATATGTTGCTGTGAAGCCTAGCTGCTGTTGCAATGTTCTTTGAAGATATCGTCAGCATCCCGTGGTTGCAAATCTAGTTGTTGTAGTTTATTCTGCACCATCTATTTAGGTAAAATTAATTTTAATCGCATGCACTGGTCTGAATTGATCATCAATGGTTCATCTAAACTAATGAAAGAAGGGTGTGTGCATACACGACAATATATCTGCTTCCCTCTATTTTTATGCTTGTTCGAGGTGCCAGCACCAAAAGAACAAATATTTTGCTTGATGGGGTTGGCATCTCCATAATTAATAGAAGCATCAAATTATTCATGCAACTTGGGAAGATCAAGAACACACAAACAAGTAATGAACAGAGGCTCGGAGAAGTGATGTAATAGCTAGCATCAGAAAATGTATGGTAAAATGAACAAAAAGCAGCAGAACCACATGCTAGTTTGCTGATGTGTAATTAAGCATAGAGAACATTAAGCAGTCTGATGGAACCAACAGGTGGCATCAGAACAAAACTAAAGCATATTAACTATATGTGCACTGGTATGTAATTTAACACATGTAACATGTTCACTGCCAGAAGTATGGCCCTACAGGTGCAAGCAGAATAAAGCGTCTCATGAAAAACTGAATGATGCCCTGAAGAAATTCAAAGGTGTGGTGCTTATGCTAGGAAAGTGATCGTAGGCGCCAGCCGTTGGATAATAGTACCTGATTCTCGGCGGCGTATGGGTATCGTTGTCATACTTGATAGCTAAGGATCGTCGATGGTGCTCGTGTTGCGGTTGAGTTTGGGCCGGCTGTCGCCGTCGCTGAAGCTGCTCCAGTGCTACGGTTGCGGCGCCTCTCGACATAAAAGAAAGCTCATCTGTGGTAAGTGAACAGTTGCACGATAAAGAGAAAAACCAAAGGAGTACAAATCAAAATAACCTGATGAGGTTGTGGCGTCGGTAAAGCAGGGCCGGTGGAGTTGAATATGGCGTCCGTGGAGCGGGTCCGGTGCAGTGGACGAAGGCTTCGGCGGGCGCGTTGTATAGTGCTTTCAGTGAGGCGGATCTGTTGCGTCGGACGAGGGCTTGTATGAAGGGATAGCGAAGGGGCGGACGAGGGAGTCAGTGAAGGGCCTACACTGTGGTGGAGGGCACCGATTAAGCAGATCCGGTGCGGTGGACCATGATGGCGGTCAAGGAGATCTGGAGCGGTGGACAAGCTAGTCGCTGAAGCGGCTCCGGTGAAGTGGTGAGTTGGCAGTTGGGGGTTCCAAGGTGCGGAAGGTAGATCCGGCGGGGTGTGAGGTCCACCGCTGCGGCGGAGGACTAGATTCGGCGGCTTGCCGTGGTTGGGGGGGGGGTCAGGGAGGGGAATGGGAGGGGCTCTGGGGAAGAATGTTGGGGGCAAAGAGGGGAAAACAATGGAGTTACCAAAGCAGCCTTTTTCCGTTCATTTGGCAGGGGTAAAACAGGAATATCGCAGGGCTAAACTTTCGGACGCGTGATATTTCGATGTGAGCGGGAAGTTTGAAAGCTTTTGGCGCCTAAAATTATAAGTATTCTGCTCTCGTATGGCCGACTGTGATATCATGGCCGACAATTTGTTTGTTTTGCACGCACAAAAAATGTGCAAGTTTTGAAAATCAATGTCTCCAACTCGAAACTTAGTTTGTCCATTCAATTCAAATATGGATCATTGAGCTACTACAAGAAAATACCATCATACGGTCTAATTCAAATGAAATTCCAAATGTGTTTATCCTAAATATGATGACAAAAGCAAAAATGTGTATGTGTATGAATAAAGTGGATGATTATAAAGTTTGAACATGCCCGTATGTGTATATCTCTAGGTTTGATATATGAATTTGAAATCACGAAATCCCGGCTTAAAAATGTACCTCCGTTTAAATGAATTACAAAAGCTAATGATGGAGTCAAATTCCAAAATTCCAATCTTAGGTTTGTAATTCTGGTACATCAAGATATATCACGCATGTTCAAGAGTATCGTTATCTCATAGTACAAACTGTGAAACAAATGGATCAACCATGAGTGCACAATATCTCAATTACGCTAAAGTCCCTCAAATATAGACACCTCACTCTTTATCTGAAGTCACCCCCCCCACCACCACCACACACACACACACACACACACACATAGAGAAGTCATTCTCTCCCCCAAACACGAACACACGAGCACATTAACACCCCTCTCTCTTGTAAAGTCCGGACCCCAACATAGGTCTCTATCACTTTGCTCTCTGGCATGCACACATCTCTTCCCTCACTCTCTAGGTCTCCCGCTATCTCTCTTACCCAAGCACACGCACTATGCAGAGTGTATATTTCCCATACACACAAAACGTCGCCCCCAAACGTCTATCTCCCTAGTTATGTGGTTCTCGCGCACTCACCTCACACACCACCCCCACTGCAAACAAGCACACTTTGTCTCCTTGTGCACCACTCTCCTCTTTCTATATCTCCCACATGCGGACCCACCCCAGCTCCTTCCCTACATACATATATGTCGTCACTCCTTGCATAGCTCCCTAATGTATAATCGTTCTCGATTTCGCACATTGTTCTCTACACCATCTATTCTAGATCTCTCATGAAGTCCCTATCACACACATGATGACTCGCTTCCCTTGCGTCTCTGTTCATGGGCCAATTTCGGACAACATCAACATTGTCTCCCTATCTATACGCCATTTATGGACACAAACGACCCCTCTCGCCCCCTCTCTTCCTCTCTCTCTCCGTCGCTAGCTCTCTCTTTCTCTCGCTCTCACACCCCTCTCCCACACACACTCGATGTCTCTTCCAAATAGTCTGCTCCCCCAGACCGCACCCGTGCTATCCCGCTACTACACATGTCACACCATTCCCCCTTCCCTTACACTAGGTTTACATCATCAGTGGTCTCTCTACTCCACATACACTCTCTCCCTCTCACACACAAATGCGTGCACAAACACACACAAACACGCACAAACACCCATTTATCTGGATCCTCATCTCTCCCCATGTCCGCATGTGTATCTCACACACTCACTCTCTAATTATGTATATGTGTCTCCATGTTACACAACACAAAGCCCCATGTACATGTCTCTCTCTATCCTCCACACACATAGACACGAAGAATCTGTTATCATTGCCTCAGTCTCTAACATATCACACACGCACACTGTCTCTCTCTCTCTCTCGCAAACACGCCCATCAATGGTTTCCCTGTGAATAACTTACCGTCTATTCATCAACCGTCGTGGCAGTACGACGAACAAGAGACATGAAAAGGAATAAATCTACACGTGCTTAGACCACCTAGTATGACTACTAGGACTAGATCAAGCCAAAAAGCGCGCCGCCGTCACCCCCTCCTTGTCGGTGACGGGAAAATCTTTGTTTTACAAAGTCGAGAAGTCATTGTGCTAAGGCCCCACATGCCGAGGCGTTGAATAGAATGTAGATGCTAGTTTATGGAAGCAAGTATCGATAATACGTTTGTATCTCCATACTTATATTTCTTCTCTTATAAAAAACCAAGGTGGTGATGATGGTACGTGTGCCATCTTGCAATATAGACCGTCCGATCTATATCCGACGGATGGAAATTAAACTAAAAGATACCCGCACCCCTCTCCACATTTGCAAACAAGGCCTTCCCTCGTTCATCCCTATCTCCAACAAACCTCATTGTTGAGCAATTAAGAAAGGAAGCCTCCGGAACAAACTGGCCTGGTGGCCACTGCCGGCGTCGTCAATCCCCATGCCTCCGCTCAGTCCGACCACCAACCACCACCACACCCCACTCCTCTTCACCTTATCTCATATTTCTCGAGATATCATTAGTTTTATACATGGGATTACTCCCGCAAGGGTCAATCACAACACGTGTTTTATAAAAAAATGCATCTTGATGTTCCGTGCAATGCACGGATCTTTCTAGTACTCCTACACAAGACTAAGTTGGTGATGCTGGTGTGTCTGCCATCCGTCGTTTCTGACCATTAGATCTACATCTAACGATTGTGAGGTAAGTTGTTGCCTTTTCTCACCAACATCCCACTTGTCTATAAATTTGCAGAAAAACCCATAATTAGTATCTTAAAACCAACCACATCCCTCCCTGACCTTACCAAAGTAGCCCAAGGAATATATTCTAATTGAAACATATGTATATCAAAATTAGAGTGTTTTGTACCAAGTTTGTGAATAAGTATTGTTCTAATTATGATCCGTTGCAACGGACATGAACATTGCTAGTATTTCCAACCACATATGACCTTCTATCCTGTTATTCCCCCTCAAATCATTATTTTTCCTAAACATTACTTCAAACAGTACCGATGTGTGTTCGTCGGTGGCGCCGGTGATGAGCGAGTTGGCCGCCGCTCCACCGGACGGGCCGGACACCGTGCTGGCCTCCGCACGGGTTAGCAGGCTGGCCCGAGCGTGACTCACGAGCGAGCAAGCCGCCGCGCTAGCCTTCGCTCAAGCCAGATGGCTGGCCTGAGCGCGGCGCGCGCGAGCAAGCCGCCGCGCTGCCGTGCCAATCTAGCTAGCAAACCTTGAAGACAAGCAGCTGGACGGAGCTATCTTGGTTAGCTAGCGTCCGCGAGCGCCGGACGGAGCTGGCATCCGGGCTGCCACAACATGGGCTCCGCACCGCCGGTGGTTTTGACTTCGCCTTCTGCCGGCGGCGGTAGTTGCATCCCATGGCCGAGGATGACTAGGTGGACGGGCCGGAGATAGGAGGTCACTCGAGGATTTTTGTTGGTAAGAGCATGTACAATGGTTGATAAGGTAGTCTTATCTTAAGTCTGCCACGTATGCAAGTGGTAGTAGTTTCTTGGCATTTTAGTGGTTTCTTGCATTATTAGGGGTTTCTTGTAAGGAACAATGTACGTACTACTAGCGACAAAAGGCAATTATAGGTAGCATTGTACTCCAATGAGTACTACTAGTGGTCGCGGGAGTGTATACCTCATTTTGTGGGTTCGATCCCGGCTGAACGCACGGCGGCCTTTTTTTTAAATAGTACTACTACACTTCGTTGCGAGCCATATTCTACACGGGTAGTTTGAGTTTTGAAGTCGAACGGATGTGCGGCCCCACAATCTGGGTGCACGGGACAACCTAGCCACGTGAACGGGTTTTCCTTCCCAGCATCCCGTGGCTCGCGTGCTCGCCCTAGCCGCACCTCGCTTGCATATTCCTCATCAGCTAGCAGCATATTTAAACTAGTGCCTCCCAATTAAGCCCGAGGAGCCGAAAAAGCCTGGCGGGGCATTGGGAACTGTGCAATATGGCTTCGTACGTAAAGTGCTCTACTGCTACTCTGTAGCTTGTGGCGTTGTACGCATGGACTTCACTCCATTATCAGCTCTACTATAAAAGAAATTCCTCTTGACGTGTTTTTTTAAACGAAGGCAAAAGCTTTGCTTCATATCATTCATAAAGAAGGAACTACTAAAAAAGTTTGACAAGATCCATTACACCTCCAAAAATGGAAGCGAAAAGCCTAGTCTCACTGTATAAAATAACTCGTGTGTAACCGCCGCTGATAAATAGGCTACTAGTGTGTGCGTGAGAGGAGCGGCTGAGTAGGCCAGCTACTCCTACGTGAGAGGAGCGGCTGAATATAGCACCGAGAGTACCCACTAGGCCACTACGCATGTGTACTTCCCCTGCATTGATAGTACAGCGATGGTTCCAGAGAACAGTAGTACCCTCCACTTCCAACTGTAGCTCCTTGGCCCTGAGATTCAAGAGTTCAAAACTGATGCACTATACTAGACTAGACTAGAAGTACAGTACATCACACTACTAGTTGAGAAAAGTAGTACTGGTATTGCTACAGTACGAGTATGTACTCCTCCGTCACAGAATGTAAGACGTTTTTTGACACTAGTTGGCGTGTACAAAAAATGGCAAAAACATATCCAAAAATTTCTTAATCCACGCCAAAAACTACTACCTAGTGCCAGAAATTTCTTACTAGAGCTATTATTTACAGTATAATGCAATCCCATAACGTTCCATAATGCTAGTACTAGTAGTAAATAATAGCCTCACCCCTTCGCTGAGGAACGATCTACAGTTGGAAGGGACGAGGCCCTGCGGTTACTACGCTCTTATCTCCCCCTCTCCAGTTCCCCTCCCCCCGAAAAGAAGGCAATTCGTCGCTGCTCCCATGGATTCGCCAGGCGGTTCTCCTCCTCGTCGGGGCTGGGAGACCTTGGACGATGATCCTCTGGGAGAAATAGCACACCGCTCCGACGTCCTCACCGCCGCAAGACTCGGTGCTTCCTGCACCAACTTTTTCAAGACGCTGCTTAAACAGGCTTGGGGAAAGGCCATGCTTGTTGGTCTTCCATGCATCCTCCAAGAGAAGGTTCTTCTATGGGACAATCCTTCGAACAGTCCACCGCTCCCTGGCCATTGTTGCACGTTGACTCCGCTAGAGTTGCCGACGTTGAGAGGTAGTCGGATTTTTTCTGATGAGCAGGTCAGTAATGGAGTTTGATCATGTAGTACTTAGTTATTCCATTTCCATCCCGTAATTTCTCCACTGCCCACCGTCTTATATATAGGTCTGGGTCGGTGCCAACAAATATTGGCTTGCATACCTCCGGCCGGATACCACCATCATTTTGCACAACATCCACAGCAGTGCGGCCGTTCCGGTAGACCCCTTCTCCACCATTGGGATCGGCCTTCCGGATTGGCTGGGCTTGAATACGTATGATGATGCCTACATGAGATTGAAGAAGATAGCAATTGCGGACCTGCCGACAAAGCGACGCGGCTACGATGATTACTATCTCATCGCGGTGTTCAACATAAGGATTGCCATCAATGCAAGACGCAGTAACGGCAGAGGCTGGCGCATGTTGGCGACGGCAGATTTGTACCCCTACACATTCGAAGACGCCGTGCGCCATCTAGGCCGCATCTTCGCGGTGACAAGCTAGGGGACTTGTTTCATCTGGTTGCCATCCTACGGTATGGGAGATTACAAACGGAATGCACAAACCATCATTTGCATCCCTAACGGTACTCCATTATTTTGCAGGGACCAGTCATCCCCCGATCAAAATAAGATCGCCGATCCTGGATGTGCACTTGCATCCGCGATTCGGTCTAACCTGGAACCTTGTAGCTGACTTTGGCATATTGGGATCAACTATCTTAGTAGTCGTTACCCATGGTACCACTGATGTGCAACATGGTCACCCAATCTACCACGATCGGACCGTCACCATCTACCCATGTATTCCATTTTTTTAACCCTCTCGCCTTCTCTTTCATTGTTGTACTAGTAGTATACTTAGTAGTACTAGTAGGAGTACTTTTTACCTTGGAGGACGCGTATAGCTAGCTAGGCCCTTGAAGACTTGAACCCACTAGCTGCCACAATTTTTGTTTTTCCATGTCTTACTATCTCATCCATGTTGCCAAGAGTGGCTATATATATAATAAGCCGGTTATTTTACTTCCTCTATACCGGAGTAGTACTATTTGCTGCACAGTATTACTGACCACCAAATTTGAGGACAACATTATTATGCATGGACCTTGACTATGTATGTCACCATGTGTCCAGATCTGGGATGCCGCGTGTACCAGATGAATGGCGCCGAGTTCGACCCCCGTGATGCTACGTGGGTGCCGAGGAACACTCTTGGAGAGTACTCGCTTTTCATCGGGGACAGCTACCCCATTGTGAAGCGAATTGCACCTTCCGTGCACGACATGGAAGGCCTGCCATTCAGGAAGCATGGTTGTGTCTTCATTGCGCACCGCCGGATGAACGACATGCTGGGACATGCTATCCCTGATTTATGCCGCTTCAGCTTGGATGAGTCTCCATCGTGTGGAACTGGACTAGAAAGCTGCGACAATGATTCCCGTTGCCCACCGCTATGGATCGTGCCATCCATGAAGAACACCTGGGACTGGAACCTGGAGGAGGACATGCATGTAGCCCATCTATAACGTGTAAGTGGAGTACGGTAATTGTGAACAGTAGCGCTGTGAATATATGTAGACTAGTCGTGCACAAATTTATCACATGAATTGGAGATGAACTTGTGTGGCATACTGGCATTTGTCCATTAGAATTTATTACTAGTAAATGTGTTATGTGTACGTGCAACTTGTGTGGTTGTTGCACGGGCTCCAACACGCTCTTTGAGAAAAAAAGGTGGCACAACTTTTGATATACGTGACGTGGCGGCATCATACAGTAGCATCGTTCGCTATAGTTGTAGTACACTCCTACTAGGACGACAACTCCTATAAAACCTTGCGCTTGGCTCTTTGCCTCTTCTGGAGGTTCAACAGTTCGTACTCATGTGAACCTTGCACTTGGCTCTTCGCCTCTTCGGAAGGTCCAACAATGATGATACTACAGTACAATATGCTTCTGGCAATCTGACACCGATTGAATGGTTGCACATCCACCGCTAGGGCGAGGGAGAGGGAGAGGGAGGGAGAGGGATAGGGCGCTGTAGTCAAAACCCTCTCCTCGTCCTGCGAACCACCGCGCACGTGGGCGAGGGAGAGGCGTAGTAAGCAAGCTTATCCTCGTTCGGCGAGTTGATGGGACACATCAAAGGAGTACTAGTACTAGTAGTAGTCCATACTGCATCCTTTCCGATTAATATGGCTTAATTTGAAACGAGAAAAATACACTGGCGGTCAACGTATGTAACAATACGCTCTTTATGGTCACTATATATAGTTTTGCGGCAATTATACGATCACTAGCTCACCGTAGAGAACTGTATTGCACCCTACTGACCGGCCACATAGTCGACGTGGCACTTTGTTGACTGGTTAAATTGTCACCTGGTTTCTGGGTCCTGATGTCTACTACACAACCTTCTTCTTGTAGACGTTGTTGGGCCTGCAAGTGCACAGGTTTGTAGGACAGTAGCAAATTTCCCTCAAGTGGATGACCTAAGGTTTATCAATCCGTAGGAGGCGTAGGATGAAGATGGTCTCTCTCAAACAACCCTGCAACCAAATAACAAAAAGTCTCTTGTGTCCCCAACACACCCAATACAATGGTAACTTGTATAGGTGCACTAGTTCGGCGAAGAGATGGTGATACAAGTGCAAAATAGATAGTGGATAAAGGTTTTTGTAATCTGAAATAATAAAAACAGCAAGGTAACGAGCGATAAAAGTGAGCGTAAACGATATTGCAATGATAGGAAACAAGGCCTAGGGTTCATACTTTCACTAGTGTAAGTTCTCTCAACAATAATAACGTAGATAGATCATATAACAAGCCCTCAACATGTAACAAAGAGTCACTCCAAAGCCACTAATAGCGGAGAACAAACGTAGAGATTATGGTAGGGTACGAAACCACCTCAAAGTTATTCATTCGGATCGATCTATAAAAGAGTTCGTACTAGAATAACACCTTAAGACACAAATCAACCAAAACCCTAATGTCACCTAGATACTCCATTGTCACCTCAAGTATCCGTGGGCATGATTATACGATATGCATCACACAATCTCAGATTCATCCAACCAACATAAAAGTACTTCAAAGAGTGCCCCAAAGCTACTACCGGAGAGTCAAGAACGTGTGCCAACCCCTATGCATAGGTTCCCAATGTCACGAAACCCGCAAGTTGATCACCAAAACATACATCAAGTGGCACATGATATCCCATTGTCACCACAGATAATCACGGCAAGACATACATCAAGTGTTCTCATAAAGACTCAATCCGATAAGATAACTTCAAAGGGGAAACTCAATTCATCACAAGAGAGTAGAGGGGGAGAAACATCATAAGATCCAACTACAATAGCAAAGCTCGGGATACATCAAGATCGTGCCATAGAGGGAACACGAGAGAGAACAAAGAGAGAGAGAGAGAGAGAGAGATCAAACACATAGCTACTAGTACATACCCTCAGCCCCGAGGGTGAACTACTCCCTCCTCATCATGGATAGCACCGGGATGATGAAGATGGCCTCCGGTGATGGGATCCCCCTCCGACAGGGTGCCGGAACAGGGTCCCGATTGGTTTTTGGTGGCTACAGAGGCTTGCGGTGACGGAACTCCCGATCTATCTTCTGTTCTGGAAGTTTTAGGGTACAAGAGTATATATGGGTGCAGGGGGTACGTCGGGGGAGTTACGGGGGCCCCACGAGGCAGGGGGCGCGCCTAGGGGGGCACGCCCCCCACCCTCGTGGGCAGCCCGTATCTCCCCTGACGTGCACTCCAAGTTCCCTGGGTTGCTTTCCTTCCAAAAATAACTTCTCCAGTTGATTCCGTTCCGTTTTGACTTCGTCTAATATTCCTTTTCCTCGAAACACTGAAATAGGCATAAAATAGCAAATCTGGGCTGGGCCTCCGGTTAATAGGTTAGTCCCAAAAATAATATAAAAGTGGATAATAAAGCCAAATATTGCCTAAAACAGTAGATAAAAGTAGCATGGAGCAATCAAAAATTATAGATACGTTGGAGACGTATCAAGCATCCCCAAGCTTAATTCCTGCTCGTCCTCGAGTAGGTAAATGATAAAAAAAGAATTTTTGATGCGGAGTGATACTTTGGCATAATTTCAATGTAAATCTTCTTAATTGTGACATGAATATTCAGATCCGAAAGATTCAAGACAAAAGTTCATATTGACACAAAAATAATAATACTTCAAGCATACTAATCAAAGCAATCATGTCTTCTCAAAATAGCATGGCAAAAGAAAGTTCATTCGTACAAAATCATATAGTTAGGCTATGCTTCATTTTCGTCACACAAAGATGTTCCCAACTTCTATACCCCCGATGACAAGCCAAGCAATTGTTTCATACTCAAATAATCTTAAACCTTTTCAACCTTCACGCAATACATGAGCGCGAGCCATGGATATAGCACTATGGGTGGAATAGAATATGATGATGGGGATTGTGTGGAGAAGACAAAAAAGGAGAAAGTCTCACATTGACGAGGATAGTCAACGGGCTATGGAGATGCCCATCAATTGATGTCAACATGAGGAGTAGGGATTGCCATGCAACGGATGTACTAGAGCTTTGAATGCTCAACAAAAGAAAACTAGTGGGTGTGCATCCAAAATGCTTGCTCACGAAGACCTAGGGCATTTGAGGAAGCCCATCGTAGGAATATACAAGCCAAGTTCTATAATGAAAATTTCCCACTAGTATATGAAAGTGATAACACATGAGACTCTCTACATGAAAAGCATGGTGCTACTTTGAAGCACAATATATGAGACTCACTACATGAAGAACAAGGTGCTACTTTGAAGCACAAGTGTGGAAAAAGAGATAGTAGCATTGCCCTTTTTTCTATTTTTTTGGGCCTTTCTCTTTTTTTTCTTTTGGCCTTTTTTTCTTTCTCCTTTTTTTTCTTTTTGGGCAATGCTCTAACAATGATGATCATCACACTTCTATTGATTACAACATAAGGATTACAACTCGAAACTTAGAACAAGATATGACTCTATATGAATGTCTCCGGCGGTGTACCGGGATGGTGCAATGAATCAAGAGTGACATGTATGAAAAATAATGCATGGTGGCTTTGCCACAAATACGATGTCAACTACATGATCATGCAATGGCAATATGACAAAAGTAATGTATGTCATGAATATGATGATGGAAGTTGCATGGCAATATATCTCGGAATGGCTATGGAAATGCCATGATAGGTAGGTATGGTGGCTGTTTTGAGGAAGATATAAGGAGGTTTATGTGTGATAGAGCGTATCATATCACAGGGTTTGGATGCACCGGCGAAGTTTACACCAACTCTCAAGGTGAGAAAGGGCAATGCACAGTACCGAAGAGGCTAGCAAAGGCAGAAAGGTGAGAGTGCGTATAATCCATGGATTCAACATTAGTCAAAAGAACTCATATACTTATTGCAAAGATTTAGAAGCTGTCAAAAATCAAGTGCTACGCGCATGCTCCTAGGGGGATAGATTGGTAGGAAAAGACCATCGCTCTTCCCCGACCGCCACTCATAAGGATGCACAAGCCAGGTACACTTCATGTTTCAAATTTGTTACACAACTTTAACCATACGTGCATGCTACGGGACTTGCAAACTTCAACACAAGCATTTCTCAAATTCAAAATCACCCAACTAGCATGACTTTGATATTATCACCTCCATATCTCAAAACAATTATCAGGCATCAAACTTATCTTGGTATTCAATTTACTCAAAAGAAAGTTTCACATATCTTGAACACTAAGTATATTAACATTAAGCAAACTACCATGCTATTAATGACTCTCAAAATAATCTAAGTGAAGTATGAGAGATCAATAGTTTCTTTAAAACAAATCCACCACCGTGCTCTAAAAGATATAAGTGAAGCACTAGAGCAAAAATTATCACGCTCAAAAGATATAAGTGAAGCACTATGAGAAAATGACAAACTACTCCGAAAGGTATAAGTGAAGATCAATGAGTAGTCGAATAATTATGCAACTATGTGAAGACTCTCCCATTAAAGGATTTCAGATCTTGGTATTGTATTCGAGCAGCAAGCAAAACAAAATAAAATGACATTGCAAGGATAGCACAACTCATGTGAAGAAGCAAAAACTTAGGCTCAACCGATACTAACCGATAGTTGTTCAAGAAGAAAGGTCAGATGCCTACCGGGGCATCCCCAAGCTTAGATGCTTGAGAATTCTTGAAATATTATCTTGGGGTGCCTTGGGCATCCCCAAGCTTGAACTTTTGTGTCTCCTTAATTCCTCTCATATCAAGGTTCCTCTTTTTATCAAAAGCTTCATTCACAACAAACTCGACAAGAACTCGTGAGATAGGTTAGTATAAACCAATGCAAAACCTTATCATTTTCTACTGTAACAAATCACTAAAATTATTATTCAACATTTCATACTAAATGTCTCTGTATATTTAATACTCCTATCCTCAAATAGAATTATTAAACAAGCAAACATATGCAAACAATGCAACCATAACAGCAATCTGCCAAAACCATACAGTCTGTAAAGAATGCAAGAGTATCAATAATTCCCTGACCCCAAAAATTATGAACTAAAATTCCTACTGTAGTAAATTTATCAGAGCTCAATATTCAACAAGATTCAATGTTATACCATTCTCTGACTTTTCTAGGGAATTTTTGCAACAGCGGTAAACTTTCTGTTTTCAAACAGCAACATGTATACAAGCAAAATAAGCATGGGAAAGGCTATCCTTGACACTTTTTATTGAAACTAAATATGAAAAACACTATTCTAACTAAAAACAAGCAAAAACTAGCAAAATAAATTGACGCTCCAAGCAAAACACATATCATGTGGTGAATAAAAATATAGCTCCAAGTAAAGTTACCGATGAACGAAGACGAAAGAGGGGATGCCTTCCGGGGCATCCCCAAGCTTAGGCTCTTGGTTGTCCTTGAATATTACCTTGGGATGTCTTGGGAATCCCCAAGCTTAGGCTCTTGCCACTCCTTATTCCATAGTCCAAAGAATCTTTACCCAAAACTTGAAAACTTCAACCACACAAAACTCAAGACAAAACTCGTAAGCTCCGTTAGTATAAGAAAATAAAACCACCACTTAGGTACTATAATGAAATCATTCTAAATTCATATTGGTGTAATATATACTGTTCTACAACTTATCTATGGTTCATACCCTTCAATACTACTCATAGATTCATCAAAACAAGCAAATAACACATAGAAAACAGAATCTGTCAAAAACAGAACAGTCTGTAGTAATCTGTATAAAACGTATACTTCTGGAACCCCAAAAATTATGAAATAAATTTCTGGACCTGAGAAATTTGTCCATTAATCATCTGCAAAAAAGAATCAACCTAAAATCACTCTCCAGTGAAAAATGGCAGCTAATCTCGTGAGCGCTAAAGTTTCTGTTTTTCACAGCAAGATCACATAAACTTCACCCAAGTCTTCCCAAAGGTTCTACTTGGCACTTTATTGAAATAAAAGCTATAAAACATGATTAATACAGTATAATAATCATGTGGACACAAAAAAACAGTAAGGATAAATATTGGGTTGTCTCCCAACAAGCGCTTTTCTTTAATGCCTTTCTAGCTAGGCATGATGATGACAATGATGCTCACATAAAAGATAAGAATTGAAACATAATGGGAACATCATGAAGCATATGACTAGCACATTTAAGTCTAACCCAATTCCTATGCATAGGGATTTTGTGAGCAAACAACTTATGGGAACAAGAATCAACTTGCATAGGAAGGTAAAACAAGCATAACTTCAAGATTTTAAGCACATAGATAGGAAACTTGATATTATTGTAATTCCTACAAGCATATGCTCCTCTCTCATAATAACTTTCAGTATCATCATGAATGAATTCAACAATATAACCAGCACCTAAAGCATTCTTTTAATAATCTACAAGCATAGAAAATTTTCTACTCTCCACATAAGCAAAATTCTTCTCATCAATAGTAGTGGGAGCAAACTCAACAAAATAACTATCATATGATTGAAAATTAAGTTCAAGATGACAAGTTTCATGGTTATCATTATTCTTTAAAGCACACGTGTCATCACAATAATCATAATAGATAGGAGACATGCTTTGATCATAGTAAATTTGCTCATCAAAGCTTGGGGGACAAAAAATATCAACTTCATCAAACATAGCTTCCCCAAGCTTGTGGCTTTGCATATCATTAGCATCATGGATATTCAAGGAATTCATACTAACAACATTGCAACCATGCTCATCATTCAAAGATTTAGTGCCAAACATTTTAGAGATTTCTTCATCTAGCACTTGAGCACAATTATCCTTTCCATCATACTCACGAAAGATATTAAAAAGGTGAAGCGTATGAGACAAACTCAATTCCATTTTTTTGTAGTTTTCTTTTATAAACTATACTAGTGCTAAAAGAAGAAACAAAAAGATTTGATTGCAAGATCTAAAGATATACCTTCAAGCACTCACCTCCCCGGCAACGGCGCCAGAAAACAGCTTGATGTCTACAACACAACCTTCTTCTTGTAGACGTTGTTGGGCCTGCAAGTGCACATGTTTGTAGGGCAGTAGCAAATTTCCCTCAAGTGTATGACCTAAGGTTTATCAATCCGTAGGAGGCGTAGGATGAAGATGGTCTCTCTCAAACAACCCTGCAACAAAATAACAAAGAGTATCTTGTGTCCCCAACACACCCAATACAATGGTAAATTGTATAGGTGCACTAATTCGGCGAAGAGATGGTGATACAAAGTGCAAAATAGATAGTGGATAAAGGTTTTTATAATCTGAAATAATAAATACAACAAGGTAACGAGCGATAAAAGTGAGCGTAAACGGTATTGCAATGATAGGAAACAAGGCCTAGGGTTCATACTTTCACTAGTGTAAGTTCTCTCAACAATAATAACATAGATAGATCATATAACAAGCCCTCAACATGCAACAAAGAGTCACTCCAAAGCCACTAATAGCGGAGAACAAACGTAGAGATTATGGTAGGGTACGAAACCACCTCAAAGTTATTCGTTCGGATCGATCTATAAAAGAGGTTGTACTAGAATAACACCTTAAGACACAAATCAACCAAAACCCTAATGTCACCTAGATACTCCATTGTCACCTCAAGTATCTGTGGGCATGATTATACGATATGCATCACACAATCTCAGATTCATCCAACCAACATAAAAGTACTTCAAAGAGTGCCCCAAAGCTACTACCGGAGAGTCAAGAACGTGTGCCAACCCCTATGCATAGGTTCCCAATGTCACGAAACCCGCAAGTTGATCACCAAAACATACATCAAGTGGCACATGATATCCCATTGTCACCACAGATAATCACGGCAAGACATACATCAAGTGTTCTCATAAAGACTCAATCTGATAAGATAACTTCAAAGGGGAAACTCAATTCATCACAAGAGAGTAGAGGGGGAGAAACATCATAAGATTCAACTACAATGTATAAGATCGGGATACATCAAGATCGTGCCATAGAGCGAACACGAGAGAGAGAACACGAGAAAGAGAGATCTAACACATAGCTACTGGTACATACCCTCAGCCTCGAGGGTGAACTACTCCCTCCTCGTCATGGAGAGCGCCGGGATGATGAAGATGGCCTCCGGTGATGGGATCCCCCTCCGGCAGGGTGCCGGAACAGGGTCCCGATTGGTTTTTGGTGGCTACAGAGGCTTGCGGCGGCGGAACTCCCCATCTATCTTCTGTTCTGGAAGTTTTAGGGTACAAGAGTATATATGGGTGCAGGGGGTATGTCGGGGGAGCTACGGGGGCCCCACGAGGCAGGGGGCACGCCCAGGGGGGCGCCCCCACCCTCGTGGGCAGCCCATATCTCCCCTGACGTGCACTCCAAGTTCCCTGGGTTGCTTTCCTTCCAAAAATAACTTCTCAAGTTGATTTTGTTCCATTTTGACTCCGTCTGATATTCCTTTTCCTCGAAACACTGAAATAGGCATGAAACAGCAAATCTGGGCTCGGCCTCCGGTTAATAGGTTAGTCCCAAAAATAATATAAAAGTGGATAATAAAGCCCAATATTGCCTAAAACGGTAGATAAAAGTAGCATGGAGCAATCAAAAATTATAGATGCGCTGGAGACGTATCAGGTCCCACCTGCCAGTTGGCAGAGCAAAGAAATCAGTTAAACAAAACTTTACGCAGGCACGACACGAGTCCAACCCTTGCACGCGAACCGCCCTGGTTGTGTATGTGAGTGCATGCACGTGTCCTCCCTCGGTCTTCCAACAAAGAGTGTCCATCGGCTACAAAACAAAGAGTGTGGTACATAATGTACATCTACACTTCCAATGCATTTAGCCTTTAATCTAAATCGATATTGATTGACTAATGCACCAACTTGTGCTGTAGGTATAGGCTACATGTCTATCCTTAATTACAGCATGCAACGGCCTTCATTTAATCTTCTTATCTCAATGGTCGCATGCACACATAAGTATGCTACTTTTGGGCGTTAATTATGCCCTGGTCAATGTGTAAATCTCTAAATGTACAGTCTTTCACGGACGTAGGGAGTAGGTTGAGCACTTGAGCGTGAGTTGTGTGTGTTGCATCGTGTGCTGTGTGCCGCATGGGTGCGTGAGTGTTGCGTGCGTCCATGTGTACGTGTGAGTGTTGCATGTTGCATGCATGCATGCATGCATGGGCCTTACTCCCTGCCATTGACATGTTCATATTTCAAGCTTCCTCTGTTCCCTCCATATGGTGATACTCCCTTTGTTCCCAAATAGTACGGAGTAAAAGCCTCCCTCTGTTCCCAAATATGGAGTATTTGTCTTTCTACAGATTTCAACAAGTGACTAGGTACGGAGCAAAATGAGTGAAGTGAGCGTAGAGGCATAGGGATACTGTAGAAAGGAAGTCCTCGCGATCCATTATTCCCCATCTTGGTCAAAGAGAACTATTCAACTAGTCTTCGCAGTGAAGTGACAATACACGCTGCAGCAGATGGGACACGTAATTAATAAGCTGAACCAGCGTGTTGCTGTTACTAAATCAGCCTTACCCAGTACTGCCATCATGTTTGCGAGTAGAGCACGCTTCCGCAAATATGCCTACGCACCTCTGTCGTCCATTAACTGACATATGGGCCCTCTTGTGGTAGACCCACATGTCATCGGTGTAACTATTTACACTCCGAAGGACGGTATATCCTGGTAGTAGTACTAGTAGAATTGAGATTTAATGCACTTTCTTCCCCGTCTTCCACTCTTCTTACTCCTCTCTTCTTCTTCCTCCTCTCTTCCCCATCGTCGGCCGCAAACCATTTACCCCCGCTCGCTGCTCGCCCGCCCGTGCCATCTTCCTTGGTAGCTCGCGCGTACTATATCCCTTCGCTCACTGCTCGGCCACACGAGGAGACGCTTCTTCACTCGCCCGCCCGAATCCACTTCCCCGCTGGCTCGCAGGCACCGAAAACCCCAATGGCAGAACCGACTGACACGCAAAGCCGTGATTGGAATTCCCTCCCCGATGTTCTCTTGGAGCAGATCTGTAGTCGTATGGACCTACTCAGCACCGTTCGTCTGGCCGCATGCTCGGTGCCTTTGCACCGTCTACTCGTCTGCAACCGACTGGCTATTTTCAAGACACCCTGCTTGCTGATGCCCGATCCTCGCAGGTGGCCCGGACACCGACTTGACGATCCTATGGAGGTTGCCGTGGTGCCCCTCGACATGCTACCACTACCCGTCCACCTATCCTTCATGCGCGGCCAGTACTGGGCGGGCATGAAGGCCAACTGGATCGTCCTCATCCACCACACCGGTAGTCCGTAGCGTCTCGTGGATATCTACACCCAGCGAGAGATCACCCTTCCATCATTGGATACCGCCGACATCGAGCCTCGCGGCCCGCCGGACACTCCTGCCTACTACGCACGAGACGCGTCAAGCTTTTGGCTCGACCTCTGTTTGCAGAAAGTTGTAATCTGCAAAGTGCCCACACCATTAGAAGACCACATGGATTACAAGCTCATTGCCTTGTTCAACATGGGATTAGTCTATCTGGAATCCGGTCTCCATACATGGTTATGGCTCATCATCAATCCTGTTGAGGCAACATTTCTGTCTGATGCTATAGTGCATGATGGCATCGTTTACGCGGTCGACGCACAAATTGGGTGCCTATACTGGTGGAATCTATCATCGTGTAATTGTTCTATCTCATCTCATCTTTACCTTATGAATACGACTGCATGTTCATTTATTACAAATTTAGAATGCATAGCATGTCTATAACCACATCATTGCTATGTGTTCCTCTCATTTCCTAGATTTTTATGACCACACATGTTATTGTTAGAGTTGATATGAGAACAATTGGCATCTAATGATTGTTAGAATACATATTATGAGCATAACATCATGATTGCTATAACAACACATGTTATTGCTTAGAGTTGATATGAGAACAGTAGTAGTAAGTGCTATGGTAGAATATGAGTAGGCGCTGTCATAGCTGTTTTCCTCTCATTGTTACATGATGTTTGAACCATGACATGTTGCTAGAATATGAAAGCCATTGGCTTATCTTTTAACTTGGGGTATGATTATGACCACGGCATTGCAATTCTCTGTCTATGATATGTGTCACTGTTATAATAATCTTAATTCCACACATACACTGAACATGATTGTTTATTTTTGTCCTTTTGGTCTCCAATTTGAATTGTTGCAGCAGACGCAAATGCGCTGGCCTTCATGATTCCAGGACCTGGAATCATACCAGCCGATGGGTGGTGGTTTATCGCTCGTTCAACTGACGGCGGTCATTTGATGCTCATTCGCACGTACCAAATTGACCAAACCATTACATCAAATCACATGCAGTATAATGTGTGGGGCGTTCGTGACGTTGATGGCTATGGCTGCTTCGTGTTCGAGAAAGATCCCAGCTCCGTTGGGCCAGGCGTATTCAACTGGAGGCGGGTTTACAGCCTCGGCAACCACTCCTTGTTCCTCGGGCTCAATTATCCGATCATCCAACCAATCATCGATCATATCACCGATGATGATTATTGTGCTATGCAACTTCCATTCGCAAGGGGGGGCTGTGTTTACACATCATACCATGGGTTTCATGAATCACCATATCCAGAGATTCATCGACACAGCTTGTTGCCAGGTAATCTTCAGTGTGTGAAAGGCATCAAGCTTCCATGCGATGGATGGCTTTTGCAAACCCGACATGCGGCGATGTGGTTCATGCCAACAGCAAATATGCACAACTTGATTCGTGCTGATATCTAGACTGAGCCATGTATTCTGCTATTGTAGCATGACTCTCTTTTATTGGATATTATGTATTGTTGTTAGTTTGAAGCACTCCTCTGGTTTTAAGGATAGATACCTTCCTGGGATCAAGTGCATCCTAACACACCTGCGTAGGATGTACTGATAATGATGATGGAGATGCTGTGCAGAAGCCATATATATATATATATATATATATATATATATATATATATATATATATATATATATATATATCAGTTAGGCTTCAAGTGCGTACTTGTTAGTTAAACCTATGTATAAATTGTGACACTAAATACGACTAGTAAGTAGTACAGTAGCAGTACTAGTATACGTCGGTCAAATTACTCATCATGTCCACACATTGAATTGACGTGACAACACGCTGCGCGTGAGGTGACACAAGAATCCCGGCGGCGTGTTCGGGTATTCTGGACTTCAGATTTGGAGTACCACTTATCTGTCGAAATCTTTCATAATTCACTTAAAATAGTCGATTGATCATACATTGAGTACCATATAACTAGAATTACCGATGCAAGTCGAAGAAGGATTGGCCGGTGCTGCCGGCTGGCGTCAAGTTCGATCCCACGGATCAGGAGCTGATCGAGCACCTTGAGGCCAAAGTGAGTGCTGACAGCACGAGATTTCAGTCTCTCATCGATTTGTTCATATCAACCATCGACGGTGAGCACAGCATATGCTACACCCAACCTGAGAAACTTCCAGGCAAGACACCGATCGGCCGTCTACTTGCACAAACATATTCCTTTGTTTATAGCTCTATTTTTCTTTTTAGACGCAGTCCTGGTGAAGCAATTACAATTTGACAGTTAATAAAAAGTGAAACAAGTGACTGCAACATGCCAAAGATGTTATGAAAATGCCAACTACGTACACTAAAACATGTATTCCACAATACTGCAAGTATCACACTGAGTGGCCTAAGGAAGCAATTCTTCCAGCGCAATTCCAGGGCGTTCAAAAGGGGCACGTGGACGCGCGCAAGATACAGTCGGAGTGCGGCATGCACGCGATGTGGCACAAGACCGGCAATACCTTGCCGGTGATGGTCAACGGCCGGCAGACGGGCAGCAAAAAAGGTTCTGGTGCTGCACACCAACAAGAACTTCGACCAGCAGAGGACCAACTAGATGATGCACCAGTACCACCTCGGGGACCTGGAGCAAGAGAAGGAGCTAGAACTGGTCCTCTGCAAGATTTTCTACCAGACGAACACTAGGGCCAGGAGTAAAAAGATTATAAGTTAGTTAGGTATTGGTAGTTGTACTACCTTGTCGTCCGCAAGTTGGTATTGTTGTTAACGATCGTTTAGTATGAACTTGCATTTGCTTCCAACCATCATGCCAAGGGTCAACGTGGATATAAAGTTGAATCATTTGTTTCGAAATGAATTTTCAGGCACCTGATTTTTATTTGATGGGTAGCATAAGCACCCGCCGTTCGAATCCCCAGTTCTCCAATTTTTTCAAAACAAGTGCATGCACTTATTATCACGGCAAAAAACAATATCCGTGCTGCATCCCAGTTAGCAGTCTGTACTTGCAGAATTCTCTCGTTTATTGAGCACGTATATTGTTTTTTCAGGTCGAGCAAGTTTCAACTGGGCTGCAGACTACCCAAGATTGGTTTTGTTTTTAACAGGCCCAGCCCATGATGACAACGGGGCACAAAGATCCAGCAGGTATCTACTGGCCTCTGGCCCGCCAGCGTTAGTTATATTTTGTCTTACAACATCCGCAGGCAGTTTTTTTACTGAATCAAACACACAGCCCAGTTCTATTTTCCTCTTGAAACGCATGTCCTATATCCGTTTTCTAATCTCTACCTATAGTTTTACTAGTTCATATACATGTATCATCATATTGAAAACACATGAAATTCCCTTTTCATATTTACATCCTTATTTTTGTTGTTTTTTCCCACCCAGCGTTGATTTTTTTACCACTGGTTTCCCCTTAAACCAACTCAATTGTCCCACGTCTTATTTGCTCACAAAAACAAAAAAAATTGGCAAATCAATAAGTTCTTAAAAAATGTTTATCATTTCAGGATTACAACAGTTAGGACTCCACCGAAATATGCAAAATAAGGTTGAACTTTTTGACCGTGGTCCTGGGCAGAAAATGGGCTGTAATAAATTACTTAAGAATTAGCAAATGGGCTGCAAATTATAAAAAATAGCAAATGGGCTTTATGTTGTCTGCCACAGATTTGGAGGCTGACTTGTGGGCCTACCAAGTTCATGCGTATACAAGGTTTCACAAAAAAGAAACTTAATCAACAATCGACTCTACCAGTGTCAGACCGTTAGATCTCAATCTAACGGCAATCATGCTTCTTCAGTCTCTGATCTTCCTGCCCCAGCCGCCCAAACCAGCGCCGTCGGAACCGCCTGCTCCCGCCTCCCGTGGTCGGCAGTGCTGCCGGGCAGGCCTCACGGCCCCATCATACTCGCATCCCTGGTCAGTCTATCCCTCTACTCACCCACACCTCCTGTTATTTTCCGGCGACGGCAGCCAAACCAGTCAACCCTCGTACTCTCCACCGCCTGGGCAGCCACTGATGTGTCTTCCCCGGCTCCGTGTCGTTCCCTTCGTAGGCCTCGCCATCGTCCACTGCCCTAGTGGTCTCGGCGTGGCGTGGTCAACGATGTCCATCCAACGGCCGTAGTGCTTCTTCAACCTCTGGTCTTCTTGCCCCAGCCGCCCAAAGCAGCGCCTATCGTGCCGCATGCTCCTGCCTCCCGTGGCCGGCTGTGCTGCCGCGGAGGCCTCACCGTCCCCATACTACTCCCACCGCTGGCAAGGTCATCCCTCCACTCACCCACTCCCTCTGTTATTCTGCGGCGACGATAACCTCACACCGCAGCCGAACCAGTGAACCCTCGTGCTCCTCTCCACGTGGGCATTCACTGCCGCGTCTTCCCCGGCTCCACGTCGTCCCCTTCCTAGGACTCGCCGTCGTCCACCGCCGTGGTGCTCTCGGCGCGGCGTGGTCAATGTGGTCAACGACCGACTTCCATCGGAAGAGTACTGTACGTGGAGAGGCTGATAGCTGGGTCCACGGTAGCCACAAGGAAGTGCCTCTTATTACGCACAAAATAATTATTCCTCCACCTGACAGCAGGGATCCACCGGACGGGCCACCAGTATTTCACGGAAAAAATGTTTCCCCCTGACTGCTGGAACCCACTGGACGGGCCATCATATTTCACGAAAAAAACATTTGCCCCTGACTGCTGGGACCCACCGGATGGACCACCGTATTTCATGAAAAAAATGTTCCCCCCGCTGTCAGCTCGGACCCACCTGAAGTGCCTCCTTATTACGCACAAAAAACTGAATACTCCCCCTGCTAGCTAGGACCCACCATGGTGGGAGGCTGACTTGTGGGCATACTAAGTTGACGGGGACGGAGGGCTTTGCCAACTTAGTCAATATGAACGATTCTAGCTCCAGTGACCGTACGATGTCCATCCAACGGCCGTCGTGCTTCTTCAATCTCTGCTCTTCCTGCTCCAGCCGCTCAAACAAGCGCTGGTAGGACTTCATGCTCCCTCCTCCCCGCGTCCGACTATGCTGCCGCGCAGCCCTCACCGCCCCACCGTACTCCCATTTCTAGCCTAGCGATCCCTCTACTCACCCACATTATTCTCCGGCGACGGCAGACGAACCAGTAAACCCTCATACAGTCGTACTCCCCTCCGCGTGGGAAACAACTGCCGAGTCATCCCTGTCTCCGTGTCGTTCCCTTCCTAGGCCTCGCCGTCGTCCACCGCCCTGGAGCTCTCGGCGTGTCCTGGTCAACGTGGTCAACAACCGACACGCATCTGAAGCGGACTGTACGTGGAGAGGCTGATAGCTGGGTCCACGGCCGCACGCAAGGAAATGCCTCCTTATTACGCGCCAAATAATGATTCCTCCACCTGACATCGGGGACCCACCGAAAGGGCCTCTGTATTTCGTGAAACAAACGTTACCGCCACTGACAGCTCGGACCCACCAGCTATATTTTCGCAGGCAAGGAAGTGCCTCCTTATTACGCACAAAAAAAAAGAATACTCCCCCTGTTAGCTGGGACCCAGTATAGTGGCAAGCTGGCTTGTGGGCCTACTAAGTTGACGGGGACGGAGGGCTTTGTCAACTTAGTCAATATGCATGATTCTAGCTCCAGTGGCCGTATGATATCCATCCAACGGCCGTAGTGATTCTTCAATCTCTGGTCTTCTTGCTCCAGCCGCCCAAACCAGTGCCGGTCGTGCCTCATGCTCCTGCCTCCCGTGGCCGTCTGCGATGCCGCAGAGGCGTCACTGCCCCTACTACTCCCACCGCTGGCCAGGCCATCCCTCTACTCACCCACACCCCCTGTTATTCTGCGGTGACGGCAGCCTCACACCGCAGCGAACTAGTGAACCCTTGTACTCCTCTACGCGTGGGCATCCACTGCCGCGTCTTCCCCGGCTCCGCGTCGTCCCCTTCCTAGGCCTCGCCGTTGTCCACCGCCCTGGTGCTCTAGGCGCGGCGTGGTCAACATGGTCAAGGAACGACTTCCATCGGACGTGGACTGTACGTGGAGTGGCTGACAGCTGGGTCCACGGCCGCAGCAAGGAAGTGCCTCCTTATTACGTACAAAATAATTATTCCTCCACCTGACAGTGGGGACCCACCGGACGGGCCACCGTATTTCGTGAAAAAAAAACGTTTCCCCCTGGGACCCACCAGCTACATCTTCGCACGCAAGGAAGTGCGTCCGGGCAAAAAAAAACGATTCGCCCCCCTGACTGCTGGGACCCACCAGCTACATCTTCGCACGCAAGAAAGTGCGTCCGGGCAAAAAAAATGATTCGCCCCTCTGACTGCTGGGACCCACCAGCTACATTTTCGCATGCAAGGAAGTGCCTGACAGTCGGGACCCACCTGGTCGAAGCATACGTAGTGTTGTCATTCTTGTCGCGAACGTGTACGTACATACTGGTTGTTGTAGAGGCATGCATGTTTCATAGTAGAGGCGCGCACGTGTCGTAGTAGAGGCGCGCACGTAGCATGTACACATATGTACAGCGGCCAGGGTGCAAGAAAGAAAATACGGCCATGTATGTGTACATACGGGCGGGGTCTTGAATGACTACTCGCGCATACGTACGGCGAGGGCTCGTGTACACGGCTAGGTCCGAACGGAGAAACAGCATCGTCGTTGTGTTCATGGGGGGCCAGCCGGCTGGGTCGGAACGGAATGTGTGGTCGTGTTCATCGGGAGGGCTTGGACGGAACAGGCGATGGAAACAAGGCCTGGCGTACCGCACAACGGAGGAAACGGACCTCCTACCTTCGGAACGGGGTCCTGTTGATCAGGAGGGGTGTGGCGTACCGCAAAATGGAGGAACGGACCTCCTACGGTCGAAACGGGGGTCCTGTTGATCGGGAGGGGTGTGGCGTACCGCAAAACGGAGAAAACGGACCTCCTACGGTCGAAACGGGGGTCCTGTTGATCGGGAGGGGTGTGGCATA
>NC_041393.1:86996277-87007834 GCF_002162155.2 Triticum dicoccoides | reverse complement strand
ATCCAATCGATGGGCTTCAGTTAGCAGCAGTAGCGAAGGAATCGCTCCATCGGGTTCAGTTAACAGCCATCGATCGATCGCTCGGGTTCAGGAATGCGTAGCCTACAGTGCAATCACTCGGGTTCAGTTAGAGCCCAATGCCTCGCTCGGGTTCAGTTAGAGCCAACGCCTCGCACACACGCGCGTACGTGCACGAGAGAAACGAGCATCGCTCGGCCCGCAACCTCTCATCGTAACCGGCAACTCCCCGAAATCCCCCCCTCGCTTCTACCATGGTTTTTTCCGTCATGGACGGCCCAAAGAATGTCATGCAGCTGCGTCTCTGGCCCGCCCAGGATGAAAAGCCCATTTTCTGTCTTGATTTTTGTCATAGAAGTAGGAGCCCACCACATCTATGATGATACCGGGTTTTGTCACAATTATCGTCATAGAAGTTTCATATGTATGACAGAAAAAAAATTCGTTCGGCCCAAAATGTCATGGATGTGTCTTTTTTTGTAGTGCCAGGAGAGAATACTACTCGCCAGCAATGACAAAAAGATGACACGGAGGTCATTACCAAAGGCATTTTCGCTAAGGGAATACAAAAAGATTACATGGATGCCCCCAAGAAGAACGTATCTGAAGATTTGTAGCCTGCTCCTAGTTTGCAATCGCGAAAGCATTCAAAAGCCAAGATTAGCCTTGAAGCTTTCATGGTGATACACATTTTACATATAACTGATTTTGTTTTAAGTTAACGCAGATTTGTATCTAACATATGATCTTCCATGTTCAGGATGAAGAAGACAGAGCTGTTGCTACAGCTTGCAAGGAGAGTCTCAAGAATGTTTCACAGCTTTCTAAAGAGGTGGATGCATCGCAGGGTGCTCCGAGTTTGGATTCGCGAAAGCATTCCAAAGTCACCACAAGCCTTGAAGCTTTCCTGGTGATGCACATTTTACAGTTAACTGGTTTTGTTTTTTTATTTCGCGTAGATTGCAAGCTAACAAGTGCTTCATTTCGAATCACAGGATCCTCTGAATTTGAGGCACAATGAGAATGTGCGAAAGGCTAAAGAAAGAACAAATCAAGATGATGAAGATGTCAGTATTGAGGTGGGTGGAGAGGCAGGTACCAAAAGCAACCACCGGTATGCCAAGGCTAGGGGAATACGGGAGCCGGAAGAGCCACATGTCTTCCCAGTTGATGAGGACAACTATGATGATTCTTTAGCAAAGTAGCGACAAGATAGTGGGGTTGATTCCATGCTACCAACTCGTGCGAGCAGCCGGAAAAGACTGGCATCTTCATTATTGTGCAATGAAGATTTTGTTCTGTATGATAGTGATAAGAAGAGAAAGAAAAACAGGACTCCATCGGAGTCTACCAACAATTCCAAGGACACAAAGAATACAAAGAGGAAAAACTCAAGCAATTTCAAAGATACAGACACAGGTGCTTCGATGCTGGAGACCAACCTTGACAAGTTTCGACAGAGTTATGTGGCCGAAATTATCAACACCTCAGATCTTGATAAACAATTGGTGGTAATTGATGACATTGTTCTGCTACAGAAGCATTTGCAATGCCTCACCCTGACAGATGTAGGCTAAGATGACAAATGATTGGGTGACGAAGTAAGATATTTGCCCAAATTAGTTTATCGATTTTCTTTTGCACAGTACAACTAACTTGAATTTTTTTTGAATGCCACAATTAACTTGAATTTTGTTTTAGTTGGTTGATGCTGTGATTCAGATCATGCGTCATGATCATCCTAATGACATAAGGGATGGGCAGCTGGTTTACATTGAGAGGGTGGCCGGCGTCGCTATGCTCGAAAGAGATGGTAAGGTAGAGAACTACCATGAGGCCGCTTTGGCGGGCAGTCATGGAACAACAAAAGGAGACAACTACCTCAGACATGATCTGGTACCATCTCACCATGACATAAACACATTTATTTTTCTAATTATTATGCATGTTGATGTAATCATCTTTGCTGTCCAGGTTTTTCTGCCTACAAACATGGTGAACACCCACTAGTTCCTTGTGGTCGTAAACCCCAGAAGGAGGGAGATTCAGATTCTTGATTCAGTTTTTGGATACCTAGAACGCACACAAGTGGTTCACATGGTGAGATTTTAAACGTCTTTCAATATAACACAGGATTTAGCATCATACCTAGCCATGAACCGTGAGCAACTTCTCATACCATGGACTTTGGCAGATACGTGGGGTGGAAGCACATCTGAGAGCATCGCTGCGAATCAATGGACCATAAAGCCATGCATGGCAAGACATTAACATGACCCAATGGACAGTAAAGCATGTGCCTGTGCCAAGACAAGATGACAAGTCAGTCAACAGTATTAGCTTCTAATTATGTTTTTCATTGTTAATACGTGAAATGCTGCTAACAGAATTAATTGTTGTAGTTCTTCTAGTGCACTCTACATGCTGAAGAACATCGAATTCTTTACGGGAGAAGATCTTACACTGCATTATGACCAAGTACGCAGAGTAACACCTAAAATTCTGTCAATTTTGTAAACATATGAAACGATACTAACATATCCTCCCATGCAGGCATACATCGACAATTATAGAAGAGAGTTGTCTGTTGTCCTTCTTAATTCGCCCTACAACAAATTGAAGTCCATGAAAAGGCTGAAGACGTACAATCCTAGCCTATCGGATGCAGCTACGATTGAAGATCATGAAGATGCAAGCATTTAGTCCAGCAATGGTTCATTCTTAGATATGGAGTGTACATTTGGTTATGAAGCGGTAGAGTAGGGTGTGGTTTGGTTTTAGTCCCGAAGAAGGTTTCCTAGCCATGTTCTTAGTCCAGTGCGGATTTATAAAGTTATAATACTTCACAGTGCTGGTTCCAAATACTATTCTTGAAATAAATTGGTCTGCATGGGAGACGCTGAAACATATATTTGCTTTTTACAAGCAGAAAATTTGAAGCTTAGGAAGGTTAACTCAATTCTTAAATTTATATTTAAGTTTTGTCGGAGTCTGGACAAGATTCAGAACAATTACGTTGCTAGTTAGAAGTTTCAGAATTTTTTTAACATAGCTAGTTAGAAGTTCTAGAAAAATTTCAGCGAGTGCTGAAATATTTTGGCCGAAATTTAGTGAGGCTGAAATATTTTGGCCAAAAGGCAAATATTGCAGTGAGTCTTGAAATGAATGAAATTCAGTTATTTCATCGAAATCTCACCGAAGCGAAAACCATGGTGTCGTGCCATCTTGAGCAGCACCAGACATGATTCAGTATTATCAACAAAATTTGGTCTCACATATACGAGGAAAAAAGGTATGAGCATGGATAGGCAATAAAATAGCTTCACAAGAGAGAGGAAAATACTTCACGTGTGAACACTCAATCCTAGTTGACTTTAGAACCAGTTTTCATCCCAAAAGAGGTCCAGTGATTTACTTATAACCAATAATAAAAGCGGTCCAGTTCTTTTGGCTGATTTTCAAAGAAACGGGAACTTTATCTTTTTGACGATCGTGATTCTCAGGAGACCTAAGTGTTGTTACGCAACTTACCTTAGTTTTTTTACACCATAACTTACCTTTGCTAAACTCTCCACCCCCCCCTAATATTCAACCAGGTGGGTCCCCTCCCTTGATTTCCTCCAACCGAAGAAATCTATACGTGGATATATGCCCGGGTTGTTACGATCCCTATAAATAGTGATCCTTTGAAACCTCATAGATCATAGTTTGTCCTTCTGCGCCGCCCAAAGCAGCAAGACTGAAGGACGGAGCAACCCAGGAATCCAGCAAGACCGAACGATGGAGCCAAACATGAATCCTCAGGTAACTCCCCACGATCTCCTGTTGCAGTCGCTGCTATTTTTCGTGCCACGATCTTAATCCCATGATCTCTTGCTGCAACCCCACTCGTTGTTTACATACTCATGTAACTCAGCATGTTTTTAAACAAATTAAGTTGGGGGCGTTAGGGGAGGGCGCTAGGATTTGTTCCCTACCAGATTGGCAGTTCATTGATTAATTCTAGGCTAAATCTTAGATTCTGGTCTTGTCGATGTCAATTAGTGCAGCGGGTGCTTGCCTTATTTTTTCCTTTCGCACGAGTTATGGAAGGCATCAATGGCCCATGTTTTAATTCCATACTACTGACCATGATTAGCGCCTAGAGTTGAGGAGAACACAGTTGGATAGTTTTTTATTTTCAAATCTTGATTTTATTTCAGATAAGCGCCTTGCAATGGAGATTACCTTATATGACCGTTCAAACGTAACCAAGCTGAATCTAATGCTAATATTTGCACATTCATGGAACTCATCTTGCTTGTAAACAAATTACCTCATGAAGTAGCGTAAAGCACAATTTTTATGTTGGTATATATAAGATGTATTCATCCGTATGAGTGTTTAAATTGTATACCATGCTGAATCTAATCACACTTGCACATACATTGAACCCGGGATGCTTCTTTGCCGCCATATGAGGAGTTCATAAAGGGATTAAACACGCAGCAAAGGATGTACATCCAGTTGATAGGACTGGGTGGACTTCTCAAGACACCTATCATCAAAATCAGACGTGTACTGTGCATGGCCATCGCTAATTCATATGATGCAGAGCAAGATGCCTTTATCATCAACGGGAGACCATGTAGGATCACACTAGAAGATGTAGCGCATATAACAGGCATGCCGCCCTGCCATGGGAAGAAGCACGTCCCTTCAAATCTTGATGATAATATGGAGTTGTGGAAGAAACTGAAAGACCGTAATGACACCAAAATAACTTTCAAAGGATTGCTAGCCAAGATGAAAGGCGACAGCACACCAAATTTTGTCAGGCCATTTGTGTTGTACACCATAGGCAAATATGTATGCCGAACAAAAGAGGAGTATGTGGATAACAAATATATTGGGATTGTTAGAAATGTTGAGACGATAAAGGGCACAAATCTTGGACAGCTAACGCTTGACTATCTTATGGATAGCGTGAAGAATTTTGTAAATGGTGAGGCAATTCTGGAGGGGAATCTACCACTGCTGTAGGTAACTCGTAGGAGTAAAATTATCACTTACCTAACATACATTACATAATGTACAAGAATATTTGTAAAGTGCTTTTGTTGTCATGCAGACATGGTATTACGAGAAGTTTAGAGTGCACCAATAGGACTCTAGCATCTCGTATGAATCAAGGTTAAGGCCGCTGATCCAGAACTGGAGCGGGGAGAAGGCAAAAAAGGTTGACAATATAATCCAGAATAATTATCTGGGAGTTGGAGAGGTAAAATGTCAGCACATTGCATGGATTATGTAACATATATATTTTCTAAATCATACTAACGACACTAAACTGCAGTATGTTGAGGACCTGATGAGGCCTTTCATTCCAGCACGAGATGGTACGCTGACCAAACCGAAGACTGGCGCTCAGGTAAATGAGTTACATCAGGCACCCAATATATATTGTAACATTGCAACTAGTATGAAGTTATATGATTCTAACTGTTTCAAAGTCTCAGATTAAGGTACTCGTCGGACGTGTATTGACTGATTTGCAAGAAGTTGCCTCCCTCACGCGGGAGGCTGGTGCACAACAAGTTGATAGGATGTGCACCCTTGAAAAGAAAATGGATGAGTGCCTTAGGCGTTACCCATACAAATGGCAAGCTCACAGAGGACCTCATCAAAGAATTGAACGTAAGCCTAGAATTATGAGATTAGTATATATAATTGGAAATTTACGTGTACAAGGTTTTTTCTAAATTAGTTTACTATGGAAACACCTCAGACTAACATGTATTTTTTAAAGACAAAACGCGACGGAATATTTCCAGGACTGGAGGACATACATCTTTCTGACCTCGGGGCACCTTCACACCCAATGGAGGCCTTTGTTGAGAATGCTGAGCAGGCTTCTGACCAGGGGAAACAAAATGATGTCACGGAGGTCGCTGCTAAGCACCATTGTAAGCAGGGAATAAAAAATGATGACATGGAGCCCCCAATGAAGAACCTTGATGAAGAGTTTGACGTACGCATGTTAACTTAATTATGAAACAATCATTGTCGTTTCAGAAATAACATGTGATCTTCCACGTACAGGATGAAGCATTAGAAAGAGCTGAAAGAATACTCAAACAGGATCTCAGTGGTATTCATAAGCTTTTGAAAGAGGTGGATGATATCCAGGGTGCTCCTAGTTTGGATAAGCAAATGCATTCCAAAGCCACCACAAGCCTTGAAGATTTCCAGGTGATGCACATTTTACCTATAATTAAGCAAGAATCTGCTAAAGGCTAACATGCGGTTTATTTCGTATGACAGATTCCGTTCAACAGACAGAGTAAGCAGCACTCTGTGAAGGCTACGGGATTACGAGAGCCTGAAGAGCCCCATGCCTTCGCAGATGATGACAGCCATGATGAATCCTTTCGAAAGCAACAAGAAGTAGCTGTGGTTGAATCGACGACACCAAATCATGGGGGCGAAAAGAAAAATGTGGCATTGCAATTATTTAAGAATGACGAGTATGCTTCGTACAATACTGAGAAGAAAAAAAAGGAAAAACAAGACTCCATCAGAGTCTACAAATGATTCCGAGGACATGAACAATAAAAAGAGGAAAATCAGCTCTAGCAACTTAAAAAAGAGGTCAGAAGTTACTGAAACCCAGAGGGACCAGCTAGATGTGGTTCGACAGGATTTCGTGGCATCACTGATCAACAGTACAAATATGAAAAACAAATGGTCTTGGTTGATGACATTGTCGTGCTATCGAAGCATTTGCAATGCCTCACCCAAAAATATGGATCTGAAGAAGCTGTATGGTTGGGTGACGAAGTAAGATATTTCACAAATTAGTTTATGAAGTTTCATTTTTGTACAATACAATTAACTTGATTATTGTTGTAGGTGGTCGATGCTGCGATCCAGCTCATGCATCATGATGACCCAATTGACACAAGGGACGACCAACTGGTTTACATTGAGAAGGTGGCCGGCGTCGCTAAGCTCGAAAGAGATGGTAGGATAGAGGAGTGCTACGAGGAAGCTTTGGTAGGCATTCCTGGAACAACACATGGCACCAGCTACCTGAAACATGATATAGTATTTTAACCTGACTTTGAACAGATTTTTTTATTACTATACACGTTGATCTAATTATCTGTGCACTCCGGGTTTTCCTACCTACGAACAGCCAAAAAGTCCACTGGTTACTTGTGGTCGTAAACCCCAGAAGGAAGGAGATTCAGGTTCTTGATTCACTTTTTCACTATATGGTACCCAAAGAAGTACATAACGTTGGTGAGAATTTCAACATATTTAATTATAACAAAGGATTTGACATCGTATGTAAGTATTAGTCATAGGCAACTTCTCATCCCATTGGGCTTGCAGGTACGTGGGATGGAAGCACATCTGAGAGCAGCGAGGCGAGTCAATGGGATAGAAAGCAATGCATGGGAAGACATTAACGTGACGCACTGGCCAGTACGGAACATTAATGTGCCAAAATCCGATGAAATGTTAGTAAAAAATATTAGCTTTTGTTTTTGTTTTAGATTGTTAATATCTGAAATGCTGATCTAACAACATAAAATGTTGCAGTTTTTGTTGTGCACTGTACATGCTGAAGAACATCGAATTATTTACGGGACTAAAACTGAGGAAGCAATATGACGAAGTACGTAGAGTAACACCTAAAGTTATGTCATTTTCTGAAACTTATGGAACGATACTAACATATCCTTGCATGCATGCCTACATCGAGAAATTCAAAAAAGAGCTACCTGTTGTGCTTGTCGATTCACCCTATAACAAAATGAAATACAGGAATAGGTTCAAGCAGTACCATGCTAGGCTATTGGATGCAGCTGCGGTTGAAGACGACGAAGATGCAAGAAGTTAGTCCAATAGTGTGAGTGTACACTTGGCCATAAAGCGATAGAGTAGGGTGTGGTTGGATTTTAGTCCCGAAGAAGGTTTCCTAGCCGTGTTCTTAGTCCATTGCACATGAGTCAAGTTGTAAAACTTCAATAATATTGGTTACTATATTTTGCTTGAAATAAATTAGGTCTCTACGGGATCTCGTAGAAATCTATATTTGCTTTTTACTACCATGTGACAGTAATGGTGCCTGGGGCAACCCTAGAAGAATAATGGATTATGATATGTCTATTTTCATATGAGAGAAAAAGGTACGAGCATGAGCATAGCCTCACAACAGAATTCAAAAATACTGCCTGATTCAACACGCAATCCCAGCTATGTCTCGTAGGCAGGCCGCAAAGCCAAAAAAATAGAGCATAGGATAACAAGAGTAAAGCACGTATCATAGGGGGCCTCTGCAGGTGCTGCAACGCTGAATTGAAGCGATCACCTTCAGGAGCACAATGGTGTGGCCATGGTACATCCATCCTGCCTCGGGGAATCACATAGCATGTTCTGTCATAGCCATGCAAAATAGAGGAAAAATTACTACTTGTACTAACCTTGTCAAGTGTGTGCATGTAACAAATGTTGGACATAACTAAACACGGAAGAATCAAATGCAACATATGGAAGAATCAAATGCTCATTCCTTTCTCTCTGCTTTTTGCGAGGACCATTACTCTCCCTTTAACAAGGCTAAAACATCATAATAAAAATTAACGGCAATCTTGAAATGTGGATATCCCATGTGAATCTAATTTTTCATATAAAGCACATGCCAAGTCTGTTGATCCCAGTCCAACAATTGCACAAGAAGAAGCGAGCATCATAAATATTGAGCAACATAAGCTATGAATTGTTTATAGTACATTCCAAAATTAATAGCTTATCATCTCTATTGATCTCCAAGTCTCATCTATCAGCCAAATTGAAATAATACATGTTGAATGCAACGATTGAACGTTCGTAGATCATGCAGTCGGGGCTGGACGAATGGGGCTGGCCGTCGAGGTCGGCGACCGGCTTCATCTAGTCCCGCAGAACATGATCCATACCCAACCACCTTGCCATCAGACGAGATGCATGGCCAGATCAAAGCTGCAGCCATGGCTGAGAAATGATATGTAGAGGACGCAAACAACCAATTGGGGTGTTGGAAAGAGGTTGCCTATAATGTTGTGGCTATAGGCATCCGCATGGAGGACTGGGAGGTAGGATGGCGCCGACTCTTCGTCGGCGGCCGCCGCTGGGAGGGCAGTGGGCCTTCTCTAGTGTTCGTTGAAAAGGTGGTGCAAGATCGCGAGGGAATTGGGGTGGAGGAAGGGAGGGGCTGCGACGTGCGGCTAGATCCTGCTGGTGATGAGGGAGGAAGGGGTCGCGACGCGCGGCTAGATCCTGCCGGCGACGAGGGAGGGAGGGGCCGCGACGAGCGGCTAGATCCTGCCGGCGAGGATTAAAACCCTAGCGGCGGCGAGGAATAAACCCTAGCGAACGGGATAAAAATCGAACCAAAAATAGCCCTAAAATTTGTACCGAGAATACCCTCGAAATATTTGGGAGGGAAAATCAGATCAGTTCGAAATATTTTTTCTCCCAAAAATGCCCCTCGGGATCTGATATAATACACGTGACATCAGCGTATTGCATCGGATCTGGACCGTCGAATTCGCTCCGACGGACGGCCCATATCGTCCGGATGCACTGTAAAATGACTCAACATTTATCATGAAGTAAGAAAATATAAAATAATAACTTTATTATTGCCTCTAGGGCATATTTCCTTCATGGCACGGCAGAGGGGACACATCCTCCTCAAGGTCCACTAGATGAACTCCCCTGTGACGCCACTCCCTCTCGCGCTGCCTCCTTCGCCGGTCCCTCCGAGTGACGTTCTCCGGCTTGCAGGCCGGAGCCCCACAAATGAGGCCAAGGCAACATCCATGGCGATGGTTGGGGACGTGGTGGACAACATCTAGGGCGGCAGATGGGGCACGACGATGTGGATGAGGGAGAACAGTGGACGAAGGCGACGACTCGGACGCGGGAAAGGTGGACAGATCCGGGAGGAGGGTGGTGAACGGGCAATGCTAGACTTACGTAAGGAAGCTACGTATGTTTACGTAATAGCCAACTTGAAATATTAGGATTGGCTTTTAGGGGAGGATGGGGCCCACCCCCCTAAAAATTGGGGGGGGAGGTGTTTAGATTAGTTTGGCAGGTTTCGTAACCTTGCGTAGGCTCTTCGTAGGTTTAGCATTTTCGGTGGTGAATTTGGTAAACTATGTCATTTTGGTGCAATTTTCGGTGGGTCTGACATGTTTGGTCCGACATGACGGATTTGCTCGGGCCTCCCTATACCCGCCCTAAAGTTGAGCTGGATATATATGAGAGGTGCCGGTTAGGCCGGACGTATAGGTGGGATTCGAACCCAGGACTTTCTTTGTTTAGCGTGAATGCAACGACCAACCAGCCACCCTCATCTAGTGTGACTGGTTCCATCGTTTTTTTCTATTGTCTTCTTTCTTCTTTTCTTTTGTACGTTTTCTTTTGTCTTTTCGTTTTTTTTCTGTACCTTTTCTCAAAGAATGCGTGAATTTGTTTTTTGTAATATCCGTTGAACATTTTGCGATATCCGTTGACATTTTCTTGAAATAAGTTGAATATTTTAAATAATACATGGTGAACTTATTTTAATATACGATGAACATTTTAAAAAAAATAGGAATATATGCGCTGAAGAATTTTCGGACACGTACTGAACATTTTGTGAAAATATGTTGAACAATTTGCGAATACACATTGAACATTGTGTAATATATACTGAACAAAATTAAGAAACAGAGTGAACAATTATATACTCATTGAATAACCAAAACCAAAATAGAAAAAATCAAAATATATATATATATATATATATATATATATATATATATATATATATATATATATATATATATCCTGAACATTTTTATATCCATTGAATATTTTAAATAATACACGATGAACATTTTTGAAACAATATGAATATATGTGTTGAACAATTTTTGAATACTCATTCAACATTTAGTAAAAACGTTGAAAAATATTTCATAATAGCGATGAACATTTGTAGGATACACGACGAACATTTTTATATGCAAAGGTGAACAATTTTCATAATATACAATGAACATTTTTCTTAATACAATGAAATTTTATGTAATACACGGTGATATTTTATAAAATTTGGTGAAAGTTTTTGAATACATGAACTTTTTTCTAATTCGCGATTTTTTAAAACTTATTTCAGATTTTTCATTTTCCAAAAAATCACGTCTTTCTAAATTATTTGTACCAGAAATAGTGCGGTTAGTATTGTTGTTAAGATTCTCTCGCTGTAATGAATCACTAGGTTGTAGTAGATGTACTGGTTAGGCACGCTGCATCATAACTAAACGGCACGAGATCGAATCTTGTTGACAGCAGCTTTTTTGGAAGATTTTTTCTCTGCGTGTTCCTGGGCCGGCCCACCAGATAGCGACAGTGGGCGCCAGTTGCCTGTACCGGCGCTTAATGCGCTGTATAGGAGCTCTCCTGGGAAGAGGCGTTCCGTTTTTTTACCAGTCAATGACCGGACCGTCCACCCCGG
>NC_041393.1:86985782-86996204 GCF_002162155.2 Triticum dicoccoides | reverse complement strand
TGGAGCCCGGCTGTAGATGCTCTAACTGGACGACACGGTGCAGTTTCCCATAGAGCCAAAGCTACTCGTATAACCAACCGACGACATAGCACATACCAATCGGATCACCGGCCGGATTAAGAACCGCATCACCAACCCATCACCAGACATGCAATTAAGGGAGAGACATGCATGGGCCTATATTTCTAGTAGAAAACATGCAAAGATGGCGACGCGCCGTTCGTCGCTCCGCGTGATGGAGCCATGCATGTCTGGTTCTTCACCGCCGCGTCGATCTCACTCAGTGGCAACGCCCCATGCATACATATATAGGCCGGCCTACCTATAGCTTAGCTAGCGGCCGTGTACACTGATTGACCAGTGACATGCAAACATGTTAGCACATGTGTTTTGGTTGGCCTTCGACTTACCTGCAATGGCATGAATTTTCGTCGACCGTGTATCTGTACTTGAGTAGACCTGCTCCCGTGCGGGACCACGCACGCAAGGCTCACGGCTAACCCAATTGCATCGCTTCAGATTTCTTATCATGATACTGTGCATGTTGAAGAAGACGGCCACGGATACATTTGTCCATTTTGTGCAAGTCCTATTCAATTACAACCCACTGTGTATAATATCATCCAAAAGAACCTAAATGCTGCATTTGCTCATGTCCCCCGACGTTATACCTTTTGATGCATTTATCGGAAGATTAACCTCTTTGGTATACCTTACATGAGTAGAAACATTGTGTTCTTTTGTTGCCCGCACGCATTCCTTGTAAAATAATCGGAATTGATGTGTGCATGCATCTTTCTATGCGCAAGCCAGGAGAGCAATCTTTCATGATCGGTGAAGTCTCCTAGCATTTCTTGGACCATGGAGGCCATTCGGTACTAGTGGGCGGTGGTCACTCTTACGCCAGCTTCTTATAAACTCGCCCTCAATGAATTACCTCCTAGTGGGTTGGGAGAGTGTGGGAGCATGACACTACAAGGCAGAGGATTTGTGTCACGCAGTTGCGGAGCCCCTCGTGCATGTTTTTCCTATTGGCTTCCGAATTTAAATTTTTTATATCTTTTCAAACGAAAGTTCAAATGAAGCTCCACTTTCAGTTAGTGTTGCTTGTGACAAGGGCTTTTGAATAAGATTCATTTTGAATATGTTTTGCCGAATGTTTTAAACTTCCGTAAGTTTCATTTGACAAAACTTAATAGTGATGAATGACAAAATCGTTAAGTTTCAATACTGAATCTGTATGTTTCAGAACTAGATCCTAAAAAACATACAGGGAATTAATGACTTCACAAATCGTGGCAATTGTCCCGTCGGACTGGCTGTGCAGATGCAAGGCCCTGAGTGTTTCCGCTCTACCAACCAAGGTTTAAATCCTAGTGCACTCTCTCTCTCTCTCTCTCTCTCTCTCTCACACACACACACACACACACACACACACAGGTACACTCAATAGGAATTTTGTCAGATTTAGAGACGTATCCACCTTCTCGGTGTCTTTCAAACGCGTGACATGTTTGCTTTCGTGTATCTTCTTTGTAATCATGAACGAAAACCACCATTCAACATTGATCCTCTTCTCCACCCGCGGCCAGCCGTGATGTTGTGGCACATCACTTGGACTGTCGGGATGTCCTAGCTGCAGCCACCGGTTTTTCCATATGGGAGACTATGTTGCAGTAAGAATTTAGATTGGCTCCTCCACTTGGACCGACTCAACACTAAGCAAATCTGCACCACAAACCCTGCTGCCTAAGGCCTTGTTCGGTTAGGCAGGGTTTGAAGAGGTTTGAAAGGGATTGAAGGGGATTAAACCCCTTGCAAGTCAAAATCCCCTTCAAACCTTCCCAATTCCCTTCAATCCTTGTGGTGAGGGGATTAACCGAACATGGCCTAAGGCGGAATGTCCCAACTGCTCCCATGATGACGAAGGCCGAGAGCACCTCTTCGTTCTTTGCTCTGCTGCGGTCAGGGTTTGGAGGAAGATCAGCATCCGCCCCGTTGGACTCCCATGACAGATTTTTGTCATTTCCAACGCAAGCGGGTCTCTTGCGCTCTCCATCACCTTATTTGTTATCCTTATTATCTTCTGAAAAATCTGGGAGGCGAAATGTGAAGGGCTTTAGGCAACTAAACCTCACCCCAAATGAGATACTACCGATATAATTGGCCTACAAACTCACTGGTCACATAAACTTGAAACTTTTGTGCTCAAAAATCCATGCCAAACTGTATCAGGTTGTAGTGAAACTATATTTCTTCACACTAATGCTTGATCATTTGAAATGAAATTCAGGAAGGACCCTCCCTGGTGAAAGTTTCAAACAAAAAATACTGGTTCATCATCCCCTCGCCTGCCAGCCCTCTAAGGGCATCTACAACACGGGCGCTGTGGCCCGACGCCAGGGCTAGATTCCTGGCCGTTTTGGTTTAATCATGTTTGATCCCGGGATTTTGACAAGCTTCAATGCCAACCGAGTCGCTCGACGCCTCCTTCCTTTTCTGTTTGTATGACCCTTTGCAAGGAAAAAAATCAGTATTGTTAGCACTTACATTATGGAGGTTGCATTGGTGTAGGAGTATATTGGACCAACGTCCGGGGGCCTATTTGAGTGCTTGTTCAGTTGACAAGGAATTGGCAGGGATTGAGGGGGGATTAAATCCTCTCCGATCCTCTTCTATCCCTTGAGAAGTGGTGTAACCAAACAAGGCCTAATAGAGGGGGAGCACGAATGCACGATTCATCTTCTTGCACGGTTGAGATGCTTGCACGAGCCCTAGCTTTCTAACAACTATGATCGGTGGCCCGTGGCTGCAGAAAACGATACCTCGCGGAAAGCAGCAAGTACAGTGAGGAAATCTCACTAGCGTATGTCGTTTACTGCAAAGTACGTCTCCACCGACGCCGACGTCCATCCATCACATGACTTTTTCTGTTGCGCTGTCGTGCACATGCGAGGAGCGACGCTAGCTTACGTATTTTTCTCAAAACCACGTTTACATATGAACAACTCAGTACAGTCGTAACGTACGGGAGCTAGCCACCCACGTACCGTCACATACGCCCGGGCGTAAGTGCATTTGTACGTATACACACTGTTCAAGTACACATACAGTTTCCTTTTCTAAAAGCGTACGTGCAGCGGCGCACCCACGTACATGTGACTGAACTGGATCGATCACGTGTGAGAGGTTAATTAACCGGCCATGTGCAGGGACTTGAGCCATTCCTCGTCGGACTCGAGGAACGAGGCCAAGGCTCTCACGTCGTCCATCCAGTCTCCCCCGCCCGACCCCGACGAGCACGGCTCGGCCGACGACGTCTCCGAGCAGCTGCCGCTGCAGGCATCTCCCTCTTCTCCCCCGGCCCGCGTCTCCGCGACGACCGGCGCGGGTGGCGGCGTCTCCCGGCGGAAGAAGAGGCCGCCCGTGCACCTCACGGGCTTGGGCGCCCACACCGCGGCGGTCGGCGACGAAGGCGCCGCAGCGTGGAGGACAGCAGGGACGGAGGTGGACAGCGCCACAGCTGCGTTTCCTGCGGTGGAGCTGGAGGAGCCGGAGGCGACGGGCGTGGCGATGGTCCTCGCCGCGGCAATGGCGGGGCGGGCGGGGAGCGCCTTCCTGCCGAGCGTGCTGTTCCAGTAGTTCTTGATTTCGTTGTCTGTTCGGCCGGGCAGCCTGCCGGCGATGATGGACCACCTGTTGCCGAGCAGGCCGTGGAGCCTGACGATGAGCTCCTCCTCGTCGTCGGAGATGTTGCCCCGCTTGATGTTCGGCCGGAGGTAGTTCAGCCACCGCAGCCGGCAGCTCTTGCCGCACCGCCGCAGACCTGCATGCAGATTCATTCAGTTCACATGCGTCAACTCCCGCTCTCCGTCCAGCTCGCCATTGATAGAATCAGAGTGGTCCTGTGTATATGGCTAGCTAGGGATTACGTCATTACGATGGATTAGTACGTACCAGCTCGCTGGGGGAGCTCCCTCCACCTGCCTTCGCCATGGGCCTTGACGTAGGAAGCCAGGATTTCGTCCTCCTTGCTCGTCCACGCGAATATGGCTATTACTAACCGGTTCGGCACGCAACGCGTACCGCTGCCGCTGCTACTTCCTATGGATCCGCGCGCCGTGGGCCACTGGTTGCAGCCTTAAAATCCAAATAAACAACACCCGGTTTGCTATACAGGAATATACAGTCACATCGTATCTGCCTCCCCTGACGCTCCTACCTAGTAGTACCTACACCTACGACGCAGTAGTACACACCACACTTCCTCTTCCCAGCTTTCACAATTTGAAACACACCCGATTAGATCTGGCTGGGCTTCTTCTTCCCTGAGATTTTGTGCCGTGAGACTGCCGAGATCTTGGCCTGAAAATGAAACTTTCTTTCTGGCCATTTAAGACCATTATTGAAAAAATTGAAGAACTTTATTTTGAGTGGATTATTTTTTTAAATAACCGTGGTAACAACCATATGCATGAAAAATATTTCAATGTCAACTGAAACTTTTTTTGAAAAAGTACAACCCCACTTTAAAGATATACCCCACTCAATGAACTTTAATCTCGCATACCCGGTGCGTTCGTGTACAAACATGAAGAACTTTACATAATTCACTGGGCGACTGCACAAGGATAGATTTCTGCATGACAAACTTGAATATAGTATGCCCAGTGCTTTCGTGATCAAACACGAAGGACTTTACTGAAAAGACCGTGCGATTGCACAAAAATAGGCCCCCACTTAATGCGCTTTAATCCAGCATACCCGGTGTGTTCCTGTACAAGCATGAAGAACTTTACGTAATTCACTGGGCGATTGCACAAGGATAGATCCCGCATGATAAACTTTAATATAGCATGCCCGGTGCTTTCGTGTTCAAACACGAAGGACTTTACTGAAAGCGCCGGACACAAAGATAGACCCCACTTAAATAAACTTTAATCTAGCATACCCGGTGCGTTTGTGTACCTACATGAAGGACTTTACATAATTCATTGGGCGATTATACAAGGATAGATCCCTGCATGACAAATTTTAATATAGCATGCCCGGTGCTTTTGTGTTCAAACACGAAGGACTTTACTGAAAGCCCACTTAAATGAACTTTAATCTAGCATACCCGGTGCGTTTGTGTACAAGCATGAAGGATTTTGCGGACTATTTTTTGAAGAGCTCACCATTAAAAAATCAACTAAGTAAATTAATGTATATTTACATAATATGTTAATACAAAAACTATGAATAATTTAGCTTCAAAAATTCTTCAGCCACACTTTTGTTGGCTCAGAAATTCTTCAGCAACACTTTTGTTTCCCTATCTCGGAATGTTTGTTCGCAACTTAACTGAACTTTTTAGCACCAGAGTTTTATACCAAGACAGTAATTCATTTAATACTAGTGAAGAAAATCTGCACATTTAAGGAATCTAATCGAGTTCACTCACTTCACTCATCCTGCGAGCTCGTGCATGCATGGGCAGCTATTAGATCAGTACTACTAATCGGTAAGGACAAAAGTGGTACTGGGAGCAGGGCCCTGGGAGGATGCATGTGCACCTGTAGACCACAGTCGAATCTATAGGGCTGGCCCCGCAGCCGGTCCAATCAGGTGGAATACATCTCCACGTACGCACTATCGAAATTCGTTGGTAGTTGTAATACCATGCAAAGCTGACAGCTTGTGGGCCTCATTGATTTGACTTCCTGGTGGATGTGTGGGTTAGATACGCGTTGCGCGCCTAACTAGTTAGGAAAAATCCGCGTCCCTCGTCCACGCCCCTCGCTTCACCCCTTCCTTGGCACAGCACGCCCTCCTCCCCATCCTCTCTCCGAAACTACTGGGCGAACGACACTGCCCGGCCGAACCATGCACGATGGCTGATTGAACGGCTTGATACAGTACATCTTGTGTAAATGGACGTCTTGATGGGTAGCATCGTGTGTAAATCGTCCATCCTTGTCGTGTGTATAGCAGCGCTCTCCTCTCTCTCCCTCTATCTCTATCTCGCCGTGTGTGCTTTGTTAGAGAGGGGGAGTGGTCTGCGGGCAGAAGGGGTGGTTGGGGTATTTATACACCGGCGCCGCAGCGCGACTACGTGGCCGGCTTAGCACCTTTAAGGCTATCCACGGCCATCGGGAGCGGCACTTTCCTCAAAGTGTTAGATGGACCAGACGGCCGGGAGGGCTTCCATGTGTGCATGAACAGGGACGTAACCAGGACGGCCGTTCATCAGCCGTTATATATCGCTGGCAGCAGCGATGATTTCTGTCCAAATTCGATGTCATATTTCTATAACAGAGGCTTATTCATAGTTGCCTTTTATCTCCAAGTGGCGGAAACATTACTCCCTCCATTGCAATATTATTGTAAGAGTCTTGCTAAGTCTCACTTCGTTAAGTCTCAGTCGATGCTATATCCGCGAGCTCATACATTAAGATCCGTGCAAAAAAAAAATCTTCAGTTTCTTTTCTTTGTCTCTCTTGATGTTATGTCACTTGATTGAGACTTGGTTAAATCTCAGTCGACTGAGACCTAGCCACATTCTTATTGTAAGGGCAATATTATAAATACGCACGCCAACTTCATAGTCTACTATGTAGGATAATTTTTGACGTGGAAGGTAGAAAATGCAATCGACTCTTCTTTAAGATCGAGTGAGACTCTTTGTTAAGATTTAGGCGGAATTGTTGGCTGTATTGTCCCATTAAATACCTTGAACTATGCTACTTAGGATTCTAAATAACGTCGAGAAACCGCACAGTTAATGACTTATCTCTTATCATCATTGGTGCTCTAATTGGCTTCGATAGCCAATAATTTATGATATATAACTAAAGCTCTAAATAGCCGGTTATATATAACAGAAGCTACAAAAAGATATAGAAGCTAAGCACTATTTAACGTTTTTTTTTCTTAAATCGCGAGAATAAGAAAGCCCTTAACTGTGTAAGCTAAAAACGGGCCAATCAGTTTACCTCATTTGGCAGCGATGGCCTACACTGCCCAATCGATGCCATAGCAAAAATCTAGTGTGGAGTAAAGTTGGCTGCCTGAACTACTTTATGCATGCATGGGCCCTGCTCTTTCGCATGCGGCAAACACACAAGCGGTGCCACAATATTTTCTCAGGGCACTGCTGATGTGATGACAACATTTTCACGTACTCCCTCCGTCCCATAATGTAAGACGTTCTAATGTCAAAAAACGTTTTACATTATGGGACGGGGGAGTAGTAGGCACCGATTACATAGTGATAGCCTAATAATGAAAAACATACAATCAGACATCATATATGATATATCACATATACTGCACATACACATGTTCAGACATGAAAAAATCAAGGGTTGATTAGACATCCTTTAGGGTGCATAGCTTTAGCGGGAGGGTTCTTTAAAAGTTATAGCACACTATTTAAAACTGTGTGTATGTCTATTTCTTACTTATAAAAACTTGGTTTCAAAATAATTATATATACAAAAGAAATCAAAAGCACACTCGATGTCATGTTTTTCCATTCCCCAGAAGACTAGCGTTACTCAGCACACATTCCCCGTCCATTCTCGAACTCTATGGTAATAAAAAAATGTGAAACCAAATACCTTAATTCTGATATGTTCAAAATGTAGCCTGTTAGAAAGAAAACATGAGCAAATTAAACCATATCCCATCAGAAAGCCGAAGTAAATCATGTAGAGGGTCCACCAAACACTAGTCATGCATAAAGCAAAGCGCTAGAAGATGTAAATTCGTACACTCTAAATGAAAAAAAAAAGTGCTTAGAAATACCAACGATTACTTGATTCCCCTGTTTTGGTCGGCGTGGCTAAAAGGGCAAACATTACTGGTTGTCATGTGCTAACTTCTATTCCCTCAGTTTTATAATTCTTGTCATGCTTTTAGTTCAGAATTAAACTAAAACCATGACAAGAATTATGGAACTAAGGCTGGTCATAGTAGGAGTAACATAGATGTCACATAAGCAAAAATGATGAGGTGGCAAGTAGTTAATGAGTAGAGAGGCAAATAAAGTAACATAAATATGTTACCATCACATAGCGTTTCCCAATGCAAAATTAGAGCATCTCCAGCCGTTGGCCCTCCAGGAGGGGCTAAAAATCGCCCCCTGGGGGCGCACCGGCGCTAACCGGCGCGCTGGAGGCGTGATGCCCCCGAGTCGCGGCGCCCACGTTTTTTTTTGAAAAAGTTGAATACGGCGCAAACACGGCTTAAATTTAACGCAAACATTGGCCAGTTCGTTCAAATTTAAACATATTTTACAAAAACAGAAAAAACTACTAGGGGCTGCCCCTCGCCGTCTCCATCGCCGCTCCTCGCCGTCTACCTCGCCGCTCCCCGCCGCCCGCCCTTGCAGTTCTACATGTCGAGGAGGCTGTAGAACCGCGTGTAGTCGCCGCCGCCGCCGTCGTCATCGCCGCCTCAACCGCCGCCGTCCATACTGCATCCCTCCCCCGGTTGGCGCGGCGGGTTGGACGGTCCGGGGGCGTCCTCGTCGTCGTCGCTGTCGAGGATCACGACGCCGAGCTTGTCCTCGCGCCCACGCTTGCGGACTTCTATCTTCTCCCGGGTCCGGCGCTGCCGGACCATCTCGTCGCGGAGGTAGTCGTCACGCGCCCACTGCATGGCGTCCTCGTCGGAGAAGCTGCGCCGGGCTATCTCCTCGTACTCCGTGGGGAGGCTGGGCTCTGGCTTGGGCTCGACGAGGACGAAGCGACCGGAGGGGGGGGTGGAGTCGCCGATGTGGACGCCGGAGCTGCGGGTGCGCGCGCTGACAGACATGTCCTGGGGCTCCGGCTTGACGGGGAGAAGGCAGGAAGAGCCCAACGAGCGGCCGGACGAGGAGGAAGACGCCCCGGGCCGCTCCATGCGCCTCGGCGTCTAGGAGCTCCCACGGCGACGTGAGAAGGACGGGGGAGCGGGGTACTCGAGGCGCGGCGTGTTGCCGCCCTCGATGTACTCGAGGACGGCCTCCAACGTGGGACCGGGCATGCCCCACCACTGGCGCCGGCCCTCGGAGTTGAGCCTGCCGGAGGGCACGACGCCGTTCATCGCCTCGAGCTTCTCGGCGTGGTGGCGACGGAAGTAGGGCTCCTAGAGCGGGCTGTCGGGGGTGTACCGCGGGCCTTCCCTCGCCGCCCGCGGCAGGGACTCACGGATACGTGCGATCTCCGCACGCCGCGCCGCCCCGGTGGGTGGTGGTGGCACCGGCACGCCGCTGGCGCTGATCCTCCATTTCCCGGGCACCCGCATGTCCGGCGGGGCCGGGTACTCGGCGTCGAAAAGGAGGCGAGCCTCGTCCTCGTGAAGATGGCGGCGCCCGAAGCCATTAGCCGCTGCGCCGTCGCCTGGGAAGCGCTCGGCCATTCTTCTGAACTGGAGACGGCAAGAGGAGGAAGGGGGAGAAATGGGCGCGTCGGCGGTGGAGTATCTGTGCGTGTCTCCGGCGCGCTAGTTGTCGGCTTTATATAGGCGGAGGCGCCGCGTGGTAGGCTTGGCCGGCGCGTTACGCGTGGCGGGAGGCGTGGCGGGCGAGGGGACGCGCGTCGCCCGGCCTTCACTGCGCCGCCTGTGAGGCATCAATGGAGGCTGACCGGCGCGGCAGCGCGCGCAGCTTTGACATTGATTCGCCGCGGGAAACGAGGCGATGAGGACGACGAAGCGGCGAGAAGAGAATCGAGTCATTGGCAAGGGGGGCCCGCGGCTCTTCGCGCCAAAAACCATTCGCCCGGCGCCCCCGAGCGCGCCGGGTTCGGGTTGGGTCCGCTGGCGCCAATTTCGGCCCGAGCCGGCGAAAACTGGGCCCTTGAGGGCGCGACTGGGCCGATTTTCTGGCGCCGGCGGCCGAAAAATCGTCTGGGGGGCCTTGTTGGGGGTGCGGCTGGAGATGCTCTTAGTCTACAAAGCAATAAATGAAGACATCTATGCTACCACACATATGACACTACCCACTAGGAAGGTATAAGTAACATTAGACTAGTAACATGTTACTAGTCTAAGTTACTCTCCACTATGACCATCCTAAGAGACTATATCCTTCATGCCATCCATAGTCAACACTAGAGTTGTCTTATACTACTAGTTGTCTCTTATGTTGGCTAGCTATTAGCGAAGACCAAAGAGACAAACACAAGAAAACAATGTCATAGAAATAAGAGTATTTATTTGCCAAAACTGGTTACATGACACCCTTTATTTGGTGCCAAACTGCCAACTGACTAGGCACACTATGAAACATGACATTGGCTCATACCATTACAAAATCGATATGGTGATGTCTTGACAAGAAGATTATCCATTGTCTATTGCTATGTTTCGTATGTGTGTTCATATCCGTTACGTACTAATTAGTATGTTCTACAGCAGTATGAGATTCAGGTCTTAGTGGCGCCGGAATGTACACAG
>NC_041393.1:86927730-86985549 GCF_002162155.2 Triticum dicoccoides | reverse complement strand
TCTCCCCCCCTCGTCCCCCTTAGAATCGTCCTTGGTTACAGCACGAATCCACATATCGCTAGAGGTAGTCTGTTCGTTTTCAAGCCCTCGCCTGCTGCTGAGATCGAGACTTACCTGCTGGCCGCTCAGATCAGATCTCTCCATCGCGCCACTATCAAGGAGCGGAGAAGGATAGGGGACGCCAGGACAGGGAAGCGCTGTTGCGCCGATCCACAGACACGTTGCCGGTTGCCCGTTGCCCATTGCGGGCGGCCCGGACACACGGCGGCTGAGCGGCAATAATACAAGGGGAAAAGGTAATCTGTTCTCGCATCAGATCGGTTCATGCCTTCAAAAACTATACAAGTATAATCATACAAATTATAAGCATTAATCATCAAGTATAACATTTTCATTTATTTATTTGTGCTTGTGTAGACATGAAGAGAAAAAGAGCCGAATCCATACATAAATTTTTCAAGCCAGTTGGTTCAAGCTATCAACCATCGGAACATGATGCTACAGTTCTCTCTCCAAATAAAACACATGATGCTACAGGACAATCTAGTGAAGTGAACCAGCCCAATCCTAAATAAGGCTAAAGACTTCCATTGATGCTACGAGGCAAGCAAGAATTGTTTATTTTTCAAATTTTAATAATTTATTAATACATGATCTCTAATAATTATTTTTGTTGATTGCATCAGGTGGTTAATTTTCCAAGCATGCCCCTATAGAGGAAATGGTGAATATGATGATTCCATGAACCAAGGTAATAGCTCCTAATAAAAGATTGTCACTAATAAAATTTGGCGAATCTACATCTCTTGTGTCGCTGTCTTTCTATTAGTGCTCAGATTTGCTCTTTTTTTCCTCTTATCACTGTAACAGGCTGGTAAATTCTGTTAAGAAATTAGTGGAAAGTGTGTTAACCTAAAAAATATCTAGTGTCGTTGTCTTCGCTCCTCCTATGGTCAAATCCTGGCTCCGTCCCTGGACATGAGGTACCATAGGTGACGGTCTGGGCTTCATATCTGAGTGTCCTCCGTCGTAATAGTTTTATTACTTAGTGGGGCATTCATGCATGTTTTAAACTTTTGTATTTCCATTATACTCCACCCGTTCTTAAATATAAAACCATTTAGAAATTTCACTTTAGACTATATATGCCTCCGTTCCTAAATACTCTCTCCGTCCCAAAATTCTTGTCTTAGATTCCGTATCTAGATAATCTAAGACAAGAATTTTGGGACGGGGGGAGTATATGATGATGGGACAATTTAAAAAGCACTCCATTATAGTATACCATTACGAAGTCTGTGTCCATTTCCATAAAAAAAAAATGGGTCCATTTGCCGGAACACATATTCCAGCGATCCAATTGTCATTTCTATGAAGTATCACGTGAAGATATCTCTCAGTAAATCGAACCTTGACACACGCCCCAACATTTCCCCTCCATTTTCTGTCCTCCTCTTCGTGTATGTGTGTTCTCTGTTCTGTCTACGGCGACGACGCTGTCCTCCCTGCATGTCCGGAGCTCTTGCTCGTGCCTTGGATGAGCTCTAGCAATAGTGCCATGGAGAAGGTTTCCGGTCGAGGGAGATGCATGGGCTCCGGCCTGCCGGCGCTGGATGCACCACCACTGGCGGCCAGCGTGGAGATGTGGACCTCAGCTCGCTGCTCTCGCGCCTTGCATCTAGCCGGGGCCACTGTCCCCATGCTGGATCTTGTCCGCGATTACAATAAAGACTAGCCAGCTATCTCCCCTATAGAGACAAGGAAAGAGCAAGCTGAGGACAAGGATAGCTTATGGCCTGATGTGTTCTGTGTTCATGGGTGAAGTCGCCAGGGCCAGCCCAGAAGGGTGGTGGGAGCAAAGGGGCGACAGGTCCCAACCCATATCATATATACACGTATATACATCAGAGTTGTTATTAATAATTACATGTGTTGAGATAATAAATAAGGCAAGTATAGTATATATTTATGGCACTGAAATACTATCACTCATGCAAAAAAAGAATCGGTGGATCTATCTGCAAGGGAATCAATCATTTAGTTTCCCACGGTTTTAAAACATCTACTACTATTTTCTTCTCCACTAGACTCCATGAACACTGCATACGTGTATCTCTGTAAATCTGATTTATTAACATGATTGTTTATTTTTAGTCTTGAAGTGCAATCTTTCAATTAAAGTAGATGTAAAATTGTGTTCACAATTTTCAGTATATGTTTAGTGAGTGTGTTGTGATGTGTGACATATTGAATATATTGTGGTGGCGAAGACAAAAGATACGAGTCCTTTGACATATAAAGCGGGTCCACATCGTTATCTTTCCATGGGCGCCCCGGTGTGCGTCGGGGCTCTAGAATTCGCTTTTGTATTTTTGTACATATTGAGTATGTATTTAACCTACCCTATAATGGTGGGGAGAGTAAGAGCCAGTGACAGCACCATTTACTCAATTGGAGCCGGTAACACCATTTGTAGGCTCCTCAACAATAGTTTTTATTTATCTTTGTTCTAACCATGTTTAGAACTTCGCATGTATTTAGGTTGTGTGTGTCCTAAGTGCTCTAGGTATAAGCACTTTCAAGATTGTTTTTATTATGCGGTGATGAGATGATTAAACAAAAGTTTTTATTATCGAAGAGAATGAGGGTTTGCTCAAAATTTATTTGTGGTCAGTTCTAGTTGGATACGGGGAAGGGAGATAGCTAGATTGAGGATGAAGATGAATCTTACATGTTGATCCTATAGGGCAGTGAGAGAAGGATGTAGGAGGGGAGTGCACATCCAAATGGCTCAAATGACATTTTACATGTACGCTTTGTGGGATGTGCTTCCCCTTCAAATGTTTAAACAAGGCAATAGTGTCGTTTACTACTAACTAGTAGTAGCTGCAAAGTGATATTTGATTAAGGTGGCTCGCCCCTCCCAAATACACCTAGGCCCACACGATGTTCACGTATGAATTCATATACTCGTCGCTCCTCAGGTATGTAGCGAGACTTTCTGCCTGAGTTGCCAAGGTTTCTCATTCTGCAAAATAGAAGAAAACAGGTCGCGGCCAATCTTCTCTAAGGGCATGTCGCGAAAAGAACGCCAAGGCACGTCGAAGTCTCCTCCGTGCTGCAAAAAAAGACTGATGTAAGAGCATCCTTTGCCCTAGGGTTTTGGTGATGATGACAACACACATGGACTAATCGTGCGCCATAGTTTTCTCAGGTACACCTTGTGTGGCGCAAGATGGTTAGGGTTCCCTCTGTGCGGAAAAGATCGAAGACGGAGTTTCCGACGTTTTATTTCCTTTGGTCGTAGGTTATTCGTACTATTAAGAGGGAATCCGCATCGGAAGGTATTGGGTGAATCCTTCACGTACACATTCTCTGCACCCACCATATACCCTCCGTTCGAGGAGAGAGAGGTTCCCCATCCTTTGTTCTGTGCAGTCCTGCTCTTGACGGTTGTACCGGTTCTGTGAGCGGTTGTACCGCTGGCCGGTAGTTCTGGTCTTACCACCGCCCGTTGTACCACTCTGGGGTGAATCCCTTCTGTACCAGGTGTGGTTGTAGACCGGTGGTGGAAAGGTAGTTCCAGTTTTCCTTAATAAACCGGTACTACCGGTGTTCACGACGGTAGTACCGCCTCGGACTCCACCGACCAGGAACTGCTGGCCCAGCGGTTGTTCCGGTCCAACCTCCGCTCCAACTACCGGCATGAGGGGTTTACTTTCTGTATATGGCCCGGTAGTTGAGCAGTGGTTCTGCGGTAGTTCCGGTTTGTTTCGATAAACCGGTACTACCGGGTGCGCCACCGGAAGTTCCGCTCCGATGCGTTTCTGCACATAACGGTTGGATCTTGGGGGCCTATTTAAGGAGGTGCTTCTCCTACCTCCCACCTACCTCTTGCCTCTCTCTCCCCTCCATTACTGCCATTAAAGCTCTCTTGACTGATCTCTCTCCCTAGCCACTCAAACTCATTGATTTGCTAGGGATTGAAGGAGGAGACCTAGATCTACACTTCCACCAAAGGATATTTGATTCCCCCATACTTTCTTGTGTGGATTTTGTTACTCTTGGGTGCTTGGGCGTCGTAGACGGAAGAGGTCACTTCGGAGCCACATTCCATTATGGTGAAGCTCCGGGGTTTCGTTGGGAGCCTCCAATTAAGTTGTGGAGAGAGCCTCAACCTTGTTTGTAAAGGTCCGGTTGCCGCCTCCAAGGGCACCAATAGTGGAATCACGGCATCTCGCATTGTGTGAGGGCGTGAGGAGAATACGGTGGCCCTAGTGGCTTCTTGGGGAGCATTGTACCTCCACACCTCTCTAATGGAGACGTACTTCCCCTCAAAAGGAAGGAACTTCGGTAACACATCCTCGTCTCCATCGGTTCCCCTTTTGGTTATCTCTCACCTTTACTTGTTCAAGCTTATATTTGTGTTGCATCTCTTGCTTACTTGTGTGCTTGTTGTTGTTGCATCATATAGGTTGCTCACCTAGTTGCATATCTAGACAACCCTTTTGATGCAAAGTTTAATTTGGTAAAGAAAAGCTAAAAATTGTTAGTTGCCTATTCACCCCCCACCTCTAGTCAACTATATCGATCCTTTCAATTGGTATCAGAGTCTCGTCTCTTTATTAAGGACTTTGCCGTCCGAAGAGTATGGTTGACACCATAGACGGTGGGGAGGAGCACTCCGTGTGAATCCGAGCTCGTCTACGGCCGATGGGGGTACCGCGGTCTCTTGTGAGGAATTCAATGTGGCTTTGGATACATTGAAAACCTCCATGACGACCGAGGTTGAAAGCATGTTTAATAAATTCTTAGAAGGACTTAAACTATCTACCTCGCTGATGAAAGTGGGTGATCCCACTAACAAGGTGATGGATGCCAACTCCGACAAGGGGGAAGCTACTAGTGAAAAGGGTCCTTCTACTAGTGGTAGAAATGGCACCGGCATCTTTGCCCATGTGGAACCTCCACTTACTTATGGAGGACCGATTCCCTCTACCCATTTAAATCATGCCGGCCCTCCTCCTAAGATTGTGAAAAATGAAGATTTTGATGCTTGCGTCTATCGCTTTAAGCGTCATTTAAAACATGTTAACACTAATCTTTGGAGAATTATTGAAGAAGGTTTCTACCCGCATGACCCAAGCAACTTCACTCCAAGAGAAGCCGCGGATAATCAATTCAAAAAGAATGCTCTCTTCATCATTCAAGATGCAATTCCACCCGAAGACATTGCTCATCTCCGACCATTCACCATGGCCAAGGAGGCATGGCACCATGTTGTTTCCCTCTACAAGGGAAGCGCTAGCATTCAACGCTCCAACTATGAAGTGGTGCAAGATGAAGCCTATGAGTTTGCAATGAATGAAGATGAAGAACCTCGTGTGCTTTACCGGAGATTGACCACTCTCGCGGTCTCACTCCGAGATCATGGGAGTAAGGATACGAATGACAATTGGATCAAGCGCAAGTTCCTCAAGGCCATGATGCCCTACCACAAGGCCATGTCCTCCGTCATCGGTCAAAGATCGGACTTCCACTCCTTGACCTCAAATAAAGTGTTGGATGAGTTCGTGCCAATGAAAATCTTGGACAAGACCACCGATAACGCGGTGTTGCGTTCTCAAAGAGCAAACAAGCCCAACTTTGCCTTGAAGGCCAAGGTTATTTTGGAAGAAGAGGAAGAAGAGGAAGATGAGGGAGTAACCCCGAAGATACAAAATATGATTACCATGAGCACATGACTCTTGCTTCAAGGCAATTTTGGAGCAAGAAGAACACAAGGCCCAACTTCAACAAGAACAACTCAAGTGGTTTCAAGGGCAAGCAACGAGTGAGAACATGTTACAATTGTGGCAATGTGAGCCACTTTGTTGTGGATTGCCCTTATGAGAAGCGAGAAGACAATGGTGGCAAGCTCATCCGAAAAGACAAAGCCAAGTCCTTTCCCAACAAGAACAACTTCACCAAAAAGACTCCTACTCGAGGGTTGGTGGTTCAAGAAGAATACCATGAGGATGACGATGATGATGAAGATGGTGAAGCAATGGCCATGGCCTCTGTTTCCATTGCCACAACTCCATGGGTGTCTCTCTTCGATTCACCCAACGAGAACATCACCACCAAGTGCCTCATGGCTAAAGCCACTAACAAGGTAACCCCCAACATCAAAACCACCATCATTACTAATCCTTCCTTGACGGATTGCATTGATGAAACTGAGGGGTCTAATGAGGAAGTGAATGAATTTGAGTATTTTATGAGTAAGCTCAAGGGCAAATCCAAGAAGCACTTTATTGCTCTCTTGGAACAACTTGGTAAAGCCAATGACATGATCGAGGGTCATGAAGAAACCATCTCTAAGATGGAAGGTCATAGTCGTGACTATGCTGATGAGATATCAAATCTCTCTAATGCTCTTGAGGAAGAGCGTGGGCATCGTTTGGCTCTTGAGGAGTCACACAACGATGACCATGCTAAATTAAAGAAAGATCTTGATCATGCTCTCGTTGTATCTCGTGTGCTAAATTCCGAGAAGGCTAAACTTGGGGTTGACCATGCTAGACTCGAGAAGGAGTTTGACTTACTCGACAAGGCCCACAAGGTCTTTAAGGGTGCTCATGCTAAACTCAAGGAGTCTCATGATCAACTCCAAGTGAAGCTAACCAAGGAGAAAGCCACCTTTCCTCACATGGTATTAATTGATAATGCAAATGCTACTACCCCGTGTTGTGAGCATGTGCATCTTGTGGAGGAGAATGCCAAGTTGAAAGAGCAACTTGAGAAAGGCCTTGTGACATGCATACAAGGTGAGAAGAACCTCAATGACCTTTTGAGCAATCAAAAGGAAGTTGTGGCCAAGGAGGGAGTTGGGTTCGCACACAAGTCAAAGAACAAGAAGAAGAACGACAAGACCAAACGACCTCCCCCTCTCAAGCAAACCTTTGTGAAGGAGGGAGAGGGTGCTCCAAAGGAGAAGAAGAACAATGTGAAGGGTGATGATGTCAAAAAGGGCAATGCCACCCCTTCCCAACAAAGCTGGCGACTTTAACCCATCTTATGTGTTGTGTCGTGCTAGTGATGGGCATGTTTATGCTAAATTTGTTGGTTCTCCTTATGAGTACATTGAATGGTCTATTTGGGTTCTTAAGACCCTTGTTACTAACATAAAAGGACCCATTACAAAATGGGTACCTAAAACCAAGCATTGATTTCTTGTAGGTATTTTCTTCCGATGGGGGATCATGGTTGCTCGATAGTGGAGCCACAAATCATATGACCGGAAGCGAGGACTTGGTGGTGGACGTGCACAAGATCCCTTCTATGCCCACCAACATCGAGTGGGGTGATGCCTCGTCTTCTAAGGTATTGGGTCTTGGCAAGGTTGTCATTTCTCATGATCTCACGATCAAGAAAGTCATGCGTGTTGAATCCCTTGCTTACAATCTACTTTCCGTTCGTCAACTTGCACTCATGGGCTTTGCCACTTTCTTTGATATTGAACCGTGGCCCTCTTGTGGAGCAAGACTCTTAAAGTAGCCTTTATTGGGCATGTCAAGAACGGTCTTTATGTGATTAACTTTTCGGAGCGACCCACTAAGACCGCGACATGCCTAATGGCTAAAGTTGATGTGGGATGGCTTTGTCATCGCTGTTTAGCCCACGTCAATATGAGATCTTTGCAAAGTCTTCTCAAGGGGGACCATGTTCGTGGACTAACAAATGTTAGTTTTGCCAAAGAACGTGCTTGCAGTGCTTGTATCGAAGGAAAGCTACATGAGAAGGCTCACCCTCCCACGACTATCATCTACTTGAAGAGACCCTTGGAGCTCCTTCACATGGATCTCTCTGGGCCTCCATCCTTTGATAGTCTTGGAGGTAGAAAGTATTTCTTGGTGATTGTGGATGATTGTTCAAGATACACTTGGGTATATTTCTTAAAGAGGAAGAGTGAGACTCAACAGACCATCATCGACTTTGCAAATGAAGCTCAACGTCAACATGATGCAAAGATCTTGACAATGAGGAGTAACAACGGCACCGAGTTCAAGAACTAAACCTTGGATGAGTTTCTTAGTGATGAGGGGATCAAGCATCAATATTCTGCACCTTATACCCCTCAACAAAATGGTGTTGCGGAGAGGAAGAACCGGACGTTGATGGATGCGGCAAGGACCATGATGGCGGAGTTCAAGTCTCCATACAACTTTTGGGCCGAAGCCATCAACACCGCGTGTCATGCATCAAATCAGCTCTATCCCCGCAAAGGCTTGAACAAGACCCCATATGAGATACTCACTGGTAACAAGCCCAACCTCAAGTACTTTCGGGTGCTCGAGTGTAAGTGTTTCATTCCCAAGAAAGGTGTTTGTTTGTCTAAATTTGAGGCTAGAGCGTATGAGGGCATATTTGTTGGTTATTCTACAAACTCTCATGCTTACCCTGTCCTAAATAAGTCCACGAGACTTATTGAGGAGACATGTAACGTGGAGTTTGATGAGAATAATGGCTCCCAAGTGGAGCAAAGTGGTATGTGTGATGTAGGTGATGAAATTCCTCCCCAAGCCATAAGAAGAATGGGTGTTGGTCATATCCTACCCATTGAGGAACCCCTTGTGGCCGAAGGAGAAGGACAATGCTCCACTCAAGTGGAGCCATCACCAACCCAAGACCCACACGCTTCCGAAGAACAAAGTGAAGGCCCTCTACCAGGTGAACAAGATCAAGGGCAAGATCAACCTCAAGATGGTGGTGAACCTGCCCAAGGTCAAGTTCTCTCCTTCGAGCAAGTTCAAGATCAAGAGCAAGCTCAAGATCAAGAACAAGATCAAGACGACGCTCAAGATGATCAAGTTACCCCTCCTATTTTCACATCCGAGGAGGAATTAGAGCGTCGTGTCATGAAGATTGCTTCCAAGCTCACTACCAAAGGTCATCTCATGGAGAATGTGGTTGGAAGCCTAAGAAAGGGGGTAAGCACTCGTAGACAATTAGCAAACTATTGTGAACATCACGCGTTTGTCTCTTGTGTTGAACCCCAAAAGGTCAATGAGGCGCTCGAAGATACGGATTGGCTCAATGCCATGCATGAAGAACTCAACAACTTCGAGTACAACAAGGTGTGGAGATTGGTGCCAAGGCCATCGGGGAACTACAATGTCATTGGAACCAAGTGGATATTCAAGAACAAGCAAGATGCTCATGGGACCATCGTTCGAAACAAGGCAAGGTTGGTAGCACAAGGCTACTCCCAAGTCGAGGGTATCGACTACGGTGAAACCTTTGCTCCCGTTGCTCGCCTTGAATCCATTCGTTTGTTCATTGCTTATGCTTCTCATCGTAATTTCAAGTTGCAACAAGTGGATGTGAAGAGTGCTTTTCTTAATGGTCCTATTAATGAGTTGGTATATGTCAAGCAACACCCCAGGTTCGAGGATCCCTAATTCCTCGATCATGTGTATCAACTCGATAAGGCACTCAATGGCCTCAAGCAAGCCCCACGTGTGTGGTATGACCACCTTACCGAGTTGTTGCAAGATCGTGGATTTGAAGTCGGGAAAATCGATCCCACTCTTTTTACTAAGAAGGTCAAAGGGGAGTTGTTTGTGTGCCAACTATATGTTGATGATATTATCTTTGGTTCCCCTAACAAAGCTTTCAATGAGGAATTTGCCGCTCTCATGACCTCTAAGTTCAACATGTCTTCGATGGGAGAGTTGAAGTTCTTCCTCGGTTTCGATATCAAGCAAAGAAGAGAAGGTACCTTCATCAACCAAGCCAAATACACTCAAGACATGCTAAAAAGATTCAAGCTAAGTGATGTCAAGCCGGCTTCCACTCCAATGCCCACCAAGTGCCAACTTGACGTTGATCCCAATGGTAAGGCGGTGGATCAAAAGGTATATCGCTCCATGATTGGCTCCTTGCTTTACCTTTGTGCATCTAGACCGGATATCATGTTGAGTGTGGCAATTTGTGCATGGTTTCAAGCCGCACCTAAGGAAAGTCACTTTGTGGCGGTCAAGCGAATCTTTCGATATTTGGCTCATACCCCAAACTTTGTCTTATGGTACCCAAGAGGAGCCAGCTTTGATCTTTTGGGCTATACGGATTCAGATTGGGCGGGAGACAAAGTGGATAGGAAGTCCACCTCAGGAGGGTGCCAATTACTTGGTTGCTCTTTAGTGAGTTGGTCTTCCAAGAAGCAAAGTTGTGTATCTCTCAAGTCCACCGAAGCGGAGTATGTGGCTGCCGGTAGTTGTTGTGCTCAACTTCTATGGATCAGGCAAACTTTGAAGGATTACGATCTCATTTGTGACGAAGTGCCTCTTTGGTGTGACAATGAAAGTGCCATCAAGATCTCTCTCAACCCGATGCAACACTTCAAGACAAAGCATACTGAGATTCGGTATCATTTCATTCGGGATCACATTAGGCGAGGGGAGATCAAGCTCAAGTATGTCAACACCCATGATAACCTTGCAGATATTTTCACGAAGCCCTTGGATGAAGCAAGATTTCGCGAGTTAAGGCATGAGCTAAATATCATTGATTCGAGCAATGTGGCTTGAACCCCTGCACACCCCACCACACTCTTCATGATGTCTTGTTTAGGTGTAGGCATGGACATAGGGGGAGTGTTGTTCTCTCAATGAACTCTCCCTCACCCCATTATTCATAAGTTGATCGAGTCTTTCACATTCGCCATTTTTTATGGTACTTGTGCTTCAAAGACGAGTTTTGGTCATGGGCCCAAGGATAATTCTTCGCGGTGCCATACCCTTAACTCAAACATAGGTGGCTCCGGCCACCGCCCTTGAGATTAGGTGTTTTTTTCCTTGTTGTGTGTTTCTTTTTGCCTAGCTCTTTTCGGTCTCCTAGATGTTTGAATTCTCTAAAGAGTGATTTTTCTTGTTTGCTTCTTGCACTCTTGAGAGTCTTCTTCATCATATTATAGTGTCTTCTTTCCATCCTAAGCCTCCTCATCCCAAGCCATCTTTTCCAAATGTACACAAGTTTGATCTCCCCCTATGCTTGGGTTGTTGCAACCTGGCGGTACAACCGATGGTGAGACCGGTACTACCGGTCTTCCCTTCTGCTATACAGTCTCAGCGGTACTTCCGGTCCTGCATGAGCTGTTCTACCGCTCCTGCCTGTACCAGTACCTCTGACTGGTACTACCGGTGCTTAGACGCGGTACTACCACTGCTTCTGGAGCGGAAGTAACGCTCTCAACCACCAGGTAGCTACAGGACCGGTACTACCGCTCCCAGGAGATGTACTATCGGTTGACATCTGGGCGTATATAAGGGAAGCAGGCAGAAGGGATCTTTCTTTTCCCCTTCGTGCTCGTTCCTCCTCTTATCCCTCGAAGACGGTTGCTTCGTCCCTCGCCCCGGAGCGCCCTCAGTGTCGGTGTACAAAAGTAGGGGCTCTATTTTTGACCCCTTTACTTGTGCATGGGCAGTCAGAGCCACCCGCCACGGCCACGCATAACAGGGCAGGAAAGGGAAGCCGGAGAGAAGCCGAAGGCACAAGACAAACAAAGCAACGACAAGGACCGAGGCCACCAAGGCCACAAAGATCGGATGAACGAACCAGGTTTCCCCAGCAAGGACCCTTGCCGGGGCAGCTCGCCCACACCAGCTGAGCGAGCCACCTTCGAGCCCACCAACGCTGAACAAACGCATTGGGACAGGGCTCAGGAGGCACCCCGTGGTGGCATGCAGATCTTTGTGAAGACAAAGAATAGTCAAGATCAAATGAGGATAGGAAGGCAACAATCCTCGGCAGGGTTCTTACCAAGGAAGCCCACGAGACCCCCCGGCAAGGTCCTTGCCGGGGACGACGGCGTGCCGCGGCAAGACCCTTGACGGGCCACCCGGCAAGGCCCTCGCCAAGCGCACCAGCAAGGCCACTGCCAGGCCCACTCCAGCCAAGTCTCCGCCGTTGTTCGTATGCAGCTGCCGACCCAACCAACTGGGCAGGCACCTGCGTGGCAACATGCAGCCCTTCGTGGAGGCTCCACCACCGCGCTACCTCAGCTACCTGCCTGCCCACATGGCACCGCATGCATCGCTGGCCAGGGCGCGTGTCAAAGCAAGGAGGAGCGGATGGGCCTCGCTCCCGTCCCTGATAAAGTGAAGGGACACCTAAGCCTCGCATCAAACGCGCTTTGTCCTGTAATACCAGCGATAAGCTCACAACACTGTAGGTCTTTCCACCTCCTGTGTGCCACTGTGGCAGCCCCTTTCGCCTATAAAAGGAGGCCCATGGCATACATGAAAGGGATTCGGCTCTTTCGAACCTGGCAGCACCCAGAGCTAGTTCAAGAGCTCAAGAACACTAAAGACATCCACCAAAGCAGGATCGTAGGGTTGTACGCATCTTTGCGGCCCGAACCTGGGTAAATCCCCTTTGTGCTGTCTACTAGTCCCGCTCTTCTCACGATCCCGCGCCCCGCAACTATAGTAGGGATTCTAGTGATCCCATAGGTGTCGTTTCCCACCGGCATCTTTGGCGCGCCAGGTAGGGGGCGCAATTGTGAGAATCCGGTCTAGCAATTGACCTAGCCGTTCTTCATCGCCATGGCTTCTAAGAAGAGGACGACCACGGCGATCGGTTCGTCCGAGACCGGATTGCCAGTACCGGACGGACCAGTAGCGGGACAGTCGTGGAGAGGACCCGTGGCGTGGCCCGCAAACATTTGCATCACCCTGGTGGTCCAGGCCCGGCGAGTGGCGTCGTTCGCGCGCCAGGCGACGAGCCACCAGTCGCAGGCCCCAGAAACAGAGTCGGGCGCCCCGCAGGCGGCGCGGGGCCCTCCAGGGGCGCCGCCATCCCGCCAGACGGCGGCGCAGCGGCCTCCAAGACGCCAACACCGGCGCCCACGGCGCGCTCTTCTCAGGTTGTGTGTGACGAGCAGCGCCGCCCTGCTGGAGACCCTGGGCGCCGTCCTGGGAAGAGTCACATGCGCCCTTCACATGATGAGGAAGGCCAGCATGCGCGCCGAGGTGCTGACGGGGATGGCGAATGGCTGCGGGGCCCTGACGCGGCTCCTTCTAACGCGGTTAGACGTCGAGGCGCATCGCGGTCCACCCAGCTTTCGCCACCACCCATGCCAACAGAAGCCCTAGAGCGCGCAGCTGCTCCTCGATTTACCTCCCGCCGCAGAGAAGATCGACGAATGGAGGGCCACCATCCGGAGCCTCGTCGGCATCGCCAAAAATGACAAGTCGCGGCTGGCGGGACCCGTAGGCCATCACTCCGTCGGGCCACCGCACGCCAACGGAGGCCGGGCCGGAGGCGATGCGGCCACGGTGCACTCCCCTCCTCCATCCCGACCACCGCGGGTGTCGGTCCGTCGCGACGACGCTCGTGATGATATCTCCATAGCGTCATCCAACCTGCGAACTCACCGCGACCAACGCCAGGTTCTTCGGGAGCGAGTTCATGACGACGCTCGAACTACCATCGAGCGCCGGCGCGACGCGCGCCACCAGTCGGACAGGCGGGCGGGGCCCACTACGGACCACCCAACACTGGGAGGCTACGGTGGCCTACCCTACGAGGTAGGTTGTCTGGCCTTCACCCACGGGCTACGGCAGTTCCAGTGGCCCTCCCACCGCATGTTCAAACCCGACGTTGGCGAAAAGTACAATGGCAAGACTCACTCGTCGGAGTTCCTCAGCATCTACACCATCGCGATGCAAGCTGTTGGGGCCCATGAGGACAAGGTGCTTGCCAATTACTTTCCGTTAGCACTTAAGCCCAATGTTATGTCATGGTTGATGCACTTGCTAGTAGACTCCATTTCTTCTTGGGCGGATCTGTGTCATGAGTTTGTTGGCGCCTTTATCGGAGGCCACCAAGCTCATGGCCAGGCAAGTGATCTGCATATCATCCCCCAGAAGGAAGGAGAAAACTTGCGCAAGTACATCCAAAGGTTCAGCCGAGTGCAGTACAACATCCCCGACGTTCATCCTGCCGCTGTGGTTAGTGCATTCCATCAGAATGTGCACAATCGTAAGATGTGTGAAGAGCTGGCAATGAACAAGGTCAGGGATGTGGCCGAACTTTATGTTCTGGCCGATCGATGTGCTCGCGTTGAAGAGGGAAGGAAGTACCCCAGCGAAGGCGCCGACGCGGAAACCGACTCCACGGATGATACCGCCGCCCCGGCAAAGAAGGGTCGGCGCCGTAACAAGAAGCGCAGTGGCAAGACCGTGCTTGCCGTCGAGGGATCCGACGACACCGGCGCCACCAAGAATCCCAAGGCAAGTGACCCCAGCAAGGAGGTTGCTGGGTGTGCTGCTTGCCGGGCCTTGGCGGCTGCCGACAAGCCAGGAGGCTCCGACAAGCAGTATTGCAAGATCCACCGCACCAAGGGCCATGACCTCCAAAACTGCCGGCGGGTAGAGCTGTTCGCCGAGAAGCAGAAAGCCAAGTATGAGCGGCGGGACAAGGAGAAAGGCCAAGATGGCGCCGAGGGATCCGGCAAGAAACATGGCGGCCAAGGAGGCCGCGGCGGCAAGGATAATCAGCAGGAGAGGCCCGCCCGGGGCCGCGACAAGAAGCCGAAAGATGATGATCATGACGAGGACGACGAGTCCGGCGACCATGAGTTTCAGAAAGCCATAGAGGCCATGTGCGTCGATGGTGGCGCCTCGCTGCATACGTCCCACCACCAACTCAAGCAGTGGGCGCGTGAGATCACGGCGGTGGAGCCATCGTTCGACGCATGGAAGCCGCTGAAATGGTCCAGCACGCCCATCATCTTCAACACCGAGGACCACCCTGACCGCACTAATGCGGTCGGGTGCTTTCCATTGTTGGTTTCACGAACAATCCGCAACCTCAAGGTGACAAAGATGTTGGTCGACGGCGGGGCCAGCCTGAACTGGATCTCGCCTGTTGTGGTCAAAAGGCTGCAGATCTCTGATGGAGACCTCGAGGAGACGGGCACGTTCCAAGGGGTTAACCCGAGGAGGAGCCAGCCAAAGGGAAAGATTATGCTTCCCGTGACATTCGGCGGCGAGCTGAACCACAGGACGGAAAGGATTGTTTTTGATGTAGCTGAGATCCCCTTGCCTTACAACGGGATCCTCGGCCGCCCGGCACTAGCCAAGTTCATGGCGGCTTCACACTACGCCTACAACATGCTGAAGATGCACGGGCCGATGAACATCATCACCGTCCCCTCCGACAAGAAAGATGCGTTGATTTGCGCCGACCAACTCTACCGGGAAGCAGTTGCAGCAGCTGCCGCTAAGGCCCCTGCTCCCGTAGATGGAGCCCCGAGAGGGAAGAAGACCGGCGAGACCCCTCGCACCCACTCCGGCAAGCGCACCTCTTCGGGGTGTTGCGCTCCCGTTGAGGACGTGTCAGAGAGCTCCGCCGGCAAGAGCAAGAAGTCCAGAGTCGCACCACCAGAGACCAAGAAGGTGCCCGTCAAGGAGGACGGTACGGGGGAGCTTTTACCATAAGCTCCACCCTCGATGGCAAATAGGAAAGCGAGCTCGTCACCTTCCTGCGGGTGAATGTCGATGTGTTTGCATGACAAGCCTCCGACATCCCCGGCGTTCCCAGGAAGGTGATTGAGCACCACCTTGCTATCTGTCCTCATGCACGGCCCGTCAAGCAGAAGGTCAGGAAGCAAGCTCTAGAGAGGCAGGAGTTCATCACGGAGGAAATCAGAAAGCTAGAGGCGGCAGGCTTGGTGAGAGGAGTACTCCATCCGACGTGGTTGGCCAATCCGGTAGTAGTGCGCAAGGCAAATGGGAAGTGGAGGCTGTGTATTGATTACACAGACATCAATAAGGCTTGTCCAAAGGATCCCTTCCCGTTGCCGCGCATCGACCAGATTGTTGACTCCACGGCTGGGTGTGACCTGTTATCATTCCTCGACGCCTACTCAGGGTACCACCAGATCTTCATGACGAAAGAGGACGAGGAAAAGACAGCATTCATCACCCCATGTGGTACGTACTGCTTTTTACGGATGCCTTTCGGGTTGAAGAATGCTGGCTCAACCTTTGCAAGAGCGGTCCAAATTGGTTTTGAACCCCAGCTACATAAAAATATGGAAGCTTATATGGATGATATAGTGGTCAAAATCAAGGACAAAGCAACACTTGTGCAAGATCTGGAGGAAACATTCGGAAACCTGCGCAAGATCAACCTCAAATTGAACCCTGAGAAGTGTGTCTTCGGTGTCCCGTCCGGCAAGCTTCTCGGGTTCTTTGTGTCGCAGCGCGGGATTGAGGCAAACCCAGACAAGATTAGGGCCATCGAGCAGATTGAGGCACTCAAACGGATCAAGGACGTGCGTCGACTCACTGGCTGCGTTGCCGCCATGAGCAGATTTCAAATCCACGGAGCGTGCCCTCTCCTTTTTTAAGATCTTAAAGAAGACGGGCCCAGTGGAGTGGACCCTAGAGGCCAAGGCGGCGTTGCAAGACTTGAAGAAGTACCTCTCCTCTGCCCGGTGCTGGTTGCGCCCAAACCACAAGAACCGTTGCTACTATATCTAGCGGCAACAAACCAAGTGGTTAGCGCCACATTGGTGGTGCAAAGAGAGGTCGACGAGGAGGCAGCAGCAGCGGCAAAGTCAACCATTGGCGGGCCAGAACCCTCCCCGGCAGGGCTTGGTCCCAGAAAGGCTGGCGCCAGTATGACAGGACCCGCACGGCCAGGTGAAGTGGCGCAAAGGAAGAAGATGGTGCAGCACCCGGTTTATTTCGTCAGCTCCCTCTTGCAGGGAGCTAGGTCAAGGTATTCAGGTGTGCAAAAATTGCTCTTCGGCCTCTTTATGGCCTCGAGGAAGCTACGCCACTACTTCCAAGCGCACGAGATCACCGTGGTTACCCGCCTTCCGTTGCAACGGATACTGCATAACCCAGATGCAACAGGAAGGATCGTGGAATGGGCCCTGGAGCTGTCGAGTTTTGGTCTAAAGTTTGAAAGTACCTCGACGATCCAGAGCAGAGTCTTGGCGGAGTTTGTTGCAGAATGGACCTCGATGCCTGACGAAGAGGTACATGAGACCACTCTCCCCGGCAAGGAAACAAGCGGCAACTGGATCATGTACTTTGATGGGGCCTTTTCGCTACAAGGCGTCGGTGCTGGTGTGCTGCTTGTCCCATCCACCGGAGAGCACCTCAAGTACGTCATCCAAATGCACTTTCCACGGGAAATGTCAACCAACAACACCGCTGAGCACGAGGGTTTGCTTGCCGGTCTCAGGATTGCGGCGGACCTTGAAGTCAAAAAGCTTATCGTCAGGGGCGACTCATAACTCGTCGTCAGGCAGATCAACAAAGATTACCAAAGCCCGTTGATGGAAGCTTACGTGGATGAAGTGAGGAAGCTGGAGGAGCGCTTTAACGGTATACAAGCGGAGCACGTCCCTCAGACGGAGAACGACATCGCTGACTACTTGTCAAAGCACGCTGCCCTCAAGCTACCTGTAGAACCAGGTACCTTTGTGCTTCGGCTAACTCAACCATCTGTCGAACTATCAGCCGGGCCGAACAAGCGGAGGAAGCCAGGCCCTGGCAAGTACTTCCCCTCCGAGCCCCCCGGGGCCACTGGCGAAGATACCGCCACGGGTGCCAGCCTTGCCGCGGGACAGCCGACTCCGGCAGGGCCTCAGGTCGTGGCCGTAGAGACAACCGCTCCCATAGCAGAAGAGATGCCTTTAGTCCTTGCCGTCGAGCCACAGGTTCCAGCATGGGTGCAGCACACCGTACGATTCCTCCAAATGGGAGAGCTTCCTGAGGAGCAGGAAGAGGCAGAGAAAGTAGCCCGCCGGTCTGCTTTGTACCAATTCATCGACAACGTTTTGTAGAGAAAGAGACCGAATGGGGTGAAATTGAAGTGCATCTCCCGGGAGGAAGGACTAGAGCTGTTGGCAGAGATACATGGAGGCATATGTGGCTCCCACATAGGGTCAAGGGCCCTTGCCGGCAAGGCTTTCCGGCAAGGCTTTCCGGCAAGGCTTCTTCTGGCCCACCGCCCTCCAGGATGCGACGACACTAGTAACCAAGTGTGAAGCGTGCCAGTTCCATTCAAAGAAGCTTCATCAACCAGCCCAAGCCCTTCAAACCATCCCTCTCTCCTGGCCCTTCTCGGTCTGGTGGCTCGACATATTGGGCCCCTTCCCCCGCGCTGTCAGAGGCTTTGAGTACTTGTACGTTGCAATCGACAAGTTCACAAAGTGGCCAGAGGTGGAAGTAGTGAGGAAGGTGACGGCGCAGTCAGCCATCAAGTTCTTCAAGGGACTAGTTTGCCGTTTTGGGGTGCCTAACAGGATCATCACCGACAACGGCACACAGTTCACAAGCTACACGTTCATGCAATACATTGAGGATCTCGGCAGCAAGGTCTGCTTTGCTTTCGTGGCACACCCACGGAGCAATGCCAAGCGGAGAGAGCAAATGCTGAAGTTCTGCGAGGCTTAAGAACAAAGACTTTTGACAGGCTGCGCAAGAGTGGAAGGTGCTGGATTGACGAGTTGCCGGCGGTTCTTTGGTCGATCAGAACAACGCCAAATCGAGCCACCGGCCAGACACCCTTTGCCCTGGTCTACGGGGCAGAGGCAGTTCTCCCCATGGAAGTCATATACGGGTCACCTCGAGTGCTCGCTTATGATGAACTTGAGCAAGAGCGACTGCGGCAGGATGACGCAACGCTCCTTGAGGAAGATCGTCTCCGGGCGGCTGTGAGGGCAGCATGCTACCAGCAAGCCTTGTGCCGCTACCATAGCCGCAAGGTTCATGCCCGGAGCTTTGAGCAAGGCGACCTTGTTCTTCGGCACGTTCAGTCGGCCAAGAATTCCAACAAGTTGACCCGAAATGGGAAGGCCCTTATCGGGTAACACGAGTCACCAGGCCCGGCGCAGTCCGCCTGGAGATCGAAGATGCCGTTCCAGTGAGCAACTCCTGGAACATCGAGCATCTTCGCAAGTTTTACCCATAAGGCGCGGCTGCCGGGCCTCCCGGCAAGCCACCCTTTTGTACAAGCCTTGCCGGCAAGGCATGTAACCCTTTGTACAAAGCCAGGCACAGACCCTGAGCACTAATAAACGAAGCGCTGGCGCCCTAAGTCATAGCATGCATGCTAGGTTGAGTCTCCTCCTCGGTTAGGGTTGATAGTGCTTGGCAGCGGCTAACCCAGAGCTTAGAGGTCGAGTGTGCATCTCTCTGCTTCTTCCCTGTCCTTTTTGGTTCGCAGGACACGTAAGTATTTCTGCCGAGCTGTTTGGAAGAAAGGAACGGACCGGTGCCCCGACCCCGGCAAGCCAAGGTTGTCGGGGGCTGCAAATACAAGGATCCGTCCGCGGCAAGCCAAGGTTGCCGGGGGCTACAGGTCCAGATAAGTCTTTTATCCTCCATCATGCATTTTGTTATGAACTGGGGTATGTGAAACCCCATTTTATATCCATTCCTTGTCGTGGGTTTCCCCCGCGGACGAACAACCAGGCAAATATCCCTTTTTCATTAAAAACATCCCCTACAAGTATAGTTCATACGGAATGAAAAAGATGAGTAGGGGGATTACAAGTTCTAGATCTAACAAAGGCCCGAAGGCTTACAGGATTAAAAAGAGATAAGGTGCCCGTAATCCCTTTCTTGTCCCTCTCCTCAGGAAATGAAACAAGAAGGAAAAAGGGCAAAAGGGGCGCCTAGGCGAAGTACGAGCAGCAGGAGGCACCAGGAGAACATCCCGGTGGCCACCCCGAAGGGAGGCTAGTGATGATGATGACGATAGAAGAGCTGGAAGACGAGGCAGAGGACTGTCAATACGCTACGAAGGCATTGGTGCCCACATACTCCGACTTGACGGCCTTGCCGCCTGCCCTCTTCCTCTTCCATAGCCTCCCAATGCCAGCCGCCCAAGGAGGCGACCCCGAGAAGTTCAAGGAGTTGGCGACATGAATGATGGGGTCACCGGTGCCGCCCGGGGCGGCGCCCGACACCTAGTCGGACCCGTCATCCTGCCGCCCGCTACCCTCATCGTCATTGCTGTTGTCCTCCTCGTCACCCTCGCTCGAGGAGGAATCTTCATCGTCGGAGGATCTCTCCACGCAGCACCTTACGCGAGTCCCGAAGTGCCCGAAGATCTTGACGGAGAGGAGGCCACTCTCCATTAATTTGAAATGGAGGGTGAGCCCCTCTGTCAAGCTATGGACGCGGGCGAAGGTCTTCCACCCTCGACGGAGGTACATGACGTGAGGGGCGGGGAACTCGACATCAGCCCATATGCCGTTGTTCCCACAACCCCTCATATGCAGCAGCAACGCCTGCGGTGGATGCAGCTCCATCTCCCGCGCAAACGGAGTCGGGAGGCAAAGACGACGGCGCGGCGGCTGGCCCAACCTGATGAAGAACTTGCAAGGGTTATCCCCAACGTGGCCCTCCACCGGAGGAGGGGCCGCTGGCGGAGGCCAAGCCGATCTGCCGCCCCATCCTCCTCTCCCTCGAGCGCCACGGCGGCCTCGACCTCGCCCCCTCCCCCTCCCTCTAACAGGCGGCTCCACCGCTACGAGCTCTTGGGGAGGAGCGATGCGTTGTCAAGCCGAGACCCTCGCCGCCACCGATGAAGCATCACCACGCCCCCTCGCCATGACAGAAGGAAGGAGAAAGCAGGAACAGGGAGAAGCAGATGACGAAGGATTAAGAGGCGTCAGCACGGGCGGGGCCATCGACCGCCCTCCCCGCTCAATTAAAGGCGCGTGGGAATCGGCCCGCACGCGCGCGACTTCCCATATCCCGCACGCCTGTCATTCGCTCTGCATCATGCATGCATCGAACAGGGCGCAAAAGACGGGCGCAATGGGACGCGTGGAGCGGCGGTTCCCGAATGAGGGCAGCAAATGAACAGCGTCCCTGTGGTCTCGAAGAGACACGCAAGCCGCCTCTCTACTGTCCACCACAAGATGATGCCAACATGCTTCGGTCACCCACGCCCGCACGACCCCACGTCATGTGTTCGACGCAGATCGTGGGGGAAGCGCAACAGATGGAACAGTTACCGTGGTAAAAATCCGCCCAACTGCCCGCGCACTGTTCTGGGCCTGGCCCAACAACGTCTAGCGCTTATGTATGGCCCAGGCCCGGGGGCTCCTGTCGGTGTACAAAAGTAGGGGCTCTGGTTTTGACCCCTTTACTTGTGCACGGGCAGTCAGAGCCACCCGCCACGACCACGCATAACAGTGCAGGAAAGGGAAGCCGGAGAGAAGCCAAAGGCACATGACAAACAAAGCAACGACAAGGTCCAAGGCCACAAATATCGGATGGACGAAGAAGGTTTCCCCGGCAAGGATCCTTGCCAGGGTAGCCTCAGCGGCCCCGGCAAGACCCTTCCCGGGGCAGCTCGCCCACACCAGCTGAGCGAGCCACCTTCGAGCCCATCAACGCTAAACAAACGCATTGGGACAGGGCTCGGGAGGCACCCCCGTGGTGGCATGCAGATCTTTGTGAAGACAAAGAATAGTCAAGATCAAATGAGGATAGGAAGGCAACAATCCTCGACAGGGTTCTTACCAAGGAAGCCCACGAGACCCCCCCGGCAAGGTCCTTGCCGGGGACGACGACGTGCCACGACAAGACCCTTGACGGGCCACCCGGTAAGGCCCTCGCCAAGCACGCTAGCAGGGCCACTGCCAAGCCCACGCCAGCCAAGTCTCCGCCGCCGTTCGCATGCAGCTGCCGACCCAACCAGCTGTGCAGGCACCTGTGTGGAAACATGCAGCCCTTCGTGGAGGCTCCACCACTGCGCCACCTCAGTTGCCTGCCTGCCCACATGGCACTGCATGCATCGATGGCCACGGCGCGTGTCAAAGCAAGGAGGAGCGGCGACGGACGGGACTGACCTCGTTCCTGTCCCCGATAAAGTGAAGGGACGCCTAAGCCTCGGATTAAATGCGCTTTGTCATTTAATACCGGCGATAAGCTCGCAACACTGTAGGCCTTTCCACCTCCTGTGTGCCATTGTGGCAGCCCCTTTCGCCTATAAAAGGAGGCCCATGGCATACGGGAAAGGGATTCAGCTCTTTCGAACCTGGCAGCACCCAGAGCTAGTTCAAGAGCTCAACACACTAAATACATCCACCAAAGCAGGATTGTAGCGTTTTACGCATCTTTGCGGCCCGAACCTGGGTAAATCCCCTTTGTGCTGTCTACTAGTCCCGCTCTTCTCACGATCCCGCGCCCCGCAAGCATAGTAGGGATTCTAGTGATCCCATAGGTGTCGTTTCCCACCGACACTCAGGCTCTCCGGATCGGCCGGCCCTTCATCGTATCCGCTCCGTGGAGGCTGACTCCTCTTCGATCTCTTCCATGGATGCCGGTAATGCCCTGTTCTTCTCCTTCTTAGGGTTCCTTGTTTTGAATCCAAATCTAGGGCATTGCTTGTATTCCCCCATTTTTGGCCAAATGGTTTGTGGGAGAGATCCGTATAGCCTCGTTCTGCTCCTGTGCGTATGTAGAAATAAGAATATGGCATATAGATTCGAGAACGGGTGGTTCCCGTTCTTCCACTCGGCGGCTTCGCTCCCAGCGGTACTACTGCTTCTTGCGAGCGGTACTACCGCCCGAGCGGTTCTACCGGTGGTCCAACCGGAATAACCAGTTTCCCTAAACCTATGTACCATGTTTCTCTTCTACCCACTTACATGAAATATATTCCTCTACTCTTGTGTACATTCCTCTCATCTTTGCTGGTGTTTCTGTGTGCTCTCTGTGTGCCTCTGCAGGTGGTTCTAGTTCCCGTGCTGCTCAGAAGCCTCAAAACACCAAGAAGAGGGCCCATAGGGGCAAACCGTCCAATGACAATGAGGACTCTCATGAGGTGGCGATTCCTACCAAGGCCACTCGTTGGGAGAAGTCTACTGCTGCCAAGCAACGAGCTGCGGTGCCCGTGCACAAATGGAAGATGCCGGACTGGCAACAGCTTTGTTTCCAGGATCCCTACACTGTTGCACCGAATCCCCGTTGGAACAACCCTCAGTTCTGAAATGAGCTACAGATGAGGATTGTGTCAGAAGTGTTCGAGCATCACAAGAACAAGTTCACTCGGATGTGGTCCATTAACATCGATCATTGGAGGGACCACCCCAATTACTTTGGAGAAGCTCTGGCGATCTGTGAAGAGTTTGATTTGATCAAGCTCATGACCGTAAACTGTGATTTCGATGTGCAGCTCGTCCATCAGTTCTATGCTACAGTCCACTTCGGCTCTGATGCGGAACGCCATCTCTCCTTCATGTGCCGTGATGAGTTCTTTCATGTCCCATGGAGCGCTTTCTGCAATGCTCTTGGTTATGAGGATACCGGGATTGAGGGTCAAGGTGTCATCCGTCCTCACGACCGTGCTCACCCCATGGACAAGATAAAGCTTGCCCCTCTATACATCCCTGGACATGGTATTGTGGGCAAGTCCAATGATCTTTTGCCAGTCCATGACATTATGCATCGTGTGCTCCATTGTGTGCTGCTTCCCAAGGTTGGGAATCAAGATGCTATCTATGGTTATCTTGTGGATTTGCTTGTGGCCATGAAGACCAAGAGGAGATCCGGTGCCACGTTTGATGTCTCCAAGTGGCTATGGGAGAAGATGTACAATATGGTGTTGTACCGCAAGGTACCAATATATGCTCCTTTCGTGATGCAGTTTCTGAGCTCAGTTTGGGCAATCCGTCGGCTAGGCGAGCCTCTCACAACCCCTGACAACCTCACGGAGCATGAGGTTAAAGTTCTAAGGCGGAAGAAGCATAAGACTCCGCGTTTTTTCTTTGGGCAATCAGGAGGATGTGTATGCTATCTCGGACGACGATGAATTCAAGTTAGAGGCTGGGGCCCAGCCCTCTTGGGTTGACAAGCTGACTTCCAAGATCGAGAAGACCTTCTGCTTCCAGACTCACATTCAGAAGAAGCACTACAAGGCCCATGTTGCTGAGAAGATGGCGCGTCGCAGGCAGATTCAGTTGATGAAGCATTTCAATGTGCCAGGTGTGCAGAGTGGCTCTGAGAAGTCTATCACTCCTGAGGACTCATGGTGCATGGAAAATTGTCAGTGGTCTGATGAAGCACCTGCCTCTTCCTCTGTCCGTGTTCCTGAGGCAGCTACTGCGAGTCTGAGGAGTCTGAGGAGTCTGAGGAGTCTGGTGAGGCTCAGGATCCTGATGATGATATTGACGGCGATGCGTCTGACAGCTCTACGGCTACTGACGAGGAGGTCTACTGAGCCCCGGGACGCTAGCTTCGCTCTTTTCCTTTTTGGTGTTTCGATGCCAAAGGGGGAGAGAGCTCCATTAGATCACGGGATTTGCATGGGTATTTGCAGTTGGTCCTTCTAGTTTATTTGCTTGCTCTTTCTAGTGCCCTCTATTTTTAGTACTCTATGGACTTATTCTTGTTGTGATCTCGTGCATGGTGTAAGACATGCATCGTCATATTTATCTATGCACCCTTCCTTCAGTAGAGTTTATTCTATGTTGTTGGTGACCTTCCCTTGTCTCTACTGCTTTATGTTTATTGCGGTTATTTTGCTGTCTCTGATTGGTCTCTAAAATCCAGGGGGAGCATTCCCTAGTGTGCACACTTTGCATTCCAAAAGCAAACTCTAGATAGTGCTCACACTCAGGGGGAGTCCCTCCTTTTATTTTTTAGAACTCCCGGACTAATCGTGTGGTTGTCATCTTCCACCAAAAAGGGGGAGATTGTAAGAGCATCCTTTGCCCTAGGGTTTTCGTGATGATGACAACACACGTGGACTAATCGTGCGACATAGTTTTCTCAGGTACACCTTGTGTGGCGCAAGACGGTTAGGGTTCCCTCTGTGCGGAAAAGATCGAAGACGGAGTTTCCGACATTTTATTTCCTTTGGTCGCAGGTTATCCGTACTATTAAGAGGGAATCCGTATCGGAAGGTATTGGGTGAATCCTTCACGTACACATTCTCTGCACCCACCATATACCCTCCATCCGAGGAGAGAGAGGTTCCCCATCCTTTGTTCTGTGCAGCCCTGCTCTTGACGGTTGTACCGGTTCTGTGAGCGGTTGTACCGCTGGCCGGTAGTTCCGGTCTTACCACTGCCCGTTGTACTGCTCTGGGGTGACTCCCTTCTGTACCAGGTGCGGTTGTAGACCGGTGGTGGAAAGGTAGTTCCGGTTTTCCTTGATAAACCGGTACTACCGGTGTTCACGGCGGTACTACCGCCTCGGACCCCACCGCCCAGGAACTGCTGGCCCAGCGGTTGTTCCGGTCCAACCTCCGCTCCAACTACCGGCCTGAGGGGTTTACTTTCTGTATATGGCCCGGTAGTTGAGCGGTGGTTGTGCGGTAGTTCCGGTTTGTTTCGATAAACCGGTACGACCGGGTGCGCCATTGGAAGTTCCGCTCCTATGCGTTTCTGCACATAACGGTTGGATCTTGGGGGCGTATTTAAGGAGGTGCTTCTCCTACCTCCTACCTCCCACCTACCTCTTGCCTCTCTCTCCCCTCCATTACTACCATTAAAGCTCTCTTGCCCGATCTCTCTCCCTAGCCACTCAAACTCGTTGATTTGCTAGGGATTGAAGGAGGAGACCTAGATCTACACTTCCACCAAAGGATATTTGATTCCCCCATACTTTCTTGTGTGGATTTTGTTACTCTTGGGTGCTTGGGCGCCCTAGACGAAAGAGGTCACTTCGGAGCCACATTCCATTATGGTGAAGCTCCGGGGTTTCGTTGGGAGCCTCCAATTAAGTTGTGGAGAGAGCCTCAACCTTGTTTGTAAAGGTCCGGTTGCCGCCTCCAAGGACACCAATAGTGGAATCACGACATCTCGCATTGTGTGAGGGCATGAGGAGAATACGGTGGCCCTAGTGGCTTCTTGAGGAGCATTGTGCCTGCCTCCACACCGCTCTAATGGAGACATACTTCCCCTCAAAAGGAAGGAACTTCGGTAACACATCCTCGTCTCCATCGGTTCCCCTTGTGGTTATCTCTCACCTTTACTTGTTCAAGCTTATATTTGTGTTGCATCTCTTGCTTGCTTGTGTGCTTGTTGTTGTTGCATCATATATGTTGCTCACCTAGTTGCATATCTAGACAACCCTTTTGATGCAAAGTTTAATTTGGTAAAGAAAAGCTAAAAATTGTTAGTTACCTATTCACCCCCCCTCTAGTCAACTATATCGATCCTTTCGACTGCAATATTGCAGATGATGTGCCCTGGTACCCTTGCGTCGCGGAGATGGACAAATGGGGTGGAACGCAAAGGCAATGGCACGCCCACTCATTTACAAGGCTTTTTTTGCGAGAAGCATCAGATCTATTATAAAAGTTCACCGGAATTATAAAGCATCTCAAACATAATAAAGCCTTGCTTCCCTTGCGTGACGAGTCATGAAGATAGACGAAGGGGACGGAATGCAAAGGCAATGCCACACCCACTTACTTACAAAGCTATAGTTAACTATCAAGTTGCCGACATTGACATCGATAGGGAAAGAATGAAAATGAGAACCTTTCAGTCGATCAAATAAGTCGTATGCTAAAGAAAAAAAGTTTGGGTTTATCAAAATAGATTGGTTACCGTCCAATTAATCCCGTAAGTGTGTAAAATTTGGGTTGAGGCTTTATATAAAACTAGTAAATTACATGTGCCTTGCACGTTATAGTAAGTGTGACCGAACACTGATTTACCATGTAATAGTGGCAAACATATAAATTTTGAATCACATATGGATCAAATATAATATTTAGGTTTAAGCCTCCATGCCATTCCCATTAAAAATCAAATTATGACTACAACATATTCGACGACTTTCTGGTATATACTATACAAAACAAGTGTGAATACATAAGAATAGCTAAATACTCAATATACAAAGGCAAGTGAGCTTTAGGAAGATGTTGCCATATCATTGAACCAAAACAAACAAAAATTATAAAGTAAGAAATACATGTCAATTCTTTTGTAAGAAAAAATCTGGGAGAAGAGTCTAGAACAAATGATAAGTGGTTGTCTTTTGTGCATATTGGGTAATGTAAATGATATAAAAAAGGATGACAATTCTCTTACCAAAAATATTAGAGAATTAAAGTATGGAAGAATCTAGAACAAATGAGAAGTGTCTTTGTTTTGAGATTTGTGCATATTATGAATGTGGCTAAGCTCAGCTAGAATCTTCTAGATAATATACGTGGCAGAAACTGATATAGTGAAGAGAATATCTAGCAACCAATACTACACAAATTTTCCACCTGTCAACTGTTGGATCGGTTTCATCCCACAACCAACATTCAATGTTATTCTAATACTCCCTCGGTCCCAAAATAAGTTAGTACAAAGTTAAGACACTTATTTCGGGACGGAGGGAGTACTATATAGTGATATAGATAAAAGACACGTAGTGGACTATTCTGTTAGTTGCGGGTAAAACCATGATTCATTACTCAGCCAGATTTGCAAGATTGTTACAGAGTCGTAAAACCTTCATAAGTCCGCCCGATACTAGTAAGGAGTGGTTGCCGGGCCATGGGTGACACCCTCCTGACGTGGAATACATCATGATTAATATTGATGGTGCCATCAATTTTGGTCACGAAAAAGGAGCTGCTGGTGGCGTTGCAATATCAACTACAGTGTTTTTGGGCGCATGGAGTAAACCTCTTGCTGATGTTACTGATCCCCTGGCTGAAGCCATGTCCCTCCGGAAAGAGATGTCCTCTTTGCAAGGCTTCGATGATTCAAAAAAGTCACGACGAAAACTGCTTAGTTTTCGGCTCGTTTTTGTGCCAAGTCAGCTTGCACATTGCATGTCACCGATAGTTGGCTGGATAACCTCCTAGCTTCCTCAATTTGAACCTGATGCTAACTCTGAAGAAGCCGCTTAATCTCCCCAACATTCTTATTGCTCCCTTAAAAACCCTCTACACTCTCTACAATTGCAAATATAAGATTCTTTTAGGTGAAATATAAGATATTTTACGGAGCCGAGTATACTTTTCTTTGATGCTATATTTGCAGGGGCACGTTGGAGTTGAAAGCGACCCCGGGGACAATTGCTTAATGGTGATAAGCACGTGCACATGTGGTTTGGGTCACCATTGTAGCTATCTGCCATCACTGACAGGGATCTTCGTTCCATTGTACGCCATACAAGTGCAACATCGGTGTGCAGGCCATGTCACGTGCAGAAGTACATTTTTTATTCTAGAATAAAAGTAGTACAATAGGGATTCGAATAGTGTAGTTGGTGCCGACTTGTCTCAATATAGCACTGCATTGTTTAAAACCCCACCCCAAATACCCCCACCCTTAACAGTACTCGTACTTTTTAAAGAAAAAAAAATCAGAACTTTTAGAACCAGTACATGTGCGTTTCACGGGTACCCAAAGATTGCGTATCTTTCATTGATAGAAGAAGTCGAGAAGCAATTATGAAACAGCTTCACTCACGATATTTGTGCCCGACCTGTGCATGACGTGCAAATCCAGCGGCTAATGTTGTTCTCAGTCAAATGCATGTCGGCTGGATTCCATTTTCGTCTATCTATCGTGCAAAATTTATCGTGTGTATAGCACAACTCAAGCAAAGAGTGGCGTCAGGCGATCCTCAGGCGGAATGGGGTTGCTTAGCCGAACCTAATCCACATATTAAGTTACATGTAATATGTAGGCCATTCTGGTGGTGCCGGCGTGTGGCCGTGTGCCCAAGTGGACGCTTCTTCCTTGATGGTGGATACTAGCTGGGAGACCGACCGCGTCTGGCTGTTGAAGATGGCCTCGTTCATGTGCTTCCGGAGGCACCAGGCGCAGAGCATCGAGATAGAGGGAAAGCTGTTTCGAAGAGTTGCCGGCATGGCCGAGTATAAAGATCGCCACCATTCCTTGAAGCCGGAAGTAGGGTAGGGAGGGGTTGTAGTGGAACGGCACCATGACAAGACCTCGTGCCATACCTATTGCGAGAAAGAACAACCCGCAAGTTGGTGCTTCATGGATTCCGACACCTGGTCGAAGAGCACACAGACATCGGCATGAGACAGCCCGCAGCACACCAAGCGATCTGCCGCCCAACATCTGCCCAAGAGGGCAAACTGCATGAACACCTTTATGCGCAGCGGAGCCCAGGTACGCTATGTTAGCCGCCAGTTGAGGTCGGGGATGGAGCCGTGGAAGCGGATGAGGTAGCAAGATCTTGCGAGTGGCGCCAGAATTGGTCCATCTCCAGTGCAGCTCTTCGGGGGGTAGTTGGAAGAATTGAAGCTGGCGCCATAGCTCGATGTATTGCAACGTTGCCGCGGGTCCAAGAGCAATGTGGATGTCTTGTACCCAGGCGCATTGGTTTAGCCCCTCAGCAACCATGTGATGCTTGCGGTGATGTCGGGCACCATGGCTAGGACCAGGCGCGCGATCTCCGAAATCGGCTCGCCGTCGATCCAATGATCATCCCAGAATTTACATGATATGCCGCTCCCCGTCTCCCAAGTCGTAGAGGCGCGAAACTCGGCATTCTTTTGGCGCCAAATCCAGCGCGTGCGAAGAGCAACGCCAGTGCGCGGCAGGTCACACACTCCCATGCCGCCAAGCTCGATCGGCCAGCAAACACGCTGCCAGTTCATAAGGCAGTTGCCAGTTGCCACCATTTGCATCCTTCCTGCCCGCCCAAAGAAAGCAGCGGATGACGCGGTTGAACCTCGCTAGGATGCTCTTGTTTAAGGCGATGGTCATGAGCACGTGGATTGGCATGGCGAACAGTACATGGCGGACGGTACATGTGCGTTTGACACGGTATTTTCAGATCTTCATAGACTATCGATTTGCAGCTGCACAGAAACAACCTTTGCAGTGAATGCCTCTGCTGCTGCTACATCTCAAAGTTTTAGCTGGTTTGCTTTTCGAGTACGCAAAAGGCGTACCCTTTTTTTGTGAAAGGCAAGCAAGCACATAAGATACAGAAGCTCTCTCTTGTCGACAAGGACAAATACTAGTAGATACAAAAAATTAGAGTGGAAAAAAGACTACCGGAAAATGGAAATCTATCCCTCCTACCCTTGCCAACGCCCATTGCTGAAACTCTTGAAAGATACACACGCTGATGCTCGCAACACGTCACCAGAGCAACTGCATCCCATACAACTGAATATGTTGTGCCAGCACGAGAGTGGAACGGACCCCTACAATGTTAGCAGCCCTGAATAGATGGACACAGCGGCATCAACGTGGGTTCCTATTCTGCCGAAACAAGTGCAACACTGCCCGGTTTACCGTAAGCTAGTCCACTAGCTGCTACTCATGAACAAGTGTACGAAACCACCTTAATATGGAACATGCACACTTGTACTAGCTCACTGCTACCTTCATAATGAAAGTCGTCTTAATGACATGACCATGACAGTAACTGGAAAATGAAAGCCTTCTTAATGACATGACCATAACAGTAATTGTTAAAAGGAAGAGGACAACGCAATCCTCGGAAGAAAGGTTAACAGGTAAGCATCTTGCTGCAGGGCAGCAGCCAAAGAAAGAAACATCACAGCACTGTCGACGATGGCTACCAGGATCATGAAGACGGGTTTTCACTGCCAGATGGAGGATGCGGAAAATGATCTTTTGTTATTGCCACTGCATTGGACATCAAGGTGCACGAAAGAGCTTTCGCTTGAAGCTCGGTTTGACGTGCTCAACAACTGGTGACTGTCTTAGTGGCACGATCAAAGATGAAGAAAGATGGTAGATTCCAGGGAAGAGAAGAAAATTGAAGTAAGCATCTCGCTAAAGACAAAACAATTTAATTTGTTTCCAGCAATGGTGGCCGTAGAACAGCAGAGCATTGTCGCTACCAGGAAGAAAAGACGTCTTGGGTTTTTAATGCAGATGGAAAGAATGTGGAAAACGATCTTGCTTTTGCCATCATGCTGAATATCATGTGAACGAAAGAGCTTCCTTTTGAAACTCAATTTGCAGTGCTTTACATCCATTAGCAGTGCCGTGAAAAGTTAATTTTGGAAATAAAAGGGTTTCCTGTGTTTGCTCAAGCTGATTTCAAGCAAGTTCACCTTTTACCCCCATGCCATGGATGATGCGTAATTGACCACCAGCTGCCCGTCGATCCCAAAGTTCTGCCGTGCAACATGTTTAACCACCATTAGTCATTATTTTACTCTCCTTGGGCAGTCGACCCCTTCAATTGGTCATGCTTTTCTTGTTTCTCTGGATTCGTTAGGCATGCGACGGGCGAGCAATCTCTTGATACTATGCCTAGCCGTGGGCTTGCTCTTCTTTTTGACCTTGCTTGATCACTCACTAATAGGGATTGGGCTGATCCAGGCATGCAAGCACTCAGGTACCCTTTTCATCCACTCCTTCATCCGCTGATTGTCGCTGTCGATGCCCAGCTATTTAGTTTGGAAAGTGTTAATCCGAGTAGTGAGCCCTGTGGCATATATCGAATTTCAATTGCTGCTACAATAAGATTAGGTGGCTGAATGATCCGTGCTAGTGCTTAGATTGTCTAATCGACTAGCAAAAAGAATGGAATGCAAATTTTACCAGCATAATGTTTTTGTACTTCTCTCAAAGCCTATAAACAATCAGAATAGCTGAAGGCTACTTGTTTGACAATGCATTTCAGGCATTTAAGACTGAAGAGGGCATATAAAAGTAGTGAGAGTATTGGATCTTACATTGTATAAATCAGATATCAACTCGTCTGGATTCGGGGAAAATGCACTATTCACGTAGAGAAACTGTTGGCAAAACATAGAGAGGCTATCGATATTATTTCCATGTATGTTGACACTATGATCCACTCCAGATGAATTATAAACCGCGTTCTTACCACTGTGTCCTGGTGAATTTGGCAGCGAAGAAATTCAATCACCCTCGCAAATTTCTCGTTTCCACCAATCTGAAAGAGTACAAGGAGGTTAGAAAAGAAAGATTACCAACCACGAAGGCACTGACTGGAAGCACAGTCTGTCTAATTTGATGTTCAAATTGCATGAGCCATAACAAAGTACTACTTCATTATTACTAGCATATATTGATTCATTTCCTTACTGAAATAAGAAATATGCATATAATTCCATTAGATGATGGACTTCAGGGCATACTATTTACTCGTGAAACCAGGGCCATCCATAACTTGAACACAAAGGCTAGTATCTGTAAAACTAACAGATACTGATGTATCTAGAGCTATGGTGGATTCTAAAATTTAATACTGCTACCCTCCACAGGCTACAGGGCACAAACATAAGTTTCACACAAGGGGAGGCAAGCTCAAATGTGAAAAGCTACAAAAATCCACAAAAATAATCTGTTAGGATAGGTCTTCAGGCGACATTGTCGAATTACATCAAGTTTTTGTTTTCAGAAAAATGACTTCCTTCTAGAAGAAAACATCATCCCTAGTGCATATATTTGTAAATTTTGTAATAGTGTATGTCCAGAAAGTTGCAAGTACTGAGAGCTATCGATGCATCCAAGTGGGGAGTGAGGAAAGGTTCTCGGCGAGTACAACTGACATGGACATGTACAGCATATTAGCAATAGTAAGGGTCAAGATACCGATGTCTTTGGCATACACAATTTTCTTGTTGGCGCGATGACATCTTCATCAACCAGAGACTTGACGAGGCAAAGCCAAGCATGCCTTCCCCATCACAGCGATCTTTTTCTCCTGCTGGCTACAACCAAAGACACGTTGCTACGATGGCCCCGCCCCCGGGCAAAGAACAGACCAGTACGGCATTACTTCTAGGCTACGGCGCTGCTGCGTTCTTCCCCCAAAATAATCAATGTTCTGTGGTTGCAGCTAACTGCCGATTTGATCGGCCCCGACAAAAATTACCGCTCAAATCGCCCAAGCAAGACAGCCCAGCAACCTGCGTGAATGCGAGATCTCTCACGGGATAGTAACCTGAGGCGTATTTCTGAGCTTGCTGGTCGCGTGAGGCAAGCAACGGCGAGAAAAAAGTGCCCGCACCTTGAACTTGGACTGCCGCAGCTTCGGCGCGTTGGCGACCGACTGGAAGTTCACCACGACTGCGGATCGGGAGCCACGAGAGGAGTGAGCGGAGATCGGACGGAAGAGGAGGAAGAGGCGAGTGGGGAAGGGATCTAACCCTTCCTGTGGTTGGCGTCGGCGGCCATCGCCGAAGGGGAACGGAGACGAGGGAGTGAAGAAGGAGGACGAAATTTGCGGGAAGGCCCTCGTGAGAAGGGCTCTGTAGGATGCGACCCTTGCAGACGGGTTTTGGATTTGGATTGGGGATGGGTTTTCGTGCGAGAGCGCCGGTTTGGCTGATCCTATTTGCCGCCCGCGGCGGCAAACAGTATGGAGAGCCAGTTAGGTTGTCCGCATGAGGCTCAACCAGGCCCAAGAAGAGTTTGAGCGTGTTCGGTCCTGCATAAGAGGATAAATGCATCTGTTATCTAGAATTGAAAATTTATGTATAGATATAAAATCGTAGATGCTCTCCCGAAAGAAAAGTACTCCCTCCATCCTAATATAAGTCATTTTACATATTCAAATAAGGGACTATATAGGAGCAAAATGAATGAACCTACACTCTAAAATATCTCTATATACATTCATATGTAGTTTATATTAAAAAGACTTATATTTAGAAACGGAGGTAGTGGATGCAAATCTGAATGAAAAAAATGTTTAAAAAAATGCCACGTAAGAGCATCTATAGCCGGGCGCCTCAAATCCGCCTCATACGTCTGGGCGGGCCGTCCGGTCACGATTTTTTGATCCAGACAGGCCCCTCAAACGGCCCTCAAACACCCGGGCTGACCGGCACTCCCCATATTCAGCCCAAATACGGGGCGGATATGGGGGCGCACGGGCGCGCTTGGGCATGCCCGCCACGTCGGAGCCGTCCCACGCTGGCCCACCCGACCCCACATAAAATCCTCCCCATCCGCTCGCCGGACCAAACCCTAGCCACTTCACTTCCCACCTCTCCACTCCCCTTCGTCATCCAAGTTCGTCTCTGGCATGGCGGGCAGCGGATCCGAATCCTTGACCTCCAGATCCGTCGACTCCGAGCTCATCTCACGCGGCCCGTGCGAGGGATGGTCGTCCAGCTTGCACTCCGCGCGCCCGGGAGGACTCCATCCATCGGGAATCCATTGCGTCCTTCCAAATGGTGCATGGATCCGGCACTAGGTCGGCCGTAGATGCCTCGCCGGAGGTCGTACGGTCCGTCTGGCATCCGGACGCGCTGGCGGACGCGCAACCCCTCCCGTGGCGTGCCGATATTGGGATGCACCATTGTCGCATGAGGCCATGGCACGTCGTGCACACCATGCAAGGCACCGGGGGCAGGAGGCGGTGGCAGCCCTCGCGGCGGCGAACGTCGGCGAGACGGAGTCACATTCTCCGGCGTCCCGTATGACGCATCAGTGCGGGCGCCGCAACCGCATCATGATGGACGTCGGTGGCTCGTCCCCAGAGGGATCCGTCGTTGATCTGACCTCCATCGACACCAGTCGGGTTCCGGTCTCCGATTAGGAAGAGTAGGGCATGGGAGACGATGGTGCCTTTGAGTCCCTTGAGCCGCCTCGTGTCCCATGCCCTACCCTACCTTGTCGACGACCAGACCAACACTATGAGGGGTGCAGCCAGCCGCCGGACATGGCCAGGACGGAGCCGGGCGTGCGGGAGCAAAACCGGACAAAGCTCCCATCAAAGATCGCAGTATTACATGTAATAATATGGATTTGAGGTTTCTAATTTGAGGTATCTGGATGTGAAATGCATTTTTTGATGCGTGACCGATCACTATCCGCGAACATGTCTGGGCACATCTGCGGCGTATAAGGGATCGGATTTGCCAAGTCCGGGTGTAGATGCTCTAATTCCACGCGGCACCATGCTGCATGCACTCTTTTTTCAAGATTGTGGCATGCACTTGCTAAGCACGCAGTAGACCCACGTATTTTTGCAGCGTGAAAGTGAAGGGATTGGTTAGCCTAGTCACAGTGGAGAGTAACTTAGACTACTAACATACTGACGGCGGCAATGGTCGTTTGGTTATCCATAGATCTCAATTTATTATGTTTGGAGTGTTTTGTACTTCAGGTGAATCTTTATAATAGATCTTATACTTTCGCAAAAATAGCATACATATATTACTAATCTATATTGCTACCTTTTATAGTGGGTAGTGTTATAGTTGTGGTAACATAGAGAGCTTTATTTATTACTTTGTAGAGTCATTTTATGTTGAAATTGCTAGGAGGGTTGGGTATTCATGACCTTGAGGTTAAAAATACTACCCTCCTTGGCAAATGGTTATTTAGGTTGTTGACGAAAAATGGTGTATGGCAAACCCTCCTAATGAGAAAATACGTGGGCTCAAAAGCAGTGTCCCAAATATATTGGAAGTCGGGGGACTCACACTTTTGCTATTAAAGACGAACCGGAAATTAGATTCTGGGAGGCTAAATGGCTAGGTAATGCTACACCCCGAGAACAATATCTTGCTCTATACAATATTTTGCGTCACAAGGGTGACACTATTGTGACGGTTCTGGATTCCTTTCCGCCGAATGTGACGTTCAAAAGAGAATTAATTGGTCCCAGACTGGAATTGTGAAACTCTCTGTCGGATTCCGGGCTCCACAGACTCATGAAAGGTTCGAACTCAGGGGCATGTGCGAAGAACTCAACCTCTCAAGCCGATCGATCCGCTGCTCTCATGACCTAGCTCGATGAACAAGAAGGACAAAAGACACGGCAGTTTACCCAGGTTCGGGCCACCTTGTGGTGTAATACCCTACTCCTGCTTTGTGGTGGATTAGCCTCGCGAGGGGCTGAGGATGAACTAGTACAAGTGGAAGAACAACTCAGGAGGCATGTTCTTGTGATGAGCTCTTGGGGATTCCATGATCTGATCACCCAGTGAGTCGATCCTCTGATCCCTTTCTACGGTGGTGGCTAGACTATATTTATAGTGGCCTCGGTCCTCTTCCTCCAAAACTTAGCGAGAAGGGATCCCACAACGGCCAAATTTGAAAAGGGACAAGAAGTACATCTAATCTGACGAAAAGTGGTCTTCGACTGCAAAGCCTCTGAGCGTGACGTCATGGTGGGCTCGGAGATGACATCCATCCAGCTGTCCTAGCGGTCTTGGTCTTGTTGCACGCAAATGGCAACCTTTGGCTGATTCCTTTGGACTCCACACCTACGCTTGCCTCCTTTGCACCAAAGAGGAAATCTGCCGCTCTGCGCCCGCTGGCGCACACCTGGCCTTGGTCGTCATGGCTGATGTCATTTCAGCCTCGTGAGGCTGGGTCTTGCATAGAAATCTCCGCTTTGTAAGGAGGAGACATGTGGAGGCCGCTGCCTCAGGAGGTCTTGGTGTCGTCTGCCTCGCGAGGGTCTTGTGATGTAGGGCGGAACCCTAGGGGCCGATCGTTCACGTTTGGAGAGGATCCCTACGAGGGGCACGAAGAACACGAGGAGGGGAAGAAGGAAAACACGAGAGAAACACGAGAGAAACACTCAACCGACGAGAATAAGATCACACATGCGCTAGATCATCGAAACACAAGAGATACACGATCCAAATCCAACAAAGGATGATACATAGGGTAACCGATTCTTCTCCAAGAGGAGGACTTGAATCCGCGGGGGGATCTTCCTGTAAAGGGGTCTGAAATCCAGGTGGATCTTCTCCGAAGAGGCCGCGGTCTCTCACAAGGAGGAGATCCGTATGGATGAGCGAAGCTCTATCTCACAAATGAGCTAAATCAACGCTGACCCTAGCTAGGAGGAGGTGTAGGAGTATATATAGTCATGGGCCACAAAGGGGTAAGTGGGGGATACATGGGCCTCGGCCCGATACTATGCGCACAGACAGGTGTCGGACGTCCGGTGGGTTCCGATCGTCCGGAGGCTCGGGACGGTCCGGACGTCTGAAAGTCTTCGGACTTCCGTAGATATCATTCTGTTGCCGTGGCGCCAGTCGTCCAGAGGCACTCGGTCGTCCGGGTCCTGGGATGTGTCGGACATCTGGTCCTCATCGGTCGTCCGGCCGCTATAGCATTCACGGGCTGACTCTTCAGGCTGGTGGAGGCTCCAAGCGTCGGATGTCTGACGGGGTCCAGTCGTCCGGAGGCTGTAGACTTCGGGCAGCTTCTTCTCTTGGTCCTTGTACTTTGTGTCCTCGCTAGATCGTCTGTTGGATGTGGTGGCTCCGTGGCTTTCCTCTAAGTACCTGATCATGCATAGCACACACGTTGGAGGTAGTAGCCATGTCTCACATGTAGAAAGTGAAGGTTCAGAGAACAGCGAGTTCACCTTGTGTCCAATGGCGTATAGTTGAGGTCTCGTCATATGTCCTCTTGGGGTTTGGAGAGTAGTCGGAGTGTACATGGGGATGAACGTGGGATGCTCCGCATCATCTCCCCCTCCCCCCCCTTGGGAAAGATCTGACCTCGGATCGTGATCTTCATCACCATGGAAATGGTTGTCGTGGACGGACGTGTAGTTGGACAAAGTTGAAGACATGGCGCAATCCAAGTAGTCCAAGGTGTCTCCGGAGTGATAGAAATGCAAAAAGAGCAAACACAAGCGACACTTGGAAATACAATGGTTACCGCACACAAAGTGTCCATCATGTAAGAATGAGTCTATGCAGCAAGATAGTGTGTGACAAGGCACAAGATGCTTATCCAAAAGATGTAGAATGAGATGTAAAGCATTCATGGGAGCAAATGCAATCATTGTGCACACAAATGTATGATGAATATGATCAATGCAACCACGGTGAAAAATGATGTCATAGTGAGACGGTTTATCAATAGCATGAATATGGCAATGAATGCTCAACATGTGTATGTAACCATGTAATTGATGGTATACAATATGATCATGATGTATGAATATGCCATCAAGGTAGATCACAACAAATTTGCTAAGGAAATGCACAAGCTCAAATATCATGGATGACATGGAAATAGATGCAACAAGACAAGCATAATGTGAGTTAATCCATGCATACGGTGCAAACTTGTGGTGAGTATGAAATGTCCATCGAGCATGACATGTGTGAGCACAATCAACAAAAATGGAGGTGGTGGTATACCAATGCTCGATGCCGAGGCATAAGTGGAGTTCCGAAGGTGCATCCAATAAGTGCGAGCGCTCCTCGATGTGAAGGTCCATAGAGCCAATCTCCAATGTCGCTCCTCCATTCGCGAGATGTATCATGTAGACAACAAGAAGGAAACAACAATGAAAGAGTGACACATCCAATATGCGTATTTGAGGATGGCTCAAATGGAAAGAGTTCACCTTTATGAGAATGTTGAAAATGATGGTGTCGCGCATCGTGTACGCCTCCGCATGACCAAGTTATCTCGTCATGGTACCGCCTTGTGAATCCTTCAAAACGAAAGAACATGACAACCACTCGGAAAAACAAATGAGGTTAGCGGAAATGCAAAATCTATCATTTGTGTGGTAAGATACCCAACAACTGTATGCATCATGCTCATCATAAGAAAGGACAAGGGAGCATTTATAGTATGGGGGAATATGATGCGATAACAACCAAATACAATAGGCTCATAAAACAAGCATGCATCACAAGTAAGGTGTCAAAGTCTCCAAGAGCAATAAGCACGGTTGCACTCAATACAAGTGGATATGAGAAAGGTAACTAATGGAGGCAAGTGACAATGAGCAAGATATATCATGTGAGAGGCATGAACATATATGTCATCAACCCAAGAAAGCGAGTAAGAGTGGAACATGGGTGATGCAACATACCAAGCAATCATAGCAATCAAGTCAAGCAAGCTAGTAGTGCGAAGATGCAACATACTAGAAGGAATCATGGCAATCATGTCATGTGTGGAAATAGTGGGCATGAATAATGCACATGACATATCACAAGCATGAAAGCAAGATGTGAGAAAATTAGCATGAATGTATTGGTGAGAAGCCATATGTAAATAACAATGGGTCATCATGACTCTCCCAACACAACAAACATCAATAGAATGGAGCACAAAGAAATCATGGCAATAGATACAAGTATCTCCACCAAGAATGCAAATACATATAGAAGTAGCATAATGGTGAATCATGGGTAGATGCAAGCAAGGGTCACAATTGCATGGCAAAGGCATAGAAAGAGGCATAGCATGCAAAGTGAACACAATAGAATGGGCATAAGGGGACAAATGGTAAATAGCCCATAGCCGTGTGAGAGCCAAGTAGAATAGAAGCGCGTAGTACTTGCGCGAAGGGAACGGTGGTAAGGATAGTATACGGGATCCCAAAGCGTCGTTGCTCTCAAGAGCTCATTTTTCAACTCTTGGGATTGAGAGGTTGATGAGTATACATGAGTACCTACACAAAACAAAGACAAAGAGAAAATTGTGTGTGTGTGGTATATGTACACGTCATCCATCATGATGCGCACGTGTATGTGTTGGTTAGCACAAAATATCCAATGCTCAAATAAATGAGATGCGTGGTATAGAAACATGTCATCCATCATGAGAGGTTTGTTATTATGTATGCCATAATGGAGACTCAAAGGATGTAATGCATCATGAGAAATATCTATAGCATGGTTATACATGGAATGCATATGGTGCAAACAATCATGGAAATCATGCAAAGGATGGGGTGAATCAAAATCTCCAAACATGTATGAGGAAACTATGGGGGTCTCCTCATGAGCATTAATGGGAACATCACATGGAGAATATTGACAACATCCAAAACAATGCATAGTTGGAACAATTTGATCATGGCATGACATAGTAGATGAATTGCACAAATCATGTAAAGGAAGCATGGAAATATCATCACATGTAAAACAAAAGCCAATGACCATCATCTCGTCATCTATGCCATAGGTGCAAATGGGATTGATTTTAATTGGGCATGCATAGTTACTATGTTGAGATTGTAAAGATACAATATGGGAGATCTCACTCATAGCAGATGACAAGTTCAATGGATTGTCAAACATGGAGTGACCAATAGAATTTTCACATGATTTTCTATGGAGCATAGCATCACAACTAGGCAACTCAACATGCTCATCATCATATTCATCATAAATAGGTAAGTCAAGACATGATGAAGTCGCACTAGCATGAAGCATGGGAATAGTTGGGTCAACATCATGGGAGCAATCATTGGTAAGAGAGTCCACTAGTGGGACAAGAGAAGCACCATCACCTATGTTACCTTTGGAGCATCGCTCATGTGTTGTAGGTGAGGTGTGGGAGATCCACTCGTTGTCATCTTCATCTTGATGGAACCATGTGGGGGTGCATCATCGTCCACCATGGCCATCGTCGTCTCTAATGGAGGAATAGAATCGTCAAGGATAGGCATGTTGTCATGTAGGAGACCTAGCACCAAAAAAGAAAACACACTAGGAGTAGAGGTTAAGTCGTTAGAAATCATAGTGGCCTCACATGCCGTGTCAACTACCTCACTCTCTAAGTGTTGTGGCTCACTCACTCCCTCAAGGATGCTCTCACTCATATGGTTGGTGGGGTCACTCAAATGGCGCTCAACCTCACATAGGATGTGTGGCATGCTCTCATGTGTGGGGCTAGTGGTGGCCACACTCATCCTCTCAAAGGAAATGCTCTCGATGTCACATATGGTGGAGTCACTCATCTCTCTCATGGGGTGGTGGCTCTCCTCACATGACAAATGGGGCATCTCGACATATGTGGGTGTCGGAAAGATGTAGGTGCAAATGTCTCCATGCTCAACTCCTATCGCCGTGGTCGAAGGGGATGGCCCTTGCTCGACCTTCTTGTCACCGTCTTGGTGTTGGAGGCCCATATGATGTGGCACCTCATAGCTCGTCTCCATGAACGAAGGGAGTTTCCCATGCTCGGCCATCTTCCTTGAGGGGCTTCCGAAGATGGAAGTGTCGCCCTCGCTTGTAGGTAGTCGCCTTGGACTTGATGAAGTCGATGTAGGCGTACTCGTGGGAAGTAGGCGAAGATGATGTACGTCCAAAGTCGAAGATGCCTTGATAGCACTTGGCGAAGATGCCGAAGTGGTTGTTGTAGACGTAGCGCCGTCTTGGTGGTGGTCATCTCGCGGTCTTCTTTTGTGCTCATGAAGCTTCGACTTGGCGTGATGATGATGATGATGTGGAGCATCTTCATGATGATGATGTCGTTGTCGTGCTTGAGCTCCTTGGCATTCATCGTCGTCGTGCACATGATGCTTGGAGGTGACTTGCCCTTCATGACGATGTTGATCACGCATGTGATGGTGGTTGCCATGTAGATGTGGACATGGACGAATTGCACTTCATCGTTTTCGCGCTCCGAAGACTTGTGGCTTGAATGTCGCTGCCTTGAAGATGACGAAAGGGAAGAAGACTTGATCAAGGCCCGAATCTCCTCCATCATTGCATCTTGCTCCTCTTTATGTGTGTAAAGCTTCTTGTCGATGTAGTCCCTTTTCCTTGCTTCGGAGTGATGAATGTCGATGGAGATGTTCTCGATGCACTCTCTCAATCTTGATTGTGCGCCTTGCATTTGTCGTTGTAGATCGAAGATGGACGCTTTGGTGATGTAGTTGTTCACGCCGTCGTTGATGTCAAGGACCGGAGATGAAATGCCTTGCCTATCCATCACAAGACTCGAGCAAATGTGAGTGGGAGAAGGAGAAGAACTAGACCAAATGTACCTCGACCGATGTTGAAGATGGATCAATGATCACTCAAATGTGTAACAAGGAAATAGCACAATTGGTACCAATTCTTGTCGGTTCTCACACCTACACAAGTAAAGCTTATGGTGGAGCTTGGTGAGGATAGTGGCACAAAAATTTGATGCAAAATGTTAGCAAGAGTCAATAATGTTGAAAGAGATTCACAAATTTGCAAGCGAAACAAGTAGACCAATAGCAATAGAATGGCACACGGAAACACACACACACAGATAGATAAATGGGGTCGTGCAACCAAGGAATGAGCACAAAATGTGGAGTCCACGGAAAATGCTCGTGTTGCACAACTCAAGAGAGACGCTAGCATGATTGCTCAATAGGCGGATACGACACTTGTGCACAACCTATAAGATGCAAAATAGATAAACTTTCTATCCCAAGTATGCTATGTATGTATGGTTCCCGATGTTTCTCTCAAGATGATCCAAGATGATCGGATATGACAATCTTATATGCAATGTGGTATGATGCTATGGCACTTGCTTACAAGCTTCTTTGCTTAAAAGCTTTATTATATTTTTTTATTTTGTATGGCCACTTTTGCACAATGCACAAACCAAGATAGCAATTGTATATATGCGGGAACAAACTTGTGGCACAAGAGATAATATGATGGTACCAATATGATATGGTATGTATGCTATGGGAAGTATGGATCACTAATGTGCACAAGTAACATTGCCGGCAATACTCAAATGGCTAGTCTCGATAGGCAAGTGATGCAAAATGGGCTAGGGGTTAACAATGCAATGGCAAGGGGATATACAAAGGAGGGATACCACGATACCAAGATGATATGGAGGTTACCATCGAAGGTTTCTCATTTGTACGCCACAGACGGATGATGGTGAAATGGTCAAAGTCGATGACGACCTCGAGGCGATGATGAGAGACGGTGTTGTCGATGTCGACCCGTTCCTAGTTAGCTGAAACACCCTAGGAAATGGAAAAACCGCAAACTCAAAATCTCAAACGTCAAATGTCAAAATGGTGGTAGCGGGAAAGCGGTGGTGGTTTGCACTCGACAATGCGGAAGTGGAATGATGGGATATACACGTGTCGGAGTTGAAGTTGCCGTCCCTAAGTAGCCGAAACACCTTAGGGGACACAAGCCACAACGCAAACAAGCTCAAACAACTATTGGGTTAAGTTGGGGGTGGCGGAAGTGTATGGTGGGAACACCTATGCAGAAGTGGTGGTGGTGGTTGATGAAGAAGCAACCGTTCCTAAGCAGCCGAAACACCTTAGGAGACTCGAATCACTACTCAAGCAACCACTAATGCTATGGGGAACAAAATAGGTTAGGTTGCGGAAGTCGGTGGTGGCTATGCGGATGATATGGTGGTGGCCCTAGGCAAAGATGCCAAATTTCCAAATATTTGATGGAGTCAAATGGTGTTGATGGTATTTTTGTGGGAAGGGGGATGTCAGGAACTTCAAAACGAGCTAAAGAACATCAAAATAGGAGTTCGGATGAATTAGTTATGGCCGAAACAAGAATCAGCCGAAGTCAATATCTACAGGTTACGGACGTCCATAAAAGGACAGATGTCCGGTCGTCGGACGTCCGGTCAGGTCGGAAATCTGTAAATTCAGCTCGAGTTAGGGGTTCCGGTCTTCCGGGAAAGGTCGGACGTCCGGTCATTCCTGGGGCTCCGGACGTCCGTAAAACGCCGGTCGTCCGGTGGGTTGGGGTCAACGCGAAATCCGAGATCCGGGGCGCGATCTTGAGCGGAAAATGGAGATTTCGGGGTCAAAATTGACGAGATTTCGTGGATGAAAGATGGCGAAACTTGGGGAGATGCTATATCCACTCGAAACCAAGCAAATCCACGGATCAAAATCAACAAAACATCATCAAACCAACAAATCACAAAAAAAATTGGGGGCTATTTTTGGTGGGGATTTTCGGATTTAGGACGAAATCAACAAAATCAAGCTAGAAAAAGAGGGGTAGGGGCTCCAAAAACACAATCAACGTGGCTCTTGATACCAAGATTATGTAGGGTGGAAACCTAGGGGCCGATCTCACAAGGAGGAGATCCGTATGGATGAGCGATGCTCTATCTCACAAATGAGCTAAATCAACGCTGACCCTAGCTAGGAGGAGGTGTAGGAGTATATATAGTCATGGGCCACAAAGGGGTAAGTGGGGGATACATGGGCCTCGGTCCGATACTCTGTGCACAGATAGGCGTCGGACGTCCGGTGGGTTCTGGTCATCCGGAGGCTCGGGACGGTCCGGACGTCCGGAAGTCTTCGGACTTCCATAGATATCATTCTGTTGCCGTGGCGCCGGTCATCCGGAGGCGCTCGGTCGTCTGGGTCCTCGGATGTGTTGGACATCCGGTCCTCGTCGGTCGTCGGCCGCTGTAGCATTCACGGGCTGACTCTTCAGGCTGGTGGAGGCTCTAGGCGTCGGACGTCCAGCGGGGTCCGGTCGTCCGGAGGCTATAGACTTCGGGAAGCTTCTTCTCTTGGTCCTTGTACTTGGCGTCCTCGCTAGCTCGTCCATTGGATGTGGTGGCTCCGTGGCTTTCCTCTAAGTACCTGATCATGCATAGTACACACGTTGGAGGTAGTAGCCATGTCTCACATGTAGAAAGTGAATGTTTTGTGAGGAGTGAGTTCACCTTGTGTCCAATGGTGTATAGTTGAGGTCTCATCATATGTCCTCTTGGGGTTTGGAGAGTAGTCAGAGTGTGCATGGGGATGAACGTGGGATGCTCCGCATCATCTTGTCTTGTCGTAGTCAAAGCTGGGTCGTACCAGGCCACTGATGGAGCCACGCCATGGGCCGTAGGCAGGCAGATCTGGGTGCCATGGTTCCTAGAACGCCGAAACAAGCCCTCGGGCCCAAGGCACGCTCGTACTTGGCTGCGAGGCGAAGCCAAAGGGCAAGTGCGGAACACCGCGGACCCCAATTGCCTGCAGATCGAGCCGATGTGTGGGGCTTGATGGGATGTGGGCGTCTCCGCTTCCGCACGCTGCCTGGGCAACCGTTTGACTTGACAACTGCCTGCTGCATGCAAAGGAAATCATCATTACTCCAAATCATGGGAGGCCGATGATTTACCTTCTCCTGGCAATAAATGCGGGAGCGGGCGGAGCCCCCTTCCCATCTTCGTCTTCTTGTTCCCTGCACCTCCTTTTCCTTGCTCCATCGTCTTACCAGTGCGTCGATGGCGCCGATCAGGAGGTTCTCCACCGTGGAGAAGGGGAAGGCCCCCGAGGTGGAACCCGTGCTATTCCCGCCGAAGAAGAGGCCAGATCACTCCTAGGTCGGTGCCGACGAGGTTGCGATGACGTGGCCTTGGCACGAGTGGGCCCCGCCGGGCTTTCCGATTCCCTTGTATACTCGCGCGCAGGGCCCTGCGCACGATGACCGGCGCCGCGAGGAGTGGAGCCGTGGAAGAAGGCAAACAGCAGCCGCGAACCTGCCTTCTTCACGGACCCATGCTGAAGGCTCGGCCCGGGAGTTCATGGTGTGGGCGGAAATGCCGCCACACACATGGATTCGCCTCCCAAGAACCTTTGCAAGGGAGATACCTTCGAGGGGACCCATCGAGTTGTGGTTGCATCACGACGGATGGTGCGGCCAGGCCGCAGAAGTAGAGGTCGAGGTCGTGGATGCCAGTGACGCCTTCATGACTTGAGGATGGGGCGCGATTGCTTGCGTGTGCCACCCGGAGGGGGCCCACGCCATCCACTTTGCATATGACGGAGCGTCGACGCTCTTCTTCAAGGTCTTCGACGAGGAAGGTCGATGGTTGAGGTGCTGCTCTGAGGGAGGTGGCTGCGGCGACAGGGTCACCAGCAGTGAACTTGCCCTTGGCCTTGCCAGCGACTCCTCCGACAGCGGTAGCGCCTCTTCGGACAGCAGCAACGCTTCTTTTGAGCATGACTCGAGCAACGATGTTAGCTACGAACACTACAAAAAAATACACTTCCGTGATGATACATGTTTGTCACAGTAGGTCACATTTTCTGTCATGCATGTACATCCATGAAGATTTTATGACAGAATCAAGATAGTCATACATGTGCTATCGTAAAAGTGTTCCATAACATTACCAAAATTATCGTCACAGAAGTGTCCACTTCCATGACGATAAATCGCGCATCATAGAAGTGCTTTCGTCAAGGGTGACCGACACGTGGCATCCACCATAACAGGTCGCCGTTAAGCTATCGGATCTGGTTTTGGATCCGATAACCCGTTAACAGCCCAGATCAATGGGGATTTTCTACGTGTAAAATTCTCATTGGCCAAAGGAAACACGTGTTGTCTCACCGTTGGGACAGATGTCATCCACTCAATGGACAAGAGGCGCCTATGATACGTCGACACGTGACACGGCCCAACATAGGCCCATTTCGATGAAAAGGCCGGCCCGTTTGACTTGGTCAAAAGGTAACGGGCCGACCCACGGAAAGCCTGTTAACGGCCTGTTCGTATATAGCCCATTTATGGCCCGCTAACTCCCGACCCGTTACGGCCTATCGGAATTAAGCCAAATAGCTTCATCTGGGCCATCTAATATGATTCCAGCCCATTTAACTTCCGGCCCATGTATGGCCCATGATGTCTTTCAACCCATATGAGGCCCTCTATAACTCTCGGCCTATTAAAGGCCCGAGATGAAACTGGCCCATAATGAACAGTGTATCACTTTATACCGATTAACGACCCATAATTCCATCGGCCGTTTCCAACCCGTGTTAACTTTCGGCCTTCTAAGAGCCCATTTATTCTTGGGCTCATTTCTAGAATTCAGTTAGCTACGATCCGTTACTGGCCTGTTCCGTTTGTGGGCCAAATTCAGCCCATGGTTACATTCGGCCCATTTGTGGCCCGTTAAGCCATTGGGCTGTTTTCATAGCGTTATCAAATACGGCCTATTAACGGCCCATCATGGTCCATGAATAGTACGGCCCATGTTTTGCGAAATGATTATACGCGACGTAGAAGGCTCATGGATCCTACGGCCCGTAGAAGACCAATGGATCCTACGGCCCATAGAAGGACCATGGATCATATGTCCCGTAGAAAGTCCATGGATCCTACGGCCCGTAGGAGGCCCATGGTTACCACAGTCCGTGTGTTGCCATGATTATTGTGGCCTAGTTACCAAAAATAGGTTATTGTGGCCACTAGAAAAACGCGGAAAAAGAACTGCAGTGACTACAAGCAAATAACTAAACAAGACAATAAGGAAATAAATAAGCAAGCAACTAACGCTAGCCTATTACAGCTATTACACATATTACATCTACTGGGCATCAAAGTTCGCCACCAGTGCAAATATAGGGAACAAAGCAGCATATTACATACACTGGCCGTCAAAATTGGCCACCAGTGCAAATAAACGAGGCAGCAAAACAAGTCCATAACTGAAACAACTTCACAAGATCTCAAGAAACATTATCCTGGGTATCCACCATACTGGCAATAAGCTTAGCAAGCTTATTAGCTTTGTCCTGTTTGGCGCGAAAATACTTCAACGCTTGCTGTTGCACTAGAAAGTATACATCTGAATGCTCCAGGGACTTCCGCAGTCCTTCCGCTTCTTGTCGCAGCACAGCTAATCGATGTCTTTCAGCTTGTAGTTGAATACCTTGTGCAAGCCGTAGTGGCCAGTAACTCGAATACTAAACCAAGACAAGACTTTGGGGTTGTCTCACTGTCTTCAAGGTAGTCTTCCTTAGTTGTTTTATCAGCTTTGTTGGAGACCAACAAGGATGTCTCACCATCCTGAACCTTATCTGCATTACTTCCTTTACCATTTCTTAATAAGGCACTCTTCCCCAATATTTTGTCAGCATTCTAAAAGAAGAAACAAGCAGACACATAACAGGTTTAGCATGTACTAGTATATGAAACTCATTTCGGTGAACCAGTTCATTAGTATGGTGGACAGGATTAAACTACCAAGTCTTCTATTGCCAAGTACTAGTACATAATAAAAGCATCAAACAAACATATATCTATGTCCTATGGTCACTGCATTGTCTTGCCAAATCAAAATAGAGACACGGTTCAAATCATATCAGTTCAAGACAAAGCAGCCGTGAAAGAATACAAAGCGTGGGAAACTACACGGCACAACAAGATTTCAGATGGGTACCATGGGTCTACATGTACAACAACACTATTGTCTCTATTGTGATGCTAGTAATGTGCATGATATGAGAAGTCAATTGTACATAATTGAAATTGAAATCAACAGAGCTATTGATAAGAGCAAACCTGTTAAAGAAACATGCATGAACATACATGCTATGCCATTGGAGTCTCGATTGGATCCTTCAATTTAAAAATAAGTTTTTATGAGTAAATACGGTGATACAAGAGCAAAGCAGTATGCACAATAGCAATGGAATCTTAAATTAGAACATTTGTTCTTCAGATTTAAGCACTTGTTTTACATGAACAGAGTACAGTAAGACGCAACAATATAGTACTTAAAATAGAAAATGAGCTCATAAACCTTACCACATTCTTGGCTCGGGACCAGTACAGAACAAGGCATTTCCAGTCATCGTCCAGTAAATGTGTCTCAGGAGAACGTAAGGGAATTTGATGAGTTTCTTTGCCAGTGAAGTACGTTTTCTTCAGGTAATTCCGATACTGCCACCAAGCATTCTTGAAGATAGCAGAGGTATTAGCATAGGTTACCTCATTCCAAGTTTCCAAATCGGTCTGTCTCTATAGAGAAAATGGGAAAATTTGTTGTATTATAACCATCATGGAGGTGGGATGTATGGGACAAAGCAAAGTAATTGCCATGAATAACATTACTTACACATAACTCTTGGACAAACACCTGCAACTGACATTTTCCTTCATCTTCAGTATAATATTTCCAAGATGGGAAGATACGCACATAGGATTTAAAAACATCAAATGCGATAGATGCTAAACTACGACTGGCTGGTTGTGCTTCCTCCACATGAATAGGCGTACTAACTGGTGGAGTTGGGGTTCGCTGTGGTAGTACTGGCCCTTTGGGCACTGGAGCTGCCTTACTAACTGCTCTTGTTTGGGAGCTCTGTGGTGGAGATGGTGCTGTGTCAATAGGAACTGGGTTACTATATGCTGGGGTTGGGGTTAGATTGGGTGAAGCTAGTTCTCTGTCCATCGTAGTAGGGGTACAATCTACGAGAGTCTGGGTTATGTGTGGTAGGGCTGGTTCTCGTGCATGTACAACCGGGGTGCTATCTCCACAAAGAGGTAGCACTATTTTATTTCAAGACCGTGTTTTTACTCCGCTAGATACTGGCATCACCCACTCCAATTCAAATGGCTAATAATCAGGAAACATAGTTGAATGTACAAACATTGTATGAGAGACGGATGTAATAGATAGTGTGGAAAAAAGAGGGCATGAAATAGTTGACATGTATATTGTTTAACTAAAACAGATAGCATGACATAATTTTACATATATGATGTCTATCTAAACAGGATAGCATAACATAACATAATTCAAAGATATGATGAATAACTAAATAGGATTGCATGACATAGTTCACATACATGTTATCTAAGTAATCAGGATCACGTGATTTAATTCACATATGTGATTTATATGCTAAACAGAGGGCATTCAATATGATGTCTGAACTAAGAACATGGTGTTGAATATTGTGTATATGATGTCTAAACTATACAATGCAAGACACCATATGCATGATATGAGCAGTATAACCGTGCCTAGTTAGAGCATACACCTTGGTGGGGGAATAGGATTGGTCATCTGTCTCTGAATCCATCTCTGAGGAGCTATCGGGACCCAACAAGAGATCTACTTTGACAGGTAGCATTGTCTGCTCTGAAGGCCTTGTTTTCACTCCAGATTTTTCCATCTCCCACCCAAATGGCTGATTCACAGGAAGAGTAGTTTAATGTACAAACAATGTCGACAAATGGAAATGTAATGAAGAAAAGGATGGGCAATATATCATTCAAATATATGATGCCTGGTTAAACAGGATGACATTGCACATTTCACATATATTATGGCTGGCTAAAAGACATGAGACTGCATAATTCCCATATATGATATAGAAACTGAACATGTGGCATTACAGAACATGTCTAAACTAAGCATATGACATTTATGACGTCAAAAGTAGGCACTGCAAGGCAACATATGCATGATATGACGAACATCATCATGCCAATGTAGAGAAAACACCTTGGGGGTAAATAGGAGTGGTCAGCTATGCCTGAATCCGCCTTAGAACAGATATCTTCCTCTGGATTACAATCTGGAGAGGGGGGGGGTTGTTGGGGAGCGCAGTAATTTCAAAAAGATTCATACAATCACGCAAGATCTATCTAGGAGATGCATAGCAACGAGACGGGAGAGTGTGTCCACGTACCCTCGTAGACCGAAAGCGGAAGTGTTTAGTTAACGCGGTTGATGTAGTCGAACGTCTTCTTGATCCAACCGATCCAAGCACCGAACGTATGGCACCTCCGCGTTCAGCACACGTTCAGCCCGATGACGTCCCTCGAGCTCTTGGTCCAGTTGAGGACGAGGGAGAGTTCCGTCAGCACGATGGTGTGGCAACGGTGTTGATGATGTTACCGGCGCAGGGCTTTGCCTAAGCAGTACGACGATATGACCGAGGTGTGTAACTGTGGAGGGGGCACCACACACGGTTAAGAGAACTTGATCTGTGCACTACTAGAAAAACCCCTACTAATGGCGCACCTAGTATGGCCATTAATGGCGCATCTGTGGTGCGCCATTAACAGCACGCCATTAGTAATTTTTACTAATGGCGCACCACCTGGTGCGCCATTAGTATCTGGTATACTAATGGCGCACCGCGGGTGCGCCATTAGTATAGGCCAGGGTGCGCCATTAGTATGCCTCCCAGGGGCCATGTATATCCAGGTGCTTTGGCATACTAATGGCGCACCACCACCGGATGCGCCATTAGTAACCATGGCATATTAATGGCGCACTTACCAGTGATGCGCCATTCGTATGCTTTGTCATACTAATGGCGCACTGTCATGTGATGCGCCATTAGTATGAATATTAGGTTTTTTTTATTTTTTTATTTTCTGTTTTTTGCACAAGTTACAAAATGTATAATTTGACAAAATATAGACAGCACACATCAACAACAGATTCATCGAATACAATAGAAGAATACAATTCATCATATTAGTCTCCGAATACAATTCATCATATTAGTCTCCGAATTGAAAAGACCGAACAAAGATAGAACATTATATTATAAGTCTCGAGACCGCGAGTAGCGAGTTTGTCTTCACATTACAAGTCGATATCGATCATCTAAACTACCATCACATAGAAGAGAGCTGCGGTCATCACGATGAGCATCATCACGATGAAACTCGTCTTCATCCGGTTCCTCCAACGCTCCCTCCCCTCTCCCGCTAGATAGCGGGCGTATCTAGATTTGGCCTCGGCCCTAGTGGTGTACCCTTTGTAACTGTTACCGCTGAATCGGTGAACCTGTCTCCGACACTCCTCCCAGTCATCGTAGACTCCGGGAACCTTACCCTTGTACACGACATACGTCGGCATCGCTATGCACTAGCCAAACGAAACGTTAGTACCAATTCACAGACAATACATAAGCAATATATAATTATGCAACAGAACGATCGGAAGAGAAAAGCAAGACATTAATAGCATCGATTACATCTAAGTTGAACGACTCTCGAAACCAAAGAGACATACTACAAGTTCATTAAAGTTTAATTACAACATGAGCCAATCGATGTTTCAGAACTAGACACAGCATCACTGCTTTCGACTCGACTCAAGGGACCGGAGCGTGGATGAAGCCGCCGTCTATCGTGGGAGTCATGAAATAACGGTCGTTGTCAGCCTGCATTTGTAGCATTGTGTTGATGTCACTGTTGGACGGTTGATTTCTGAGGTAGAACTGCCCCGAGGTACGAAGGACATCTTGATGGATGATTTCTGCAAACTCCGACTGGATGCAAAAGAATTCTTGTCGGAGGTCCGCGTCCTGGATTGCCGACACGCTCACGGCCCAATATTTGAGTTTACTCGGTAGCAGAAGTTGATGATGGTCCTGTACGATCGCCCGCATGTGATGGATGGCGTAGTAGGCACCCTTCTGACCGCCAGGCGGCTGCTTGACGCAGCAGAACGTCGTATTGTGGGAGAACACGTGCTTGCCGTACTTACGAATAGGCCTGGTGAAGGTGCCTCCAGATTTGGCGTAGCCGGGGAGAACATCATCACGAACCTTCTTGACATTTGTGTAGTCTACGTTCGACTAACGGTCCGGGTCGAAATACGTGGCCATGGAATATTTGGGGCTTAGGAGGATGAGCGTGCAACGTGTGTCACTGCAGAAAACATGGAATGTTAAAAGAAAAACGATCGAAATGTAAGAATTCATATGTTACGGGCCGGTTGAGGGGAGGACTTACTCGGGAAAGTAAGGCACGAGGAAGTTATCCTTATCTTGGTTTGCCAGAATGACGCCTTCGAGGTAAGAACTCGCGACTTGCCGGTCCCCAGCGCTGCCCAAGATCTTGGCACGCATGTAGAAGGGGTCGACTATCACGATGTCCGGGGTCTTGTCGCGAATGATCCGCATCTCCATACTCAGCGAAAATAGCCGAACGAAGGTGTAGTGCAGCGGATGAAGGTTCAACATAGCGTGGATGTCATCAAAACGCAGGACGATCGTACGCCCGATGGAGTTATCCACAAAGCCCTTGCCCTCTGGCACCTTGGCCGCGAAAACTGGGTAAGCCACGTCCTTCTCCCTGAGACGCCGCTTCTCCAAAGAAAGAACACTGTCATGCAGACTCCGCATAGCACCGGTTGCAGCATTGAGCATATTTGTCGGTAGCATCGCCCTACCCGCCACATGCACCCTCCTCGAGATATCCTGCGGTGAAGGTGGCCCGTCCTGAGCACGGATCGTACTCGGTGCCGGCTGGCTCGCACCCTTCTTAGTCTTTCTTTTGCGTGCCTTCTTCTTCTCCTGTAATGGGACCGAGTTCTGCTCACAGACCGCCTTCTTGAGTGTGTTGGGGCTGATAATATTTCGCACCTCGCCTATCTGAGGCTCGGTGAAGTCGGCAGCTGGAGGCGTCTCCTGAGAGCTGAACATCAGACGGCGCCTGTTGCAACTTGGCTTCTCCGCGGTACCAGCTAGATCGCACACGTCTTTTGTTGGGTTTGGTTCTTGAGAAGGAGGCCCCATGAAGTCGCCATCGTACCCATGTTCGGCAAAGTACTGATCGACGTTGCCAAATGTATCATCTTCGTCGTTGTCGTCATTCTGATCCTGTGACATATGCATGTTTGGATCCAGTGGCATAGGGATGTCCGGCACTGTTACGACGGTCTTGCCATGGGGCCGACTTGGCGCCGGCACGACTGGCGGTGTTGTCTTTGGGGTGGTGTCCCCCGCCCCCAAACGAATCTGGCTCTTCGGCCAAAGCAGGGGCCAGCTCAGGCAGGCGCTGAGGGTCATCACGTCTTCATCGTCGGCCCCGACGGGTCGAATCGGAGGTAACAAGTCGTCGCAGCCTGGCAGCACCCGAACCAGTTGAACCCTAAACAAGTTGGGTGGCATCTGGGTACCGTGGAACAAGGGGTTGCCCGGTTGAACGATTTTGCCCTTGGCGACATCGACCAACTCGTTGTTCACGAAGTGGAGGAGAGTGCACGGAACGTCGGCGGCGCCCTGCGAAAACATGTAGGGCGTCAGGGATGCCCAGTCAAAGGCAAGGAGATGAAGTCCTCGGCCGAGAGAGGCTTAATTAGTTACCGTGATGATGGCGTCGAGCTCGGCTAATGTCGACGCACCGCCAACGGCGGGCGTGCAGTTGACGGAGGTGCCGCTTGCTGCAGAGGTGCCGGCCGGCGTGCACCCGGGTGCATTAAGCTCCCGTGCCAGCGTCGGAGACACCAATGTCGCCTCCGCCGGAGGCACCAATGGCCCCGCCATTGCATTATGCGAGTTGCTGGCCGTGAAGCTAGGAATCGGGGGTGGCCCCTGTTGGCCGCCCGCAATCCACGCACTCAACCCCGAGATCAAGGTAGGCACAAGGGCGGTGATCGTCGCTCCGAGTCGTTGTTCCACTTGCTCTTGGACAATCTCCGGAATCCGCGCCACCTGTGCCTTGAGTTCTTGAACCTCTCGCGCCTGGCTTTCCGAGCTGGTCTTTTTCTCCTTCCGCACACCAGCGGAATAGTATGACCCCCATTTTGTCGACAAGCCTTTGCCGGCCACACGACCAGCTGATGTCGGCTTACTGAGCTTATCCTTGTTCTTCATTACATTCAACCCCCTATTTAGAGTGGTGTCCCAAGGGTTGCTCTTAGTCGACCCCGCGCTACTGCTTTCATTCGCCTGCGGAAGGAATGTGAACCATTTAGAAATTTGGCTTCATTAATTAGAATGCAACCATATGGAGCTAATTACGCGGGGGTGTATTCCTTACCAGAACAAGCTCAAGCTGCCTGGTCTTCGAATCCGTGGTAAGCTCCTTTGTTTTCGGGTCCTTCTTGTACCGTGCCCTGACAAAGTTCCTGGTCTGCTTGTCACCGTATTTATCGAAGAGGGGCGGTAGGCCTTGCTCAGCACGGTCCGCCTCCTCCTTGTCCCATATAGGCTCCGCCACTCTGTAACCGCCGGGACCGAGTGTGTGTTCCCCTAAGTTCAGCTCCCGCATTTCTTTCCCCCACTTACTTGATTCGGAGCTTGCGGTGCTCGAGCAATTGATCTTGAAGTCATTGTAGTCATCTTCGGTGATCGAAGGATTTTTCTCCTTGATCTTCTCATAACTCTCACCTTTCTCGATCATTCTCTTCACATTGCTTTTCCAAGTAGACAGGGCCGTGCTCATCTTCATGAGGGCAGCATTGTTCACTTTATTCCCTTTGAGGCTTGTGTTTTTAAATTCAGCGAGGAACTTGTATCGTTCGTGCAGCTTCGTGAAGAGGAGGTTGCGCAAATTCCCTCGGTCAGGATGCCTGAGGTTCTCGGTGTTGATCGAGATGGTGCTCCGGAGAATGCACCCGAGCTGAAGCGAGTACCCCTTGAATATTCGTTCGGGCGCCGTTGGATTCCTGTTGGAGTCCACTTCAGTAACTTCCTCCTTGAGGGTGCGGAGCATGGTCGGGCGCCGGTCCTTCCGTTGCCTCTTCGGTTGGCTGCCATCTGTGCATGTGCCGCCATCATCAGTGGTGGCATCCTCGGCGGCACCATCAGTGGTGGCATCAGTGGGGTCATCCTCGGCGGTACCATCAGTGGTCTCAGGATCGGTGGGGAAGGCGGCATCCTCATACAAGTGAGGTTGTTCCTCCATCTCCTAGGACAGCTCCCAGAATTTCTTGCCGCCCGAACCCCCGGCCTCATCGTTGTTGGCCATGTTTCTCTATAAATAGGAACAAAGTTTTGTCAAAAAGTTGGTTATTGTCAAGGAACAAGATCTCTAAGTTGACCAAATAACCTAATTCTCGAGGAATGTCGCCAAAAAGTTGGTTATTGTCAAGGAACAATTGAGAGATGTTTGTGATATTGCCTAGGTGTTTTGGGATAGAACCTGTTTGTGTGTTGTTGCTAAGGTCCAAGTCCACGTTCTCAGGGTAACCTAGTTCTTGAGGGGTGTGTCTAGAAAGTTGGTTGCTGCAAAGATACAAGGTTGTGAGTTTGGTCAAATTGCCTATGATGTTTGTGATATTGCCTTGGATCTTGAAGGCACTGTTGCATGATGCAGTGGTACAGCCAGCATGGGACCTCATCTTTGCAGGCTAATTTTCTAGATTGTAACACTGGGATTTGTGCACAAGCTAAGCTAGCTAAGACAGTAGCTTCCTTGCAACCCACAAAAGACAAAGGAAAAGGGGTGAAAAGGGGGAGATGGTTAGCTTTGATGAGCAGGCAACATCTTCCTAACCCCCTTCTTCTTGTCTCCTCTCACTATCTCTCTCACACACATGGCAAGCAAGGGTGTCTGAGTGTGTGAAAAAAATACTAAACTAATCCAACCACTAAAGCAAATTAATTTTTATTTCGGTTGAGAATCGGGCACCTTCTAGGTCAAGAAAATTGGGCATGACCTTTGCTAATTTTCTTGACCTTGGAGTGCCCCATTTCTCAACCGAAACGGAAATTAATCAATGTTTCAGGAGAAAGGGGTCATTTTAGAAGATCACAAGTAGCAGCAGCATCACTTGACAAAATCACAACTAGCAGCAGCAACTCGCAGATTGCAGCAGCAGCATCACTTGACAAGTAGTACAGCAGCAGCAGCAGCATGCATGCACTTGGTGCACAGAGTCCCATTTTCAATTTAGTTTCAGAAAAAATGCCACTAGCAAATACAGAGCAAAAATCCACTAGAAGTACATTGTAAACCCACTAACATTTACAGTGTAAATTCCACTAACAATTACAGAATGACAAAACAATATATTTATACTACAACATATATAAAGAAATCTCCGAGTATGGAGATCTTGTAATCAGAAGTAAACACAAGCAAGCTTCAATCCAGATAAAGGCAGTGGAGGCAAAGGCATTAAATCAAAATAGACACCTTAATTGTTTGTGTCCTACATATGTACACCGAAACAAGAATATTACTTTATACTGCAGCCATCACTGCAGCCTGAGCCTCACCCGTTAACTGTTGATTCCTCAAAAAGCCAACCTCTTATCTATACTTACTAGTACTTTATACTGCCAAGCAAAAGGAGCGTTAGCATCCCTCTCCCTGTTTAATCGCATAGCACAATGATAAAGTTATCTTGTCCTGGCCATGGGGAAGCACCAAAACCCAATGGAGCCATTTTTTTGTTTTATGAGTTATATAAAAAATTAAATAGTTCCGTGGTTCAGGCATAATTGCCCTCATGTAGGATGGACGGGTGGCCAGGCAGGCTTGTTTAGTTTCGTCACTCAGTGTAGCTAGTTGTCTATACTATCGACCAATAACCAGTTGACTTGATGATCATCGTGTTCATTTTTCTCCTTCACTTTCCTTCTGGTGGAAGCAAGGCATCACTGGTTCATTGTGCATGTATGCTTCCTATTTTTTACTTTTCCCTTTTTTTTGTCTGCTGGTGAACATTACCACTCCAACAATCATTCTCTTATATTCTGTTTTCCTTTCCTTCTAGTATTTTTTATGGTACCACACGCCACCGACTAATGAGTTCAGAAGCACCAGACGGACTAATAAGTTTTGAACAACAACCAGCCAGTTGCTGCCAGGACGATAAGAAAAAGCAGTAGCAGTCTTCTGGCAAGGTTAAGATGCTTGATTGATAGAAAAAGCAGTCTTCTGGTAATCTATAGTGTTCAAACAGTTACTTGCTACATATTGTACCTTGTTTAATTGAATCATCAACTCAGTCAATCAAGCATCTTAACCTTGCCAGAAGACTGCTTTTTCTTCCAGCACATTCGTTGCAACCGAAAATTAATTAGCATTGTTCGGTTTTTCTTTTCACAAATCAGAATTCCACACCAAAAAAAAACAAGAAAGCAATCTCCAACTTTTCACATAGCTGGTGGGAGACCCCAAATAGAACAGAATTCACTTAACACATGATGCAAACTTAGTTTCAGCACATAATCGCATATTCTTCATGATGAATCATGAATGACCAATTAACAAAACTGCCTGGAAAATACAAATCATAATTACTGCAATTCATATTTTTGAACGCATGAAAGTTCTGGAGACTATTTGAATTTGTATTACAATTCCTAGATTCTGAAGTTCGCAAATTTCTCTCTGATATTTGCCCTGATTATTTACGACAATAACCATGATGATAGGGAAGAGGAAATTAGTCAAATTACTGCTGAAGCTGAGTGCAAATTATCATGCTCATATGGAGATGGGATGGGAGGAGGGAAGGGGATAGGGGTCGGGGCGGTAGCTTACCTTGGAGGAGCGGGCCGGGGTGGAGGAGGCGGTCGGAGAGGATAAGGATGCCGGGGAGTGGGCGACGGTGGTGTGGACGGGGCGGCGTCCGGGCGGCGGGGTCGCGTTGAGGCGGCGGGGCAGTGTCGAGGTGGCGGGGCA